>NW_005871049.1:26649947-26708224 GCF_000147115.1 Myotis lucifugus | reverse complement strand
TATGCTTGGGGGGGGAAAGGGGTGTGGGAGATGCGGGAAGAGACTGGACAAAAATCATGCACCTATGGATGAGGACAGTGGGTGGGGAGTGAGGGCGGAGGGTAGGGTGGGAACTGGGAGTAGGGGAGTTATGGGGGGGGGAAAGAGGAACAAATGTAATAATCTGAACAATAAAGATTTAATTATTAAAAAAAAATCAATAAAATATATTTTAAAAAACAACAACACATATTTAAGAAAAAAAAAAGAAAAAAGAAAAGAAAAGAAACATCGATGAGAGAGAAACATCGACCAGCTGCCTCCTGCACATCTCCCACTGGGGATGTGCCCGCAACCAAGGCACATGCCCTTGGCCAGAATCGAACCTGGGACCCTTCAGTCTGCAGGCCAACGCTCTATCCACTGAGCCAAACTGGTCAGGGCTTGTTTATATTTCTTTTTTGAGATTTCCTATGGTTACTTTACTTGGTGCCACCTTCATCCTGCTGATAAGTTAGAAGCTATTAAAAGTGTATACATATCCTGTCAGGCTGGTGTGGCTCAGTGGTTGAGCATCCACTTATGAACTAGGCAGTTGCGCTTCGATTCCCAGTCAGGGCACATGCTCAGATTATGGGCTCGATCCCCAGTTGGGGGCATGCAGAAGGCAACCAATTGATGATTCTCTCTCATTGATGTTTCTATCTCTCTCTTCCTCTCTGGAATCAATAAAAATATACTTTTAAAAAGTATACATATCCTGTGCTGGTTTCTTCTACCAACTTTTGTCTTCCCTCCAGAATTTACCTGCTTTTTCTACTCTTCAGTGTCTTCAGGTTATTATTTTACTTCCTTTGCCCATAGTTAATAGCTGATATGTAGAAGATCAAATCAAGTAGGAGCTTATTTAGCTGTAGGTACTGTTTTATTTTGGAAAATGTATGGTAACCATAATTCTTTTACAGTTTAGGGCATTTAAAGTCTTAGTCAGCTATGGTTACATTGCTTATTCAATAAATATGTTCAAATAAATTTTTATTGAATGAATAAATAAATCAAACATTTGGTCTGATTACTTTTGCACTGACATAGAAGATTGTTTGACTTAATTAGATATATTGGCTCTCTTACTTTTGGTATTTTGTTAACCCAGTTTATGGACTTGGAGAGAGGAAGCAGTGATTTCTCTTTATCTGAATGGTTTTTGCTTGGTAGACTATTGCTTTACTTAAATTAACATTTCTTGAGAATACCTGCCATTGTTTCTCAGCAGTAAAAATCAATCAGCCAGATGAAAAAATACCTTTAGTTTTAGAACAATAAGATAAACACTCTTTATTTGTCATTATTCTTAAGAAACAGACTGTGAGCAGGTCACTTGGGTAAATAAGATTGCTCTAGCTTCTAATAAACTAATAGAAAATGCTCTGTAGAAAAACAACCACAGTAACTTAAGTGTTGTAAGGAACATGAAATACGAGCAATCAACAGTCTATAATTATAAGAAACTCATTTGATTGCTTTTTAAAAAAATAATTCAATTACTGAAGTGGTAGTCAAAAGAAATAGAACAGATGTTTGATCCAGTAACTCATAAAATATTTTACTTAGCTACATATGAATGAATTAAAATTGATTTTATGAAATGTCAATTCAGGAGCAGCAATGCTATGTAATTGAACCCAAAATTACTCAGAAGATTTATTTTTGAACAACACTATGTAATTTAGAGTTGAGGAAGTTTATGGGAACTTGGAGAAAGGGATTAGTAACAAAAATTTGAAAACCATATATTAGTTATGGGAATATTTAAAATCTAAGAGTTTAATGTTTTAAAATATTTGTTGAATATTTACTCAATACTCAATAGACCATATGATTAAATAGACAGAGGTAGGGAGAGACTGAAGAAACGGGTAAGGGGCCTATGGTGACTTTAAAATATGTCCACAAGTTCTTTGATAGTCTTCCTTATCAAAGGTAAAGGTCAACCTCCCCCAACCTTGAATATAATTGGATTGAGTGAGTTCTCAACAAGAAAATGTAGCAGAAATTATGATGTGTAATGTCTGAGGCCAAGTCATAAAAGACATAACTGCGTCTACCTTACTTTGCTTGGATCACTCCCCCAAGGAGAAACCAGCCACCACGGCAGTAGGACACTCAAGAGGCCCTACCGAGAAATCCATGCATGAGGAACTGAAGCCCCCTGCCAACAGCTAGCACAGATGTACTAACCTTTTGTGAGGCCCAGTCAAGCTTCCAGATAACTTCAGATGACTGCAGCTCCAGGTGACTAAAACTCATGAAAAACCCTGGGCCACAACCATCCTGCTAAAGCACTCTTGAATTCCTGACCCACAGAAACTGTAGAATAATAAAATATTGGTGTTTTATTTTATGTACTTTTTATTTTAAAATATTTTTTGATTGTTTTTAGATAGAGAGGGAGAGAGAAACATTGATGTGAGAGTGAAGCTTGGATTGGCTGCCTCCTCCATGCCCTCTACCAGGGATTCAGCCCACAACCCAGGCATGTGCCCCCACCAGGAATCAAACTCACAACCTTTTGGTGCACTGGATGACGCCCAACCAACTGAGCCACACGTGCCAGGGTAATATTGGTGTTTTAAACAACTAAGTTTTGAGGTAATTTGTTATGATGCAACAGGAAGCCACAAAAGTCTAGTTAATGTTTAATTTCAATTTTTACTTAGAAATGGCATAGAAGCTTAGTTATGTTTAATTAGATGATTACTACCTCTTCTCAGGTCTTGAGGCCAGTTTCCTCAAATGACAGCAAAGACTCTCTTTGTATGTCTCTGACACAGATATTGAGTGTGTGTTGAAGAGTAGTGTGGTGGTGGGGGTGGGGGTGGTAAATTGGAAGAACTGAAGTAAGGCAGATATAGGGAGAAATTTTCAAGTTCATATCTAAAGTATCCATTCTATCAATTTGAAAACTTTTTGGACTTGAGTTGCAATTAAAAAACTGAACAGCCTTGGTAATCATTTCATAATTTATGTATATCAAATCATATTGTAGTATACTTTAAATATATGCAATAATAGTTGTTGATTACTTTTCAATATTTAAAAAAAAAATTCCCATGGGAAGGTAAAGTTCATCAGTCATTCGCATTTCACTGTAGATTATTAGGATAGATCCTTACATTGTCCAGCACATGGTTAAAATATGGTGAAATAGGACACTTGGGGAAGACAGACTTGGAACATAGGCAAGGTAAGATAAGCAGGCTGGGAAGGGCCCTGAGTGGATTTGGGAAGCCAAAAAGCAATTTGAAAGTGAAGGGAACTAAGGCACTTTTACTTCGAAAATCATATAAAAAGAAAATAGGATCGCCGTAGCTGGTTTGGCTCAGTGGATAGAGCGTCGGCCTGTGGACTGAGGGGTCCCGGGTTCGATTCCAGTCAAGGGCATGTACGTTGGCTGCGGGCACATCTCCAGTGGGGAGTGTGCAGGAGGCAGCTGATCGATGTTTCTCTCTCATCGATGTTTCTAACTCTCTATCCCTCTCCCTTCCTCTCTGTAAAAAATAAAAAAAATATATATATATATAAAAAAAAGAAAAAGAAAGAAAAAAAAGAAAATAGGATAGAAAAATGATTGGGGCCAAAGATCATTATACCCTATTCTGGAATTTGTCCTTTGAGGTCTGTCATGGTTATTCTTAGAACACTACTAAAAATCTTCTTGGTGCCCTCTTTGGCATATTCTGAAAAATGTTAAGTCCAACGCCTGTCTTACTGTACTTGCATGGTACATGGGTCACATTATATGAAATATGTACACATGTATTGGTGGAGTTGGGCCACGTTGATGCAGCTAAAATCCTTCCCTAACCCCGTTCCCTTCTGTGCCTTTCTCATCATCGCAGTGCAGTCACGTTCTGCCTGGTGTGATAATTATTTCTCCATATGTGCTTTCTTCCTCTCAGACTGTAAGCCAACTAGCAGTTGGGGTCCCATCTCATCCATTTTGGTGCTCCTTGTTGAACATATTGGTATAAATATTTGTGGAATTATGTAGAAGATGGAAAATCAAATTTATCACTTCATTGAGGAGTATTAAGCCCAGATGGCTTTATTTAAAGAACCATATTTTAGAAATATCTAATACTTGCTCAAGCTATATATTTATTGAGTCTTAAGCCCTAAAGGGTGTCTCCTCACTCGTTCA
Source organism: Myotis lucifugus (assembly GCF_000147115.1). Taxonomy (NCBI): domain Eukaryota; kingdom Metazoa; phylum Chordata; class Mammalia; order Chiroptera; family Vespertilionidae; genus Myotis; species Myotis lucifugus. Next base: position 26,704,044 of record NW_005871049.1, on the reverse strand, counting down.
TAAGGTGAGGATGGTGTGTTGAATTTGGGAGGCCTAGTTAGGAAAATTAGATGGTATTGGAAGAAGAAGAAAATACAGCAGGGGAGGAATAGGTCCAGCCATGACATTGTTCCCGGGAAGAAGAATTATAAGGTATATAAGAGGAAGAGAGAGAGAGGGAGAGAAGAAAGGATATACAAGAGATACACTATAGTTAACAATACTGTATACTCACAACTATAAACCCACTTTGTGCACCCCTGTATGAAATCATCATGTGTACACGTGAAACCAATATAATGTTCTATGTCAATGATATCTCAATTAAAAAAGACAGAGAGGGGGAAACTGGAGAAAAAAAGTGAAGAAAATGAGTGGAATATTGTGAGAGGTGAAGTGGGAAATTAAGGGATAGAGTAGAGATGCCATCAGAACAGTCAGGATGTAAAACCCAGGGCTGTTCTGATGAATGGATTTGTCAATGATTTTATTTCATTCTGGGCTCAGTTGGGTGTTTGGGTTGCAGGGACTTGAGATGAAAACTAGATTAATAAAGTAAGGCTCACCTTAAGGATACACATGCACTGGAACAAAGAAGCAAGGACCAAGGCCACCCTGGTAGTCAGCAACCCCCCTCCCTTGACTTGCAAGGCCTCTGTCCACTTCTCTTTGATCATTAGGCCAGACCAAACAGGCTCCCTGGTCCATAACCTGAAGGGAGCTGTCACACAACTAGCCTGCGTGGGCTGGCTTTGCTAACCACCATCCTCTGATTGGATAGAGAGTCTTAGTGGCTGGGACAGTGGCCCTTGCTTGTACCAGTCATTCATTTTGTGCCAATCCCTGTGCAAAGAAAAGCCTGGGTGGCTTCCTTGTGTGAGCAAAGAACCATGGTGGATGGAAATAGCACCATGATTAAAATTCCAATTTAAATATAAATTTAAAGGAAAAGAAAATAAGTCCCCGAATCATAGTTACAGACAGCCCACAACATTTAACACAAAGATCCAAACTTGTCTATATATATAAAAGCGTAAGATGCAGAGTAAACACCTTTGCATTGAACAGATTTGCTCTGTTTCTGAATGACCGGTCGACTGGTCACTATGATGTGCACTGACCACCCGTGGGCAGATGCTCAATGCCAGAGCTGCCCCCTGGTGGTCAGTGTGCTCCCACAGTCCCTCCCCCAGCTGGCTGGCCCCAATTGGCCTGATCACTGGCCAGGCCAAGAGACCTTATCCGTGCACGAATTTGTGCACTGGGTCTCTAGTATCTTTATAATCACAAGGAAGGCATTTGATATATGTTTCTGAAAAAGATGGTTTCCTCTTATTACTTCTTTCTGAGACCCCTATGCTATTTTATAAACCCATCTTTAACTTGTTTCAGATTTTCTGCTGTACTCTACACCTTACACCATACGTGCTGGGTGATTTTTCTGCTTTTAAACATGCCCTCTCCTCTTGGAAACAAATGGGGATATTCACAGCTCTTTGGAGATAAAACATTGGCAGCCTTTTCTGACTCCACGGGTGAGTGTGCAGAGATGGACAATTACACACCTGACATCTACTTCCTTTAATACCCTTCAGGGCATTTGCCCACTATCTCTCAAAACTCCTTCAAAACCACTTCAAAGCACTTCAGACGTCTTGGGGTCAGTAAATGCTCCCACAGCATAAATAGTGGTTTCAGTCAAACTGTTGGACTGTGTCTTAGGGGAAGACAAATATTAATGTCTTTTTCCTCATAACTTACAAACAAAAATTTATTAAGGAAACAGGTAAGTCATAGAAACATATTTCTCCGGAGTGCTTTTGTTGTGTTCCTGGTAGTAAGTATCTCTGATACTCTAGTAGCCGGTAAAATAAAAATCTAGGTAGATGATAGTGTTTATATCCTGGGTGCTAAGGGCTTCTAATGGCACCTCTCTAGGCACTGTGGACTCATGGAGTTTTTGGGTTTTCTTGTGTTCTTACCAGCTGGTGAGAGGGTCCTTCTTCTCATGGTCCCAGGGGCCACTGACAGCGGTTTGTGGGAAGCCACTGTGTGACAGGCTCAAGAAGATCCAGCCAAGGGCAGGCCTGAATGATAGAGGACTGCAATTTACATTTGCTGTGTGCCTTGCTGCAGGTGCCTGGTGTGATGTCTCAATGCCAGCGGCTCTAGAAAAGCAAAAGGCAGCCACAGGCAAATAGGAGAAACAGAGCAAATCTGTTCAAAGCAAAGGTGTTTACTCTGCATCCTAGCCTTAGAAATGCTCAAATCCCACCAGGGGAACAGAAGGGAGCTCATAGGAACATATTGTGAGCCGAACAGACAGGGTAATGCTTTTCAAAAATCTGCCATAACCTTCTGGTTCAGTTTCTGTTTCCCTGAGGGCAAGGGAGTAAGGTTTTATATTTTTTCTTATGTAGGAGGTCACATCTGGATAAAGCATACCTTGGCTCCATGGGTGAATATTTGAAGAGGTTTATGTTTCCAGGGCGAGGATAATTTTGGAGACCAAGATGTATTGATTGGTGATGGAAGGCGATGCTTAGCCGGTACTGAGGCAATTTATGCACCTGCTAGAACGGGATTACTGTTGGATGACACTTAACTGATGGTTTGACGCTAGAGAAAGGGAGTGCATAGTGACTAAGGGCACAGCCTTGGCAGCCAGACAACCTGGGTTTTGATCCCTGCTCCGTTGCCTGTGAGGGTGGTGACCTTGGGCAAGGTATTTACTCTCTTTGTGCTTCAATTCCTCATCTTTGAAATCAGATAGTAATAGTATCTACGTCTTAAGGTTGCTGTAAGAATGAAAAGAGTCAAGATTAGAAAGGACTCAGAGGGTTTCCGGTTTGTATAAGCATTTGTCACACACACGCATGTGAATACACAGAGACTTGATGCTATTCTGTCATTAGCTGATGTTTGTGACCTGGACAAGCCCCCTAATCTCCGTAGCTACACGTCAGTCCTTTATCTGTGAGGCAAGGAGGGAGGACTGAGCTTCATTCTGGTTGGACAAGTCTGTGACTCCCTGTCCCCACGTTTGGAATTGGTAGCACAGACATGAAGGACACTGTGGGAATCATAACCAGAGTCCAGGCTGACTCATCTGGAGCAATAAGTGGCCATCATTCAAGTGTCTTCCCATTTTCCTGGTATTTGAAAGCATGGGATGACCTGTGGGCAATCTTGATTGAGGAGCTTAACTAGACAGATCTCTGCCAGATTGGGAAAACAAAAAAACAATAAGCAAAAACCAGGGAAGTTGGCAAGAGCCAGAAGATACCTTTCCATTAAAAATGAAAATTTGATGATGCAGACTGTGCAAAGGCTGGCTAGAGCTAAGATTAGGAAATATTTAACCCTTAATCAGAAGAAAGAAGGAGCCAAGGATTTAAAAACAGCAGGATGCTCAGTCATTGTCCAGGCTGAGTTCAGTGTGTAGGTGAGGAGCAGGTTGTTAATTAAACCTTTCACTGCCGCCTTCAGGGCAGGAACTCTAAAATGAAGCCGTTGAGCGATTGAAAAAAAAATTAAAGATTTTACTTAAGATATACTCCACAATATTTGGAAAACATTTACTTCTTGTGAAATTCGAGAAAGTTTAAATTTTCAAGGTGGATGGAAAGAGCGATGTAGTGAGAAGACCATACCAGGTCATTGAAAAAAGAATAAGGTACTTTATAATGTATAAGAGATCAACTCTGAGTATCTTTGGGATTCTTATACTATTAAATTTGTTTTTCATTCTCCCTTTATTTCTCAGTGGTAATCAGAGGTGTGTTTTGAGTATGACCTTAGCTCTTGTTAGTGGCTTTGAACTCTTTGCAGAGAAAAGAACGTTGCTGAAAAGAGCCGAGAATACACGAGACGTCAGTGCAGCTTTGCAAATATTTTCTCAAAGACTCAGGGTCATTGCAGTATTGGAAAATGGAAAAGAGGAACAGTTAAAAGAACATCAACACAAAACTGAAAACTTCAAAGAGGAAGTACACAGAGAAGCAGAAATATTCACTTAAATTAATGTCTACTGAAAGAGTCAAGCTGTTATAAGAACCACATAGAGTACAAAGACCTTTGAGAGAGGAAAAGGCATGCCCATAAATAAAAAGGACAGTTATGATGAGACTTTCCATAGGTAATGCTGTGAGTTTACTGTTTTCTAAAAAGGCTGATTTGAAAAACCGAGGCAAGGTCTTTACTGTTAGGAAGCCATGAAGACCTTTTTCAAAAGCCTGGGATATTGTATTCAGTTTGAGGCATTTCACTGTCAGGAAGATGAAGGCACACAGAGATGGGAATTCAGAGGGAAAAAAACCCCCACATAACAAAAGTATTTCAGAGTCTATGGAGGATTGACTTTTCAAGAGAAAGTACGAATAAATAGAATAAATAATAGCTCGGTTCGCAAAGTTCAAAGAGAAGAAGGTGATATGTCGGATGTGCCTAAAATTTGACAGAGCAAAATCACAAGTAACAGGCAGTGCCTCATTTAAATCCCATGAATTTAGTTTCCAATGTAATTCTACAGTTCATGTTATGGGCATTTGTTTATCAGTGTTTGTTGAGTATATGGAACATGGGGAGATGCACACGCGCGCGTGCGCGCGCACACACACACACACACACACACACAGCCAATAAATACCCAAACTTCCTTTCCTTTTTTCTGCACTTTCTTCTCGAGTTCATGACCTCTGGGACTACAAAGATGACGCTTCCTATATTTCCTCTAAAGAAATCTGAGGACCCACACACAACTGACTGAACTGAAGACTGCCCATCTCAGCTCTGGCTAAAGTGAGCTACTGCTATTAGCCATTAGAGTATACAAACAATCGTTTCAAAGGCTGTTTCTTTTTTTAAAAAATATATTTTATTGATTTTTTTACAGAGAGGGAGAGGGAGAAGGAAAGGGAGAGAGAGTTAGAAACATCGATGAGAGAGAAACATTGATCAGCTGCCTTCTGCACACTCCCCACTGGTGATGTGCCCGCAACCAAGGTACATGCCCTTGACCGGAATCGAACCTTGGACACTTCAGTTCGCAGGCCAATGCTCTATCCACTGAGCCAAACCAGTTAGGGCTAAAGGCTGTTTCTTTAACAGTGAATTAGTGACAGGAGGCAGGGATTGCTAGTCTTTACAGTAGTACTAAAGGAATTAGGTAGATGCTATCATTTTACTCTCACCCTAAGACGCTAAGATCCACTGAAATAAATTATTTAACACACATGAATAGGTAAGAGGCTAAAATATATAGATTTAATATTGTTGCAGCTGAGACATGACTATATTCCCGTATTTTCTATTTATTACCCATTCTTTTCCTCACCCTATTTCAAGCCTTTTACATAGTAGGTGCACTAAACAAACATGTATTCAATAGATAAATGCTGATAGTGTGGTCCAGGGAGGAGAGGCTGTTGGTGGCTAAAGTGGTGGGATGTTTTTAAAGTATATTTTTATTGATTTCAGAGAGGAAGGGAGAGGGAGAGAGATAGAAATACTAATGATGAGAATCACTGATTGGCTGCCTTCTGCATGCCCCCCACTGGGGATGGAGCCCACAACCCGGGCATGTGCCCTTGCCCAGAACTGAACCCGGGACCCTTCAGCCCGCAGGCTGACGCTCTATCCACTGAGGCAAACCAGCTAGGGTTTTTAACGTTATTTAAGTCTTTTCTGGCCGTGTAAGCCATGGATTACCTTGGCTATGGTTGGGTAGCTGTGTATGTTCAATCAATGAGAGTGCTGGGCCAAGGAGTTAAGCAAATGTTGTTTTGTGCTGCCAGCTGGGCTTCAAAATGGGGCAGTCCCTGTATTTTCGGCCGACCAGTATTTTTCAAGGAAATATAAAAATTGTCATTGTCTCTCTGTCACCATGAGATCACTGAATCATTAAGACTCACCAGCACAGACTGTAGCAAAACATGTTTTCCTTTGCAATGAATTTAATCATTTTACGGGGAGCAGTTTTCAAAAACTCTGAGTTTAATGCAATAAAATGACATTTAATGCACAACAGGTATTAATAGAAGCTATCACAACTAAGTAAAGGTGAATTGCATCTGGGGAAGTGGCAGTTACAGTCTGAGGACTGGAATGAAATGTGGAAAGCCAAGAGAAAATTAGAAAAGGCAGTAACATCTCCTACTGGCCAGCAGGGGTCACCCAATATCAAGAGAACAAACAGGAGGCTCGCGCTTTCTCAGCGCTGAAACGCCGAACTAAAAATGCTCCCACAGGAGGTATCAGGATGCCCTAAGGAGACACACACAGAATCCACTCATAACCCAAACTCCAAACGGAAAAACAGCAATTTCCTGATCAGAAACAACGTTTTTCGCTGGGTGAGGGGGAAAACCACAGGGCCAACTCGGGGGCCCTGCCACCTACCTATAGGAGAGCAAAGAATAATCAGTTGGGGCTGGAAGAGAAGACAGTAGAAGATACCTAAGGGGAAGAAACTCCGTTGGGTCCAACTGGTATTGATCGACCTTTAGAGACCCAGAACAGAAAGCCCAGCCTCCAGGCAGGTTTCCTCAGCCCTGTTCCAGCACAGGACTTTAAAAACGGTTCCTGACCCCTTATGTTTCAAAAGTTTTTGTAAAACGAATTTTTTAAACATGAAAAAGAAGTTCAGGTCACTGGAATTTTTAATAATGAGTCTTCTATTTTTTTTTTTTTTTGCAGCTACCCTATACTTCCCTTTCTCTTCAATGCCTGCCATCGAAAAAGGTGTGTCCCCATCCTTCTTTGTCTTTGCATTCCTGAATCTTTCTCTGAAAGGATCTTTAAGAGGATGGATTAGTAATAAAGGTAACAGCTAAAGTGAGTGAGAACGTACTGTGTTACACTCTGCCTTGAGCTCTTGTGTGTGTCTGATAAGCCTTAACGAGGCTCAGTCGTGTGGACACCGTTTTAAGGATGGCGAAATTGTTCTCCACAGAGAACTAAAGCAGAGGCCAGGTTCGCCTGATGCATATTCTTAACATCCATGCCATTTGACTGTAAATCTCAGGCCAGAGGAGACAAGGAACATTAAAATTCAACCTTTCCACGGACTCATATATACAGAGAATAGACTGATGGTTGCCAGAGGGCAGGGAGGTTGGGGGCCTGGTGAAAAAAGTGAAGAGATTAACAAGTACTAGTTGATTTTTACAAAATAGTCACAGGGATGTGAAGTAAAGCATGGAGAGTAAAGTCAATAATATTGTCATAACTATGTATGGGGCCAGGTGGATACTGGGGATATCAAGGAGATCACTTTGTAAAGTACTGTATATGATTGTCTAACCACTATGCTGTGCACCTGAAACTAATACAAAACGGTGTTGAATGTAAACTATAATTGAAAAATAAAATTTAAAAATGTAACTGTTCCAACCACCTGCCTGATGCTCAAAGGTTTCTATGGCATCTCTCTCAGATGGTCGCCGTGCTGTGGTTATACATTTCCGTGATGGGGGACCCATGGGTCAGTCCATTCTGTCTTTGGACTCATCTGACTGTAAGAGGGGGCTGCCCTTTAGTCAGCTGCAAAAAGCTCAGCTCTCAGAGAGTCAATAAAAGACTGATTTCTGTTTCCATTTCCCACATCTCAAGTGAGTTCTTCTGAATTTCCCATGTACACTCAAGGGATCTCCAGGGAGACAGAACCAATAGGAGATATACACATACATGGAGATTTATTATGAGAGACTGAGAAATTCTATGAGCTGTCACCTGCAAGCAGCGGAACCAGAAAAACTGGTGATGTGGCTCAGTCTGAGTCTGAAGGCCTGAGAACCAGGGGAGCAGATGGGGTCAGTCCCAGTCCGGGCCCAAAGGCCCAAGAATCCGGAGCCGATGGTGTAAGTCCTGGAGTCTGAAGGCTGCTGTCTAAGGGCAGGAGAAGAGGGTGCCTCGGAGACAGTGACTTGGTTTTTCTTTCGTACTTTGGCCCTAAGCAGGCCCTCAATAGGTTAGAGGATGTCACCCGCACTGGTGAGGGCCATGTGTTCTCAGTGCACCGATTCAAATGCTCATCTCTGGAAGCACTTTCACAGACACACCAGAACGAGTGTTTTAACAATTATCTAAGCAACCCTTAGCCCAGCCAAATTGACACATAAAATTGACCATCACACCCTGAGTCTTCTTGTTGTTAAACGCATTAAGATCTCTCAGATGTCGGGAGAATCGAAGATGGCAGCATAGGTAAACACCGGAGACTGCTGCCGCAAAAAACCACTTCAAAAATACAACTAAAAGACGGAACGGACATCAACCAGAACCACAGGAAGGCTGGCTGAGGAGAGACTCTTCAACTAGAAGCAAAGACAACAGCATTACGAGGCTCAGAGGAGGCGCAGTGTGGAAAATTTAAAGGTAACGAGGTGCGCGCGCAAAGCAGGCTGGTGGCTGAGGGCGCGGTTGTCGTTTTCGGTCGGGAGTGAGTCTCAGACTCTGAGCTCCAGATCCGGGCGAGTCTCTAGGGACCCAGACTCAAACGGGAGAAGCGGGACTGTCTGGCTACGGTCCCTCCGAGGTTTGCAGCGGTTGCTGGGACAGAGAGGCAGAGCCCCTGGGGACGGACTGAGAGCAGCCATAACTGCTCCCTCCGCCAGCCCTGTTGAGCCCGCCCCGCCCAAGCCCTGCACAGAGCCATTTGCCTGATCGCCTCAGGCAAAGGCTAGATTAGCACCTCCCCAGAGGACAGAAGTTTTCCACAGAGCTGATTCTCACAGCCAGTCGGCCTGGTGGTCAAATCCCTCTAGTATTAACTACAACAATTATGGCTTAACTAGAACAAGACTGCGAACAAAGACCACAAGGGGGTGCACCAAGAAAGCATAAAAGATGCGGAGACAAAAAAACATGACAGAAATGGAGGATATAGAGCTAAAAAACGCAATTTTGAGGGCTTGCAATAATGTGCTAGAAGCTGCCAATAAACTTGATGAGAGCCTCACGAAATCTAATGAGACCCTTGATGCTGTGATAAAGAACCAATTAGAAATTAAGCATACACTGACTGAAATAAAGAATATTATACAGACACCCAATAGCAGACCAGAGGAGCGCAAGAATCAAGTCAAAGATTTGAAATTCGAAGAAGCAAAAAACACCCAACCGGAAAAGCAAAATGAAAAAAGAATCCGAAAATACGAGGATAGTGTAAGGAGCCTCTGGGACAGCTTCAAGCGTACAAACATCAGAATCATAGGGGTGCCAGAAGATGAGAGACAGCAAGATATTGAAAACCTATTTGAAGAAATAATGGCAGAAAACTTCCCCCACCTGGTGAAAGAAATGGACTTACAGGTCCAAGAAGTGCAGAGAACCCCAAACAAAAGGAATCCAAAGAGGACCACACCAAGACACATCATAATTAAAATGCCAAGAGCGAAAGACAAAGAGAGAATCTTAAAAGCAGCAAGAGAAAGAGACTCAATTACCTACAAGGGAATACCCATACGACTGTCAGCTGATTTCTCAACAGAAACTTTGCAGGCCAGAAGGGAATGGCAAGAAATATTCAAAGTGCTGAATAGCAAGAACCTACAACCAAGATTACTTTATCCAGCAAAGCTATCATTCAGAATTGAAGGTCAGATAAAGAGCTTCACAGATAAGGAAAAGCTAAAGGAGTTCATCACCACTAAACCAGTATTATACGAAATGCTGAAAGGTATCCTTTAAGAAGAGGAAGAAGAAAAAGGTAAAGATACAAATTATGAACAACAAACATGCATCTATCAACAAGTGAATCTAAGAATCAAGTGAATAAATAATCTGATGTACAGAATGAACTGGTGATTATAATGAATCAGGGACATAGAAAGGGACTCTTCTTGGGGGGGAAAGGGGAGTGGGAGATGCGGGAAGAGACTGGACAAAAATCGTGCACCTATGGATGAGGACAGTGGGTGGGGAGTGAGGGCGGAGGGTGGGGCGGGAACTGGAAGGAGGGGAGTTATGGGGGGGGGGAAGAGGAACAAATGTAATCTGAACAATAAAGATTTAATTAAAATAAATAAATAAATAAATAAAATTAGCATTCTAAAAAAAAAAAAGATCTCTCAGATGTCTTTATCTTATTTTTTAAACATCATTTTCAATCCTTTCTCTGGCTCCGTGGTCGGCAAACCCCGGCTCGTGAGCCACATGAGGCTCTTTGGCTCCTTGAGTGTGGCTCTTCCACAAAATATGTGCGGGCGCGCATGTACAGTGCAATTGAAACTTCGTAACCCATGCGCAGAAGTTGGTATTTTGTGGAAGAGCCACACTCAAGGGGCCAAAGAGCCGCATGTGGCTTGCGAGCCGTCGTTTGCCGAGCTGCGGTTTGCTGACCACTGCTCTGGCTGAATTAACCACATGTGTCCATGTTCTTCCTAACTGGTGGTGCTCAGAGTGCAATGAGGCCAGCATGCAGCCGGTCTATCATCTCTGCTTCATTAAAAAAAAAAAAATTATTGGTTTCAGGGAGGAAGGGAGAGGGGGAGAGAGATAGAAACATCAACGATGAAAGAGAATCATTGATTGGTTTCATCCTGCATGCTTCATACAGGGATTGAGCCCACAACCTGGGCCTGTGCCCTGACCAGGAATTGAACTGTGACTGGTTCATAGGTCGACGCTCAACCACTGAGCACACAAGCTGGGCTATCATCTCTGCTTTTAAGATACTATGTTTCTAATGCTGCCTGTTTTCTAAGAAACACTCAAATTGCCATTTTTCCCCTGCTTCTTGTGTATTTTCTCTTCACTTCCCAGAAATAATGTTTTTTACTGGGTCCATGTAACCAGATTAAAAATGCACAATGACAGGATGAAAAATTATTTAGTGATGACATGTAACAAACAGCAAAAATGTTTTAGTAAACATTAGGCTCAGTGGCAGACAATGGCAGGATTCAACTTCCAAGGCAACATTAATTGACTTTTCTGATAGCATCATGTGCTAACGGTGCTTTACAAATTATGGTGAACACATTAGGATGGATTGAAGTGATGATGTGGTTGTTATGTTCATCCAAAGTTTAGGAATTTAGGATTAAATTCCTGGCCAGTTATCTCTATTATTTTATAAAAAGTTATAGCTAAGAAACTTTTGATATATATATACATTATGAAAAATAACTGGCTAAAGCCATTGCCTCCTTAGGAACAATTAACAAGTACAATTAAAAAAAAAAATGACTCAGCTATCCCTAGAGAGTGTTTTGAATAAGACTGAAAATAGGATTAAACAGGATGTTATGCAAAATGGTGACTGAGTAGTGCTTCTTTTTCTTTGTAAGAAAGTGAGAGTATTATATGCAAACAATCTGAACTAAGGTTGCATAAGATGTCAATTCAAAGTTATTAAGTCACTTTATAGGCATTAAAAAAACACCTTTCACTATCTTAACATTCCCAGATTTCATAAGTGGACAAAATCTATTTGCACATGGTTGCATCCAGATAACATTAAATTTTAATGGCAAGATAGAAGCAACAATTAGCTTGTTTTGAAAATTACCACTTTATTCTTTCCCAGTATTGAATAATCTCTATTGGAAATAGAGCCTTCATGAAGATTTCCTGTCTGAGTTCATGAATAGTCATAAAATTAAAGCTCTGAGCTCGATCTTTATTTCTCCTACTGACCTAAGGCAAATTAGACCTTTTTCAGGACATGAATTCAAAAATATTGAGGCAATGCTTAGAGGACTGATTATAGAGTTCAACTCATGGAGTAAAATAAGATAGAGAATACAAAGGCAGGCAAACATAGGTATATAGTTGTTTGTATGGAAAATATTACAACAATTAATAAATAATACAAGCATAAACTCTGTTTCATATATTCACAACTGTACAACTACTTTTGCCCACCCCTGTATTACAAAATGATCACAAGTCTGGTTAACATTCATTACCACACATAGTTATACATTTCTTTTTCTTAAATTTAAAGACCTTTTTTAAAAGAAACTTTAAGAAGCACATTTTTCAATCAAGACTTGACCATCAATATAGCTAGAATCTCACAGTCTTTTTTGAGTTTTTGAGCGACTTTCATGCCAAAGTCCATCAACATCACCAGGAGCACAATGTTTTCCCAGCAACCATAATAAGCCCAACATGGCAGATGAGGAACAAAACAACGAAGCAATGTTTTCCTTCTCCTCTACGCCATTTAACTCCTCCTTTCCCTTCTGGGACCTCCCACCCTCTCAGCATTAGGGCCTGACACTGAGCCTGGTGTCCCCACACTGCTCTCCTGCCTCACTGTCTTGGAAAATCCCAGACTCGTGTGTTTTGCTCACACCCATACAAAGTTAACTCTCCTCTCAGCCAGCTGCCAGGTGGGAAGGAGAGCTAGGCTCAACTTCCCAGCTGATACTGCTTTATATTTATGCCTATTAAGTCCGTCACTGGCTGATGACAGAGTCACTTTTACCTGAACCTGTGTTTGCTTATCTGTAAAATTAAGTGATTGGAGTAGATTAGGGGTCATAAATTCGAATACTTACAGAGGCTGGGTGTGTAACACGATGATTGAAGCAAACTACAGTGTTTACGTAGCCCTAGCCGATTTGGCTCAGTAGATAGAGCATGGGCCTGCGGATCAAAGGGCTGGTACCTTGGTTGCAGGCTCCTCCAGCCTCGGGCCCCGGTCAGGGCTAGTGCAGGAGGCAACCAATCAACGTGTTTCTCTCACATTGATGTTTCTCTTTCTTTCCCTCTCTCTTCCACTCTCCCTAAAAATCAATGGAAAAATATACTCGGGTGAGGATTAACAACAAAAAAATTTAAATAAAATGTTAGATAGTTGGATGGGGTGGTTTCCTGGAGGACTTAGCGAGCTCCTGTCCCATGTAAAAAGAACAGCCTATATTCAGCTTCAGAAAACTGATGTCCTGCAGGCTCAGTGTTGCCAGATCTTCCAAACATTTTTAAGATGGCTTGGAATGGAAGATTCTTAATGTAATTACCCAATTTCAAAAATGTGGCAGTGTAACTTATTCAAACTTTTAAAATTTATGAGCTAGCATTGTGTGAGCCAAACAAAACACATTTGCTGGCCTGCAAACCACCCGTTGGCACCCTCTAGATTAGACAGTCTCTGAGGCTTTTCCTGGCTCCTTAACTGTGGGAAAAATCTAAGATGTCTTCACCTTCAGGACTTAATCTCTAAAATTGTGGAAATCTAGACTCCAGGGCAGACCAGAGGTAACATAAGTTGGCACCCATAAGTAATACTTTAGTGCAGTCAGCCCTCGGTATCCATGGGCGATCAGTTCCGCGATCCCTGAGAGTACCAAAATCCGGGGATGCTCAAGCTCCTTAAATAAAATGATATGGTATTTGCATTTAAATTACGCACATCCTCCCATATACTTTAATCATCTCTAGATTAATTATAATACTTAAGACAATGTAAATCTATATACATAATTGTCATTGTTTAGGGAATAATGACAAGAAGTAAAGTGTGCACATGTACAGACATGGTAGAACTAGCTACATAGTACACACCAGTAACAACATAGCTCTCTTTAACAAAAGAAAATGTGTCTATGTTTATTATTAGTAGTATTGATTTCAGAGAGAGGAAGGGAGAGGGAGAGATTAGAAACATTAATGATAAAAGAGAACCATAGATTGGTCACCTCTTGCACGCCTCCTACTGTGGATTAAGCCTGCAACTCAGGTATGTACCCTGACCGGGAATTGAACCGTGACTTCCTGGTTCATGGGTCAACACTCAGCCAGTGAGCCACACTGGCCAGGTGCAACAAGGCTTTCTTTTGTCAAATATTTTTTTATCTGAAGTTAATTGAATCCATGAATGCAAAACCTGTGGAAATGGAGGGCTGACAGTGTATATGATTAACCTCATTTTTGTTGACCTTATAACATATCAGGTTTGAAGCTGTCCAATGTGGTGAAAGATGAAAGTGGTGATTTCTCAGAATAAATGAATCATTTACCCAAATTTAAATGGAGGTTAGCTATATTAAAATTAATGTCATCAGGGTGATATTATATTAAAATGATGTGCAAATAGATTTTCCCCCCAGTTATGAAACTAGAAGGGTTATTTTTTTAAAATACCAATCATTCATTATTTCTCACTGTTCGCTGGGTTAGCTGGGATGTTCTTCCAACCTGGGCCCATGTGGCTAATCTCTGTGGTGAGATGGTGGCTTGGCAGAGGTTGGATGATCCAAGGTGACCTCACTCTCATACCTTGTATGGAGTAGGCTGTTTGGTCAAAGGAGCCTTGGCTAGAGGACCTGCCTCTGCTCCATGTGACCTCTCATCCTCCCATAGACTCATCCAGGCTTCTTCACGTACATATATACATTATGGAATCACTATGTTGTACACCTAAAATGAATGCAATGTCATATCAATTATATCCCAATAAAAAACACTTCCTAGAAATTTGTCACCCGCTATATCCAGTCATTAGCTAACTTCTATCTCACAAGTAGCTCTTGAATTCCTCATCTTTGTCCAATTTATTCCTACTGTCACCACCCGAGTTGCAATCACCCTCATTTCTCCAGCTTCCAGACTGGTCTCCATGTTTCTGGTGAGGCCTCATTAAGTCTGTCCTGCTTGGACCCTCCCATGCCCATAAAGCAGGAGAGGAGCTATTGCCCCGGCCCACGGATCAGTCATTACTTCAGATCTGCCCCGTGATTACACCTGTGTGGGACCTGATTGTTGTTATATGATTTGTGGGCAATTTATCAGGATGTGCTGGTGACTTTTTCAGGAATTATACTTGGAATCCAGGTGTTCAATCCAGGTACCAAAGTTTGCTAATGGTGGGTGATCTTTGCAACCATAAAAGTTAATTCTGCTAGAGTATGAAGTTGTTGTGGTTGGGGAATATGAAGTTGGTAAACCCCTGCTTAGTATGTCTCCAGGCTTGGCACATAGATGTCAACCATTGCCACCAACCAGGGCCATTTCCAATAAAAAATGGGAGGCTCACTGAACATTCCACAGCCTAATGCCCTCAGATGTCAATGTTGGCAATGTATTCCTTGAGCTTATTAGAGCAAAAAATAATATATGCATGTGAGAATCCTCAGTTTCAGCAAATCTCACACTTAGTCCTTGTGTATCCTAATTCACTGCTTTTGACTTTCTCCCAGCCAATTCCTTCTCCACATAGCCAACAGAATAATGTTTTAACCACCAAATGTAATTATGACATTATTTTAAAAATGGAGACCTTTGATCTTAGGATAAATTCCATGCTCCTCACTCCTTTCTTAGTGTTCAAGCTTCTTTTCCACTTCCTTCTCCCTCACACTTGAAAATTCAGCTATACAAAATTGTTTTTAATTCCTGGAATAAGCTTTGATCTCTCCATCCTCTTGAAATTTTCCCATACTGTGTTTTCTCTGCCTGGTATACATGTTTTCCAACTGTTATGGAAAATATGTTGAAACCCTAACCCCCAATAGGATGGTATTTTGAGGTGGGGTTTTTGGGAGGTAAGTAGGGTTAGATTAGGTCATGAGAGTGGAATCCTCACTAAAGCATTAGTGCTCGTCTAAGAGGAGGAAGAGACAGGAGATCTTTCTTTCTCTGAGGCAGCCACCAAGGAAGGCCATGTGAGAACATAACCGGAAGTGAGTCCTCACCAAGAAACAGCCTTCAGAACTCTAAGAAATGTTTGTTGTTGACGTCACCCAATCTATGGTATTCTGCTAGAGCATCCTGAACAGACTAAGACACCAACCATAGCTGTCTGCCCAATTCTTGTCCATCGTTTAGGTTTTCTCTTACAGGTTGCTTCCCTGAGATGTTTCCATCTCCTCCCAAGTCTGATTTGGTTGTTCTCCCTAAGTGTCTCCATAACACCGTGTACCTCACTTTCATGTGGTTACTATGACATATTGTAAGGTCTTGTTTACTGTTCTCTATCTTTTATTGACCTAAATTCTCTGAGGGCAGGGATTGTGTCTGGCTTGATCACAGTTTTATCCTTAGCAGGGGGTAATAAATATTAATAAATATTGACTGGATGAATGAATACCTTAGGCAGTAAGAAGATGTGGAAGTGTTTTAAGAAATCAACTAAGCACACCAAACCCCCCACCCTTTTTAGCTATATATACACTGAGTGGCCAGATTATGACCACCTGACATTTGTAGGCAAATTACTATAATTTTGCGCTGAAGTTGCTAGAGGGCCAGACTATTATAAACGTCTGAATAGCATAACATACCTAAGTATCGTTGCTGATCAAGTTCATCCTATCATGTTGATGGCGTATCCCAATGGAGATGGCTTCTTCCAACAAGACAATGCACCATGCCATTGTGCTCATATTGTGCAGGAGTGGTTTCAAGAACATGAGGGAGACTTTACCTTGCTTAGGTGGCCCCCACAATCACCAGATCTCAATCCAATTGAGCATTTGTGGGACGAAGTTAAAAGAGCCATCAGGCAGCTGGTTCCACAACCATCAAATCTCACAGAACTGGACAGTGCTATTCATCAGGCATGGTGTCAGATTCCTCGCATCACCTTTCAACATCTCGTGGAGTCAATGCCAAGAAGAATTGCTGCAGTATTGAAGGCAAAAGGTGGCCCAACGAAATACTGATGGGGTGGTCATAATAATCTGGCTGGTCATAATAATCTTGCCACTCAGTGTATATTTTAAATCCTAGTGGTAGTTGTATTCTTACATCTTTAAAGATAACTTGTACACAGCCATGGTCAGGTAAAGTAATTGATTGGTGAATCTGTCATGACCAATCTAATTCATTTGAATTTTGTCTTTATTTCCTGCAACCTTTAAAACCCCGTAGTTTAAGAGTTTATAGATGGCGTCTTCCAACAACTACATTTCTATATACATTAGGCACTTACCCTTTGCAAGCTTGGGAATTCTTAGGGTCTGCAAGTGATTATATTAACCCAAACTATAATAATTTCCTTTGGCATAAATAAAGTCAAGCAGTTAATAAGAGGCCAAAGGCCCTAACAGCCGTTTCAGTACAATTTGGGTGAATGCAGATGAAATTACAGAGTCACATTTTATTTGTTGGATGCTGTCCCAATTACATGCTTGGTCACATCAGAGAGTTCAGAAATGGGGTGGGGGTAGGGGTGGGAGGGAGGAAACACAGTTCTAAGTAATTATTTCAAGACCGGGTGGGCTTTCATTTGCTCTGACCAACATGGCAATGAACTCTGGACCTCTGTTTAGCATGAGCCTTACTGTGCTTATCATCAAAAGGTATTCCTTTAATAAACATAAAAAGCATGAGCTTTCTGTGGGACAAGAAAGGACACTGACTTAAGAACTGGTATGATGCCCTGGCCAGGGAGCTCAGTTGGTTAGAGCATCCTCTAGATATGCCAAGGTTGCAGGTTCGATCCCTGATCAGGGCACATACAAGAATCAACAAATGAATGTATAAATAAGTGGAATAACATTGATGTTTCTCTACCCCCCTCAAATTATTTTAAAAAAATTGATATGACAACTGTGCCATCTTGGATAATTGGGAATAGCCTAGGTTTCCTTAACTATGAAATAAAATTATGATACTTTCTTCAGTAGGGAAAATAACATTTATTTGTGTGTTACAACTGTGTGGGGTACTTTACATATATTAACTCATTTAATTCTTACAATTCACATTTAAATTTGGCTTTGCTAAGAGACTGAAATTTATAGAGCCCAAGAAACTTATTAAAAATAGCAATTATTGCTTTGGTCTGTGTTGCTCAATGGTTAGAGTGCTGGCCCAAGCACTGAAGGGTCCTCGGTTCAATTCCTGATCAAGGGCATGTACTAGTACCTGGGTTGCAGGTTTGCTCCCTGTCCCTGGTCAGGGTGAGTTCAGGAAGCAGCCGGTCCATGTGTCTCTCTCACATTGATGATTCTCTCTCTGTCTCCCCCTCTCCCGCTCCCTTCTACTCTCTTTGAAAAAACAATGAAAAATTATCCTCAGGTGAGGATTAACAACAGCAAAAAAGCAATTATTTTCATTTACTGAGTGTCTCAGATGTGTCAAGCTCTCTCTGTACCTTATGTTATTATTTGCTCATGGTTACCCTGCAAGTCATATTATTCTTTTCCAGATCTACAAGTGAGTCCCCTGTGGCTCAGAGAGATCAGTGACTCATCAAGATCACATAACGGCTATGTCATAGCCAGTAAGAACGGGAGCAATAAGACTTGAACTCGTGTCTCTTCAACTCTTAAATCCACACTCTTACTGTTAAAATAGAGCTGCCTTATGAGATTGTCTTCCTATTAAGTCATATTGGTTCTAATTCTACTTGACTAAATCCAAGATGGATTTGCTTGATAATAATTCTATTCAATCTACGGGAATAAAAAGTGTCCTAGAGAAAAGCATGCTTCAAAAAGCACAGCTTGCCATGTGTGCAAAGGAGAAGTTATGTGAGAAGAAAGCCAATATGTGAGGGCTTCCAAAGACACAGCGATAGAAACAATCTCTAATCTAGAGATGAGATGTACTGGCCACAGTGTGAATGTGCATGTGTGTGAGGTGGGGAGGAGGGAGGTTTACTAATACATCGTGCAGGTCTGGAGCTATTGTCTGTTAAGAAGAAAGAGCAGAGATTGCTGCTCACACAGGCGTTTTCTCTGATGCGAATGGGGATGAGTGAGGGTGCGCAGTGGCAATGGGGAGCATGACACCCGCACACTCCTGGGGGTCCGTGGGCACTGCCTGTGGATTCTTTTCCTGCCCTTGTATTTGGGAAGGGATTGCTGTGGGTAATATATTGGGAGCGGGAGGGCGGCAGAATCTTTACTTTTGGTTTGAGTCTAGACTCCCCAGTTCGTGCTGGTGAACTGCTCCTAATGTCAGTATATGTTTCCCAGGCTAGAGAGCCCACTGCAACTCCGGCTCCACTTCTTTTCTTGTTGTGTAACCCCAAGCAAGTTGTTCCACCTCACTGAACCCTGAAGATAAGAGTGATTGTCCGTAAGGAATGGACAATAAACATGACTACCAGTGTTACATGAATGCTAAGTAATGTCGCTAATCTGCCCGTGGCCAGTGGTCTGCCTACCCAGTCAGTTGGCTCACTCTCTCCCGAGTGCCATGAATGCAATGCCTCAGGATAGGAAATTCTTCCAGAGACACAATTTAAACCACAAAGCAGATCATGTTGGGGGGCTTGTTCCAAGAACGGCAAACAGATGGAAAGAGATAAAGCTGAAAATTCATCATTAAACTCCGTCTATTAGGCTCCGGAGTCTGCAGTGCATAATTCATGGTGCTTCAGTGTTTTTCTGTTTAAAAGCCACTTGCTTAGCTTGCAAATCCTTACCTGCTCTTATCTTTCTAAACAAAACTTGATTCTGAACTTCAGAATAGCAGTCCTGCCTATTTCTGTAAAAAAAAAAAAAAAAAAAAAAAAAATTGTGCTGGAAGTGCAGAGTAAAGATAGTGGCTGTTTTGGCCCGATCTTCCTGCGTGCTTGGTTCAAACAGAATTGCTCAACTGTTGGCAGTGATCTGTGAAGCTGGGGTCTCCAGTGGTTTTGAAAGCTGCTGGAAAGCATTGATATACTTGGCAGAAGGGAGAAAGCCATGTTTGCTGTGGGGGAATTTGTGTTTCGAGCTGCTGGCTCTTCCTTACACTGGTCACACTCACTGGGGCGCTGGACAACAAGGCTTGCACTTCTGAATTATGAAGTTACTAGAGGCCTGGTGCATGAAATTCGTGCACTGGAGGGGGTGTCCCTCAGCCCAGCCTGCACCCTCTCCAATCTGGGACCCCTCCGGGGATATCTGACTGCCAGTTTAGGCCTGATCACTGGCAGTCAGACATCCCTCTCACAATCCAGGACTGCTGGCTCCCAACCACTCACCTGCCTGCCTGCCTGAGTGTCCCTAACTGCTTCTGCCTGCCAGCCTGATCACCCCCTAACCACTCCCCTGCCAGCCTGATCGATGCCTAACTGTTCCCCTGCTGGCCCGATTGCCTCTAACTGCCCTTCCCTGCCAGCCTGATCTCGCCCCCAACTGCCCTCCCCTGCCAGCCTAGTCGCCCCCAACTGCCCTTCCCTACCAGCCTTATCTCGCCCCCAACTGCCCTCCCCCGCTGCCCTGGTTGCTCCCAACTGCCCTCTCCTGCCGGCCTGATCTTGCCCCTAACTGCCCTCCCTTGCCGGCCTGATCTCGCCCCCAACTGCCTTCCCCTGCTGGCCTAAACACCCCT
This sequence comes from Myotis lucifugus, assembly GCF_000147115.1. NCBI lineage: Eukaryota > Metazoa > Chordata > Mammalia > Chiroptera > Vespertilionidae > Myotis > Myotis lucifugus. Next base: position 26,683,845 of record NW_005871049.1, on the reverse strand, counting down.
AATGGCCTCTGCCTCGGCCCCCACCACCATGGCTTTGTCTGGAAGGAAGTCAGACATCCGGAAGATGGCTGGTCGACCTGGTCTAATTAGCATATTACCCTTTTATTAGTATAGATAGATTATATAGGATAGAATTGCTTAAATGGGGGGGGGGGGAGCCTTTTTCAGCAGGAGGAGATGCTCTTGGCAGACAAAAATACATAATCCCTATATTTGGACTGATAGCCAGCCATATGCACTATACTGCCAAAGCAGTCATTAAAAAATTGAACTTCTTTCTTACACCTTACACCAAACAGCTGTTGTCCTTAAAACCCCTCCTCAGCCCCCACCTTAGGTTCTGCTTTTGCAGTTCACCCAGATTAGGTTCTGATTGGTTGGTTTCGATGCCAGTCAGTATCAAAAGCTCTACCTTCTAGGCAGCCATTGGCTCCTGTCACTTCACCCAGATTAGGTTCTGATTAGTCAGTTTTGATGCCAGTCAGCATCAAAAGCTCCGCCTCCTAGGCAACCATTGGCTCCTGGCACTTTACCCAGATTAGGTTCTGATTGGTCAGTTTCTATGCCAGTCAGCATCTCTGGGCCTATCTCTGGGCCTGATCAAAGAGGCAGGGATGATTAGCAGCCCCTGTGGAGGCCCAAGAGAAACAGAGGTGCGGCTGCTGGGGAAGCCCAGAGAGAAAGAGAGAGGCAACAGCTGATCAACAGCTGCCACAGAGGCTGCAGATCAGACCCTGCTTCTCTCTCTGCAGGCCTCTCTCTAGGCCTGATCCGCAGCCCTCTCTGCAGTCAGTGCTGGGTCGCTGGCCAGCACCAGCTGCAGTCAGTGCTGGGTCACCATGGCAACCCAGCACAGACTTCCAGTGTTTGGTCGAGCCTTCGGTCCTTACAGACCCTGGCTCTTTATATATATATATATATATATATATATATATATATATATATATATATATATATATAGATAGATGTGTGGATGGAGGGGAAAAAAAGCCTCCTCTAGTGGGATTCTGTTAACATCAATCTTCCATACACAAATGGTGAATGGTTGCAACCAAAATACTCTTTCATCATTCCTTCATTTAATAATATGTCTCATTAACTTTTTAAAATATATATATTTTTATTGATTTCAGAGAGGAAGGGAGAGGGAGAAAGAGATAGAAACATTAATGATGAGAGAGAATCATTGATTAGCTGCCTCCTGCATGCCTCCTACTGGGGATCGAGCCCACAACCTGGGCATGTGCCCTTGACCAGAATCGAACCTAGCTAGGATCCTTCAATTCACAGGCCAATGCTCTATCCACTGAACCAAACCAGCGTGGGCATGTCTTATTAACTTTCAGTTGACTAGAGGGTGTATGATTAGCTATTTTAAGATTAGATGGGGACAGACATTATCTTTGCTTTAAAGGTGGGACTCCTTGGACTGATCTCCAAAGCTAGAGCGTTGTTGCTTCCAGAAACTTTCTTGTCCTGGTTTCCATGACACTCCACTCTCCTAATCTTTTGTCTATTTCTTGTCATTTTTTTTTGTGTGAACTCTTCTGCTAAACCCCTAAATTTTGGATTGTGCCTGCTCCTTGATCCTCTTCTCTTTCTGGACCTTCTCCTATTTCATATTGGGAGGTGAGTAAATATTGATAACTCTTACATTTATATATCGACCTCTGACCTCTGCCTTGATTTTCAGAGTCATATATCCAACTGTCCACCTCATTCTCCAGGTGGATATTGAAGTGGAACTTTCAAATGAGCATGCTCAGAACTGAATTTTTGATTTCTCTTTTCCTCCAGCTGCTTCTCTCTGTCTCTCCTATCTTCCTTAGTGGCAATACCATTCATCTGCTTGTTCAGGCCAAAACACTTAACATGCTGGACGGCTCTCTTTTCTTTGTGTTCCTTGCCCAGCTCATTAACATGTTCTCCAAGTTGGAATCCCAGCACTCACCATCTACACTAGCCTACTTCAAAGCACACGTATTTCTCATTTGGGCGATCTCGCGAAAGCCTCTCAAATGATTCCCCTCGACCAGTCTTGTCTGCTACAGTTTGTTCTCCAGGTCACACCACGTAGAATTTATGTTTATGATTCATTTATGTTTCAGAGAAGTGACCGACTTGTGTTAGATTATACAGGCATAATGATGGAAGAAGGGCTTAAATCCAGTTCTCCATAGTCCTAAAGAGTTAACTTTTGAATGGCATTAATCCCATCACCTAATCATTTAAATTAGAGTATTGCATTTTAGATTCTCTTACTAATAATTATATAGTCCTGTGTGCTGGGCACAATTCCAAGAGCTTTACATAGTTTGAACTCAATGAGCCAGATACTATTATTCTTGCTATTTACTATGTGGAAACAGAGGCATAGAGCCGTTAAGTGACTTGCCCAAAGTTATACAGCCAGTAGGCAGCAGTGGCAGGACTCAAACCCAGGCATCGCACTCTAGATTTGTGCCCTTAACTGCTGTGTTATTATGACCCTCAACCGAAGCCATACGATTAATCCAACATGATCCTTTAGTCTGTCTGGGAACATTTATTTTTCCTTTTGGACGTTGGCTATTTTATCTGTTAAGGGAATTCACTATGAGAACAAAATGTAGCCATGACTTTACCAGTTGTTTCCCAGGTATAGCTAAGAAGAGACTCTTAGTCAATTTTAGATTTCTCTGTACATGTGATTTGGGGCCCACACGTTTGAGCTTTAGATGCTATTTACCCCAGGGGCAGGCTCAAGTGAACTCCCAAATTGCCTCAAATACTTTCTCCTTGGTAACATTTTCCCAAAGGCTCTGCCCTGAGCTGCTATGTGAAATGGCAAATCCTGTCCTGTCCCAAAGGGATTGCCTGCAGTTTTAAAAAAATGTTCGGCCTCTCTTGCGCGTATGCTGTGCTTTGTAGATTTACTTAGTCAAGGAAAACTTCAAAAAGGATCAGTGATTTGAACTGAGCCTTGACAAACGGGAAGAATGTTGAATATTGAAAAGAGGAGGTTTGGCTCATGCCAGCTTCACATATACAAACATATACAAACAACAGGCCTGTTTGCCAATCATTTTATCAACTGGGATGCTAACCTCGATGTGTTCCAAAGGTAGCACATGGTATAGTTAACCTGGGTGATCTGTAATGTAACATCACCCCAAACCAGACTTTTGCTCTCTTTCGCTCCAGATGGTCCTCCCACCTTCTCCATCTTTGTGAGTGATTCTTTGTTGATAAGGGACTCATTATCATTATTGATTAAACTTGGCCATCTCAGTCGGATGTCAATGAATACCTTGCTCATTTTGATCTCTCTCAAGGCCATGCTTTATGCTTACTAGGTTTTCATTTGTCCCTAGATTGTTTGCTTGTCATTGATATCAAGATTGAAAGCTCCCTCGGGGCGTTTTGTTTGGAGATGGATGATGGTCCTGGACGATGAGCTTGGAATCTTGAAAACAGAACTTCACGGCACAACTCTGTGCCTGGTGCCTGCAACTAGATTCATAAACTATCACAGGGAGTACATTTCTATAGTAAAACCTTTAATCCACTACATCTTTAACTCAGCGGTGATTCTTTTCCTTACCTGCATCTTGAACATTTTTCTTTCCCTGTAGTGCTCTCTTGTCTATTGACCTCTAAAAATACCAACTTTGTTAGATTTTTGGTGAGTTCAAAATTTTACCCTATGCTGTGAAGATGCTGCTATTTTGGGGTAAAATTTAATTTTGAAGTGATTCCACATTTACAGAAAAGTTGCAAGCATAGAAAAACAGATGCCTGTGTACACACTGCCCAGGTACCCCAATTGTTATCATTTTACTGCATTTGCTTTACATGATGATAATTTGAAATGACCACTTTCAAGTCCTCTGTATTCTAGGTCATTCACTACCTGTGTAGAGCATAGAAATGAAAATGTCTCTTTGGATGCCAATGAGAAGAGGTTTAGAGAGGTGATGGGATTATTATTATTAGGAGGTGATGAAGGGAGGAGTAGCTATTAGAGGAAACAGATGTAGTTTATAATAATTCGGACTCTGGTGTGCTACGGCCCTTCAGCCAGTACTCTAGAAATGCACAGTGACACTAGTTTCTTCTGAGGTGCTCAGAATGTCTAATTTTCCAAAAAAAACCCTCCAATGTCTGGTATCCCTTACCAATTGCTGACAAATAATAGTATTTCTATTTAGGTCACTAACAGCGATGCAGAAAATAAATAAAGTCAAGTGCAAAGAAGTTACCCCTTTGGTCCACCTCATGAACTGTGTAGGGCTTTCTGGGGTCTCCCTTCACCTGACAGGGCACGTGGGCGGGGAGATTATGGGTGAAGCTGCGCATCGCCAGGCCTTCCCCTGGTGCGCAGCGATCCCGATGGGCAGAGCCCCTGGCTTTCCTGCCTGGCCCAGGAGGGAAAAGAGTAATGTGATTTGAATTGGCAAAAACCCCATGATTTTCACTTTAAAAGGAATCTTTTATTCTTGAGCCTAAGCCAATTGAAATACCCTGAGCCTGAGCTTTCTTATTCAGACAAGAACAATGAGATCAATTTTCAACAGAAAATGAGGAAAGGGGAGAGAGATGGCAGCCGGGGTAATAGGCTATAAAGAACCAAGTTTGAAATTAAATGTTATGGCTTAAATAGTCCTGTAATTCAAGCCACCCCTCTCCCCACACACCCACCCCGATCCTGCATTAAAAAAAGAAAACTGAAAAACTCCTCACTGCAAAATGGAAGACAATCTTTTTCTAATAGAAGAAAATGCTCTCTGCAACATGAATTTGAGCTGCAGTGATTTGATTTCTATGGAGATAAAGAGGCAAAGAAGTTAGTGCTGTTTGGAAGGGAATGTAAATGCGGCGTTAAGGAGCGCGGAGGAAAACTTCACGCATGCCGGCTTGTTAGAATTTGCTGTATTTTATCCTGTTTTCACTGAGCAGCAGACGGGTTGCGGGGAGCTTTTTATTTAATTTTTAGGGCAATTAGGGGAAGGAAACCCAGGCTGAGTGACTTTAGACTGCTCATTACCTTCTGGCTGGCAGAAGGAGAGTGCATATTTTAAATGTTAAGATCAGATTATTTATAAGTTTCACTTTGAAATTCAAGGGCATGGAAGGAAGGATAACTTGATTAACAGAGGAAACAGCCTTCTGTACACAGCTGGTTTCATCTCCGTAATAGGTCAGAGTCTGAAGAGCAGCATTTCTAGTTTCTTCCTGGAAATAACAAATTCTAGAGAACCAATGAGGTTAAAAACACACACACTTTTAGATACTCCCCCCCCCCCAATCTTTTAACTGTTGTTGTGATGGGAGTACGTACTCGTAGGAGACCTTGTTTGACTATATTATAATGACAATTGTATTTTATTTTTATTATTGAGTTCAGAGAGGAAGAGAGAGGGAGAGAGAGAGATAGAAGCACCAATGATGAGAGAGAATCATTGATCAGCCGCCTCCTGCACACCCCACACTGGGGATCGAGCCTGCAACCTGGACATGTGCCCTGACTGGGAATGAACTGTGACCTCTTGATTCCTGGGTCGATGCTCAACCACTGAGCCACACCAGCGGAGCACGACAACTTTAATTCCTTTCCTGGAATGAATCCCTAACTCCCCTAGAAGTAGCTGGAAGCCTCTGACATCGGTAATTTCAATATCATATGTCACAAGATGTCTTGGATTATTCTGTATAATGAATGCATCTAGATGTAAGAGAATTCGTGGTCATTTCACTTTCTGGCAGTAATGGCCGACTATCTTCTTGATCAGAGCATAAGGGCTAACAGAATTTTCTAAAAGTAATTGTTGAATGTTCTGCCTTGAAAATTTATGTGGTTTCCTTTGTAGGGTTGTCTAAAGGTCTTTATTCTTCAAAGGTATTTTAGGTACAAGCAATGAAAATTAAGCAACAGAAAGACTTTGGAGTAGCCCAGAACAGAGAAAAGGACAGATCAGCCCAGCCCTGGGGAGGACAGGGACCAGGGCCCTCAGGGACCTGGCAGCAGGGTTACATCGCCCTTCTCTCTGAGGGCTGCTGTTCAGGTGACTACCTCTGATTCAGGTCCTGTGTCTAATTCCTCATTTCAGCCCCTCCAGCTTTGATCAGATGTTCCCCTGGGGGTCTATCAGCTGTGGATGGGGCGGGGAAGAGTCGCAGACCCATGGGCGGCTGCTCATTGCTCCCATGTGTGGAGGTTCTTACAGAGGGTGGAAGCCTTGTGAGACGAAAGCCCCTTAAGAGTCGTCTATTATACCCGACTAGTCTTTGTGTGGAGAAGAAACACTTTGTTATTTAAAACCCCAGCAGACCGTAGCTGCTTCTGAATCCCAAGGAAGTGGCAGAATTTCTCTTTGGAAAAGATGAGCTGTTTGGCTGTGAGAAAAAGATAAGCTTCAGGGAATGGCTTGGAAAGCATAGGAATGAGAGAAAGAACTACGCTGCCTTTATCACTAAAACAAGAATTTGGAGCTTGCCAAGGACTGGACAAGAGAAGAGGAACCCAGGTATAATGGGGAAGCTAAGAACTTCCATGGAGTATACAGTGAGCATGGCCAGTGGGCACGGTTGAAGGATAGTTACAGTATGCCTATCTGATACACATATTTAATTTAGTGCTGTGACATAGCCCTCCTGTCTCTCCCCAAACCTTAGTAGACATCTGCCTAGTCTTCAGTTTATTGATATTTTAGGCAGTGAAGGAAATGGTAGTTAAAGCAGTGTGAAGGATCGAGTGAAATAATCCCTTTAACATGACTAATGGAACTCACTAGGAAGTCTAAGCCAGAGCCAAGCAGGAGAAAGATAAATGCTCCTCGCCCCTCTTCTGAGGAATTTCAACAGAAGTGGGAGGGAGAGCAAATTTTCCTCGTTCGGTGGGACTGGAGCTCAGACTACACTCATTTAAAATTCAAGAGAAGCTAACTCCAGCAGAATTTGGAGATATTATCTGATGAAACAATAAGAAGGTGGTAACCTGGAAGGATTTTTAGATTGTCCTTTAAAGGATTCGTTTGAACATAAAACCATCTGTAGCTTCTTTTCTCTCCAAAGGAACATGGCATACATATTGTATGTATTAGAGTGAAGGTGGGGCTCTGGTAAAACTTCAGAATGTGCACTTCTAGCAGGAAAATAGTTCATTGTGAAGAATCTTCACTGTGTAATTCTAGGGTTGCTGTTTTAACACAGAATGTCACTTTCCGTGTAGTAGGAGGGAATTGAGGTGTGAGTTCCACTAGTCCTCTGGCTATCATCCCTGTGTTGGACATAAACTCAGAGCAGAAGTCAAATAGTCCTGTAGAAGATTCAAGTTAGTAAGTGATTCTGAAAAATGTTTTGGTTCATCAATTTTCCATTTTTCATTCTATGGAAAACATTGATTTTTCTAGGCGCCATTTTTAAAGGTGCCAAGAGAACCAGGGTAATGAGTTCCTGTTACTGATGTCTTCATTCATTCACCCATTCTTTACAAAGCACATATTCATTGCATAAAATGCTTTAGAAAGATGCTGGGTACTGAATGCATAAAACAGGGGATATTTAAACAAGGTATTAAAACACTGAGATAAATGCCAAAGAAGGCCAATAAAAGGGCACATGGAAAACAACCATATAAACTTGTCATGCCTAAAATTGAGGAAGGATAAGATGGAGGAAGAGATAATTTGTCTATACTTCACCCTTTATTTCCTTTTTACCACTTATCAGAAAAGGTATCCCTATTTCTTACTGCTTCCAGGACCTTATATAATGTTTTAGAAGACACTGTTTTTGTTATAGAAACCTCATTATAGATGGTGATTTATCTTTTGTGATTTTTTTTTTAAATTTCAGCATTAGGCTTTTATGGACTAGCTTTAGGGCCCTGACCACCAGATATAGCATTGCCTCACTAGAAAATTTTTTGTTTGTTTGTTTTAGTTTCAAATGAACCTTTTAAGTAGAATTTATTTCAAATTGGAATTGTCTGCATTGATGATAACATATTAAATATGAATTCCTGCCTATTAGGATAAATTTTAAGAACAAGATTATAGAAGTATAATTGTAGCTATGAAAAAAAAATACTGTTTCTACCCCTAACTTGAAAAGCCTGCAATATCACATTTGGATTATCTTTCTACAAGTTACTTTAATTCCTTGTGTATATTTTAGGCAGAGAAACTTGACATTTAAAAATTTTTTTAAAAGATATGTTTTTATTGATTTTTTGGAGAGAGAGAGGAAGGGAGAGGAAGAGATAGAAACATCGATGAGAGGGAAACATTGATCAGCTGCCTCCTGCATGCCCCCTACTGGGGATAGACCCAGAAACATGGGCATGTGCACCGACCGGAAATTGAAACTCTTGGTACAGAAGACGATGCTCAACCAACTGAGCCACACCAGCAGGGCAAACCTTGGCATTTTTAAATTCAACATTGAACGTTGGTTTTTAAAGTCTACCCATTTTCCAACAACAAAACAACAAACAACCTGGTTCAAAATGAGCAAGGACTTGAAATAGACATTCCTCCAAAGAAGCTATGCAAATGACCGATAAGCACATGAAAAGATGCTCAATATCACTTATCACTAGGGAAATGAACATCAAAACCATAGTGAGACCCCAACTCACACCCTTTAGGATAACTACTATCACAAAAACAGAAAATAACAGGGATTGCTGAGGATATGGAGAAATGGGTGCAGATGTGAACTAGCACAACCGCTGGGGGAAAACAGTGCAACAGTTTCTCACAAAAATAAAAATAGAATCACCATCTGATTGAACAATTCTACCTCTGGTATATACCTAAAGGACTGAAAGCAAGGTTTTGAAGAGATTTGTGCACCCATGTTCACAGTAGCATTATTTACAATAGCGAAAATGTGGAAGCAACTCGAGTGTCTATTGATGGATAAATAGATAAGCAAAACGTGGTACATGCATACAATGAAGTATTTTTCAGCCTTAAAAAGGAAGGAAATTCTGACATGTGCTACAACATAGATGAACCTTGAGGACATCATTCTAAGTGTAATAAGACAGTCACAAAAAGACAAATACTATATGATTGCATTAGTAGAAGGTAACTAGAATAGTTAAAATCACAGAGACAGAAAGTAGAATAGTGTTTTACAGGGGCTGAAGGAAGCAGTGTGGGGAGTTATTGGTAGGTATTATGGGGAGAGTTTCAATTTTGAGAGATGAAAAGAGTTTTGGAGGTGGATGGTTGCACAACACTCTAAATGTACTTAATACCAATGAACTGTACATTTAAAAATGAATAAGATGGTACATTTTATGTTATGTATTTTACCATTTTAAAATTTTTTGGAAAAAAAAAAGTTTACCAATTTTTTTTTCTGAATTGGTGGACTCTTGTTTGGGAGCAATCATAAGTCTGTCAGTTTGCTTCCAAATGCTGTACACCCGGAAGAGCACAGTGTCATTTCTCTGGCATACCTGCCACATATGCATGACCTGGTTCTGGTCAGGTGGAAACTGGATAGACCCAGGTTTAGGGTCACCTTGTAGAATGAAAGAATTTTACTCTTTAAGACCATCAACAAAAAAGAGACAGGAAAAGACTAAGAACTCTAGATTGAAGGACACTAGGAAGACAAATAAAAGCAATGTGTGTCTTCAGGTAGGAACCTAGACTAGAAAGAAAAAGAGCCATCATTAAGACAGATGGCAAAATTTATATGGTGTCTATGAGTCAGATGGTAGTGTTGTATCATTGTATATTTCCTGACTGATGGGAGTATATGGTAGTAATACAGGAGAGTATCTGTATTTGGGGAGAAGGAGGAACACACTGGTTCAAAATGGGCAGAGACTTGAAATAGACATTTAATCAAGAGAGAGAAGTGGAGCAAATGTGGTCAAATTTAACAATTAGGGAATCTGTGTGAAGGGCACACAAGGGCTCTTTGTTCTTATAACTTTTCTGTTGGTTACAAACTATTTCAAAATAAAAATCTATAATAATAAAAGCGTAATATGCTAATTAGACCAGACAGCCAAATGACCTTCTGGATGTCCTTCCTGACTAAGCCGCCATGGTGGGGGCCTAGGCAGAGGTGGTTAGGAGTGATCAGGCAGGCAGGTGAGTGGTTAGGGGCAATCAGGCAGGCAGGCAAGTGGTTAGGAGCCAGTGGTCCTGGATTGCAAGAGGGATGCCCAACTGCAGGTTGGGCTGAGGAACTCCCCCCCCCCCTTTAGTGCATGAATTTTGTGCACCAGGTCTCTAGTAAATAAATAAAAGGAGAGAGACTCTGCCTCAGCTAATAAGCATCCTTTCTGCTCCTTCCACTTTTCCTCATTGGACAATAGCAGGAGGGAATTGCTGGTTCAGGACACATAGTTGCTCTGGTTCTGGTCAGTGTGGCCTGGGGAGAGGGCCATCATCAGACATGAAGCCTTGTTTAAGTTCCCCTGCTAAAGCCTAGGAATGGGGTGGGGGCACTCTGAAGGGTGTTCACTATGTTTCTGTACAAAGAACTTGACATCTTTCTTTTCATCGAAACTACAAACATTTCTATTTAAGGGCACTTACCATCTCAGTGTTGTGCTTTCTTGCCTATCAGATATTATGTTCAGGCCGATTCTTCCTTGGATATCAGTTCAACTGCATACTGTGTGATCTATTTATTGTTAAGTTCCTTTTTATAAATAGGTGTACATTTACCCAACTAGTGGGAGTGTTGTGATGAGTAAATAAGTAATGAAAGTAAATGCCTGGTGAAGAGCAAGCTCTCAGTAAATCATAAGGCTGATGGCTTATTGTAGTTTTCATTTTCATTACTTGCCATTCTTCAGTCTCAGAGATTTCCCCCCACAAAATTAATTGTATCTGAGTGGTAAACCTTTGACACTCCTTTCAAGGAGAGAGATTTGCTTTGGAAACTGTAACAGCCAGTTTTTTTTTTTTCAGCTCTATGCTCTTAGGTCTGTAGTCAATGTTTTTCAATTTGAAGGGGTTAAATGAGGACACCCAAATATTGTTAGTGTAGTATATAGTCCCAAGCTTTTTGGTTTTATTTGCTTAAGTGCGTTATGAACTATTTTTTTTAGTCTCAACTCAGCCTTATGAAGTGAATGATTCTTTTTATTTTTACTTCATAGATGGTTTTTAATTAGCGTAAGTGAATTCACACAACCTCAAGAAGGTCAGTGATAGTGCTTAAACTCAATTTCTTCAAATTCTAGAATTCTACCTGGTTCTCTGGGCCTTGCCATTTCTCTTGATTTCTGTGTTTTTGACATGTTATAGATGCAAGCTATTGTTCAAAAGGAAATCACAAAAAAGCCATATGACTTTTTAATGAAAGAAATTAAATTAAGCAATACCTCATCAACTCAGCATTAAATTACATTGATTTATTTTTTTAAATGTTAATTTATGAATGACACTTTCTTAAGTTTTTCCTATGTGTTCCATACTTTTTCCTCTTCAAATTCATTAAGCATCAGACCACTAAAATAATTTTAATATTTAATATTTAACTTCTTATGAACTGACTACTTACAAAAGAGTTATGAAATCTTTTTCTGGGAAAGTCTTTCTGCTTTCAGGAAAAGGTCAAAATCTATACTACTTTTACCTTTTATTGAAGGAAATGAGAGAATTCGAGAGGTTAATCCTTTGGAAATGCTGCTAGTACTACATAATGCTAAGAAATTTCCATCAGGTCTTACTATTCTTCTGTTTTAATTTTTTATTGTAGTAAAATATACATAACACAAAATTTACCATCTTAGTTTTGAAAAGTACAGTTCAGAGCCATTAAGTACATTCATAGTGTGCAACCATCACTGTCATCCATCTTCAGAACTCTCTTCATCGTGCAAAACTGAAACTCTTTACAAATTAAACAATAACTCCTACTCACCCGCCTCTGAGTCCCTGGAAACCACCATTTCACTTTGTCTACTCCAGGTACTTCATATTAATGTCTTTTTGTGGTTGGCTTATTTCACTTAGCATAATGTTCTTAAGATTCCATGTAGTAACATATTCAAGCATTTCCTTCCTTTTTAAGGCTGAGTCATAGTTCCTTGTATGTATAGATCACATTTTGCTTATCTATTCATCCATTGACACTTGAGTTGCTTCCACGTTGTAGCTATTGTGACTAATGCTGCTGTGAACATGGGTGAACAAGCATTAGTCACCTCTCCCAGAGACAGGTGGTTTTTGCTTCACTCTTTTAGGATGCTTGTTTGGCAGTCCCCCCTGGGACTAATACTTGCAATTTATGGACTAACCAAGTAAACTGAGTACATCAGCTAGGTCTCAGTAGAAAACAAATTTAACTTAAGTGATGCAAGATATTTTAATGAAGAGAACCCGTACAGAAATGTGTATATTTGGTTATAAGGGGCTTAAAGGAACTTATTAATAAGGAATCTGAAATATTCAGACATTAGCAATAACAGGAAGCAGTTAGCATTGTTTGTCCTGAATAGACTAACCCCAGTGAGTCTCACAGAGCCCAGTGAGAGCTGGAGTTTTTTTGTTTGTGTTTTTAAAAAAAAGGATCCACAGATAGTGGCCATGGAAGGATGCAGCCACTGCCATAGAAGTAATCCAGGGGGTAGTTATAGGGACAAAATACCTCAACCTTTTTTTTTTCTTCTGCTCTCTAATTTATTGCCAATAAATTCCATTGGTTGAGCCCAATCAGAAGTCAGCCAGCAAGAGATAGCTGTCCAGAGTGATGTAACTCTGTTTTGGTGAGTCTCATGGGGAAGCAGCAGGGCAAAGGACAAAGAATAAATGAGGGTAGATTCTCCCTTTGATAAACAATTTTAAACATTAGAAGCTATAGGTAGGGATAGCTGATTTACTCTTCTCTTACAATTGAAGGAGTTTCATTTAATGTTTTCTTCTGTCTGCTGTGATGCAAAGGAGATGAAGCACACATTGTTTCTGAACTCTGTTTTTCACAGCAACGGGCCTTTAGAAACTGGATCCGAGTGTAGAATGGCTGGAAATGGATCATTTAACACCCTCCGCTAAAAGACATGACCATTTAAAATGTACTTATATCCAACCCACTCTCCAGAAAGACTTGAAGGCTGCTCTGCAGAGGCTGTAGTTGCAGCTTCTGTCTGTAGACAGTGTTCATATGTGAATGAGGAGAAATTCTGACTGAGGAGAGAAAAGTCAGCTGAAACTAAAGGGAATCTGTCAAAGTGATGAAAAATGACCTGTATGGGCTTTTAGACACACTGCATGACCACGTGGGTAAAATTAAAGATTGAAGAAGCTTCTGTAAAGCAGATGTGATTGAATACAATTATTTTGTGATACGCAAAATGCCGAAAAGGTGGTGTATAAATGTGTATGTTTATTGGAGAGAAGTGTCAATGGAAGGTGGATTAATAATACTGAAGGCATGCCTGGTCGGCTTGGCTCAGTGGTTGAGCATCGACCTATGGACCAGGAGGTCACGGTTTGATTCCCGGTTGGGGCACATGCCCAGGTTTCTGGCTTGATCCCAGGCTCTCTCATCATTGATGTTTCTGTCTCTCCTTCTCTCTTCCTATCTGAAATCAATAAAAATATATTGGAAAAAAACCCCACACTAAAACAATACTGAAGGCAACATACAGAGTGTAACAATACCTAACAGTTTCCCATTATCTAGAAGGATAAGTGATACTCTAGAAACCCATAGTGGAAGAATTTCTATATTCATAGAAACTTGCACTATTTCTTTTTAACTTTTTTTTTTCATCTTGCAGAACCTCCATCAATATCTCATCACTTCTTCAATTATCCAGGAAGGCAGGAGCAGAGTATAGGCTATTAAAGGGCTGGTTTTGCACATAAGAATGAGAGAGAGATAGGTTTAGATTCTGATCCAACAAAGTGTCTGCCTCTAAGTGCAGTGCTGAATAAGTAGATCTTGCTGCCTTTCATTGCACCTGTACCACATCTGCCCTTTCGATGTAAACATGTGGGCCTATCACGTCTTTCCAACACAATTTTCCACGGGTGACCCCATTTCAAAGCAATGTTTATTTAGCAAAGGTAGTGTACCCTGACAAGGTTTTCTAAGTAATTCATGGATGATTTTTATCAACAAAGAATGAAATGTTGGTCTCCAGGTGTAAAAAAATGAGTAGTCAATGCCTATCTTTAAATAGACAAAAAGTGCCTTCATCAAAGGGTACACTATGTAACTAAAATTTAGGAAGCAATTAGTACAATTTTCATAATGCCATTACCTGTCGCATAAGATGACAAATAATCACAAAAGCCATCCCTGATGGCCATTGTTCTACAGCTTAGAATGCTAAGCCTACTGGAGATGGGATATTGAGAATCAAGGGCCCAGCTGTATTTATATGATCAGTGAACATTTTAACAATTTGTGAATCTGTCCTTAAAACTACTAGGCTATCAAATTCATCCTGCTCACTTACAAAGTCAAAGTAAAAATAAAAAGTGAAATGAGAAAGAGGAAAGAAGTGCTGGGAACCAGGAAACCTTGCTAGTTGACTCTGCCACTAAACAACCTGTGTGACTACTTAGAACCAGGTTGACTAGAAAATTTTGGTGATTCTGTGACAACAAGGAAAAGGAATTAAGCCCTTGATGCTTGCCTTAATCAAATGAAGGATTCTTTGACATTTTTAGATATAAAACTAATAAGCAATTTTGAACTCTTTATCTAGCATGACTTTTGAAAATGGATTATAGGAAAAAGTCAATCCTTAAACAAGTCAAATTTTACATAAATAATTGTGCACTTTATCCTAATATGAATTTCTTTAGTCCTCTTAACATTTGAAATTTTTAAGAACTTCATGTTTGTTGCTTTTGGGGCTTTGATTATACTTTTTCTCTCCCTGTCTCCTGCTTTCACCTGGATAAATCATACTCATTCTGAATTCCCTCTAAAACTGGATTAAGCGAGCATAAATGAACCCTCATAATGTGTAGGCAGTATGTCTGTGTCAGGTTAGGCTAGTTTTGTAGTGTTAATAAAATTATCCCAAATGCTCAGCAGGTTTAACTCAATAAGCACTTAATTCTCACACTACATGTTCAATGCTGGTTCACAGACAGTTTCTGCTCCTTGTAACTACTCAGGGACTTGGCAAGGAATCTTTACTTAATATACACATTCACAGCCTCTATGTGGTGAATCATACCTTGGCTCCTAAAGTCTGCAATGGAAAGAACACGTCACTGCTATTTGCATATCATTGTCTAAAGCAAGCACGTGACCACTCTTTCCAATTCAGTATTTGTTCAACAAATGCTAGTGACTACCAAATGTCACAGTGACATCCAACAACTTGGGCTGAAATTCTATCTCTGATCCTTGCCGGCTGTAACTTTCAGAAATTATTTACTCTTTCTTTTGTCTCAGTTTCTCATCTGTAAAATGGTGCCTTATAATAGAACAGTCTCATTGTGTTTTGAAAATTAAAAGTTAATACATGCAAAACACTTAAAACAGTGCTTGAGAGTACATTAAATTAGTAGCTATCCTTTTACCTCATATTTAGCTTTTGCCGCATTTTAATATAACTTTTGTTCATCTTATCATCCTACAGGAGTGGTCTCCTAGTGAATGGGAACCTCCTTGTTGAGAGTTATAACTTGAGAGCTTGCCGAGTAAGAACACAATTGGTATTTTATTCTCTTTGAGCTTTCAGATGTCTGTCCTTGCTCTTTCGGATCAGATATTCCAGAGCATTTAGCTTCCTTACATATTCAACCAACTGTAGAGTGCCTACCCACTAAGATAATTTGGTTTAGGTAGGAAACTTGAGGACATAAACAACTACGTTCTACCTATTTATCCCCCCCCCCCCAGTACTTTGGAGGGGCTTGTGAAAGAAGAAACAGACTTCTAACACTCAGTGTTTCTTCATTAAACATTTAATAGTTCCATAACTCTAAAAATGGGAAGTATTTTCTTCCTCCAAATGTTTTCAGTAAACTTTCATGAGCCGTATATGAATTACATAGAGTTTAAATGACATGTGGGTAACAAGAACATATCAAACTTCAATACAATTTCTCTCACAATTTGATTTGGCAAGGCGAGGAAAAATAGGTTACTTAAAAACTGTCAGAATTGTAGCACAAGGGTGTTGACAGCTGTGGAGAAAAGTTGAATAACATGGTGCTGAAAAGGTCAATGTTTCTTGTTGATATTGGTTGGTGAAACGGAAGGGCCTTTGGGATTGCCCAGTGCCCCCTGCAGGGACACACACAGCAGCGGAAGTTCTAGGGGCCAGACTTTCTGAGACAAGGAGCAGGCTTGTTTTCCCACGGTAGTTCTGAACTCAGAGTCATTCATGAACTCTTTTGAATCGTTTTCCCCCAAAAGGCTCAAGTAAAAACTGTAAATTAATAAAACTGGGTAATAGTAAGTTTGGCAGGAGGCACGGGAATCATTATTCCTTTATCATGTGCCTTTTAACTGAGTTTAATATTGTGTTTGGAGAGAAAATAAAAATACAAGAAAACAAGAGAAAAGACTTTTGGCCAAAAAATAAAATAAAATAAGTAAACACATTTAGACTCAAAACATTTTTTTTTTCATTACAAACTCCATCATTGTGGATCACCTCCCTTTAAAAATGCCTTTCTCTTTTCTAAGTCTTGTGGTTTTGGAGGGTGGCTCTCTATATATTTCAAATAAAATGGTTATTGTAAAAAAAATGTCAGTGTTTGAAGTAAAAATTAAGTAATTCTAATATTAAGATGAATGCCAGTTAGTTAATAAGAAAATATATCTTTTGGCCAATAATCCTTTCTCTTTTTTTAAAAAAAATATATTTTATTGATTTTTTACAGAGAGGAAGGGAGAGAGATAGAGAGTTAGAAACATCGATGAGAAAGAAACGCTGATCAGCTGCCTCCTGCACACCCCCTACTGGGGATGTGCCTGCAACCAAGGTACATGCCCTTGACCGGAATCGAACCTGGGACCCTTCAGTCCGCAGGCTGACGCTCTATCCACCGAGCCAAACCAGCTAGGGCAATAATCCTTTCTGATATGTGCTGTTTCACAGAGCTTTGCATCCCAGGGGTTAAGCACATTTTGTAAGATATATCATTATTCCTAGTAAAATAGTCATCCACACTGTGTTCTTTTCCTTAAACAGATATGGATATTTATACTTCATGGCCATCAACATTGTGATGAATAAAAAAATCATCTATATTTTCCATTAGAAAAATACCTAGAGGTTATAAGACTGTGAATTAAATCACCCTTTAAACCTTTTCTTCAGACGTTAGTACTGTGTAGACTTAGATTAGGAAATAATTTCCATGTTGTAGGCCAGTGGCAGACCAGGGCTACTCTAAAACAGCTTATTATGGTGGTGAGAAGATTAACCAGTGAGTTGAGTCACCAGCTCTCTCTCGGGTTTTCTGCCTTTCTTGACATTCTCAGAGCCATGTAAGTTGTCTCCAGGCTGCAGGGAATTGTAACTGCTGAATTCTTAAGTTGTCCATTTTATTATACTAATAAATAGTATCATGTAATAATTACCAATCACATACCATGTTCCTGGCACTTTTCTAATCACTTTACATGTGTTGCCTCATGGAACACTGAAGTCAACATTATGAGGTACTTTTGTCCCTATTTTATTTTATTTTCATTTTATTTTTTGTTAATCCTCACCCAAGGATATTTTCCCATTGATTTTTAAAAAAAATATATATTTTATTGATTTTTTACAGAGAGGAAGGGAGAGGGATAGAGAGTTAGAAACATCGATGAGAGAGAAACATCGATCAGCTGCCTCCTGCACACTCCTTACTGGGGATGTGCCCACAACCAAGGTACATGCCCTTGACTGGAATCGAACCTGGAACTCTGAGTCCGCAGGCCAATGCTCTGTCCACTGAGCCCAAAACGGTTAGGGCTCCCATTAATTTTTAAAGAGAGTGGAAGAGAGAGGGAAAGACAGAAAGAAACATGGATGTGAGAGAAACACATTGATTGGTTGCTTCCTGCTTGCATCCTAATCAGGGCCTGGGCTGGGGAAGAGTCTGTTACTGAGGTATGTGCCCTTGACTGGAATCAAACCTGGGACCTTTCGGTCTGCAGGCCAATGCTCTATCCACTGAGCCAAAGGGGCTAGGGCGTGTCCCTATTTTACAGATGAATTAACCTGGTGAGGGCCACAGAGGGGTTTTCTAAACTTGCCAAAATCACTGTGTGCGCAGATGGTGGAGCAAATTTAAAATCCAAGCAATCTTGTTCCAGAGCTGTTGGTTTTTAGATTCTAACCCATGCTGTCAGGCTCAGCTGACTTGCCCTCCTGATTCTCAAGTACGTGAATAAACTAGTAAAAAACTTCTTTTGAATTCTAAAAATGTATCTATTTCCAACACTTATTAATATAGCAACTATTAATAATATATACATATATTTTTTTCACTTTTTTCTTCTCACCTGAGGATATTTTTCCATTGATATTTAGTTATTTATTTAAAATATATGTTTTTATTGATTTTTAGATAGAGGGAAGGGAGAGAGAGATAAAAATATCAGTGAAATACATTATTCAGCTGCCTCCTGCATGCCCCATCCTGGGGATTGAGCCCACAACCTGGGCATGTGCCCTGACTGGAATCTAACCTAGGACCTCTTCGTCCATGGGATGATGCTCAACCCACTGAGCAGCACCAGCTGGGCTTTCCATTGATTTTTAGAGAGAGTGGAAGGGAGGAGGAGGAGGAGGAGGAGGAGGAGGAGGAGGAGGAGAGAGAGAGAGAGACAAACATTGATGTGAAAGAGACACATGGATTGGTTGCCTCCCACATGTGCCTGGTTGGAGCCTGCAACCAAGGCACGTGCCCTTGACTGGAATGGAAACCAGGACCCTTCATTCCGTGGGCAGACTCTCTATCCACTGAGCCAAGCTGGCTAGGGCGTGATATATATATATATATATATATATATATATATATATATATATATATATATATGCAGGAAACCTCACTAGCTTGAAGAAGAGTCCTTATTATAGCAGAAATTAAGTTTTAATCCACTGAAAGGAAAATCTGCTATTTCACAGAGAATAGAATGGTGGTTGCCAGGGGTTGGTTGTGGGGAAAATGGAGAGGTATAGGTCAAAGGGTATATATATTTCAATCACAAGTATAGTTCTGAAGATCTAATGTACAACATGGCCACTTTAGTTGACTGTGTAATTGTGTACTTGAAAATTTCTGAGAGTAAATCTTAAGTGTTCTCATCACACACACACATACAAAAACGGAGTGAACTATGTGAGGCGGTGGATGTGTTAATTGTCTTGATTTGGAAATCATTCCACAATGTATGTGAATATCAAATCATCACACTGTACACTTCAAATATATACAATTATATTTGTCAATTAACCTTGTAAAGTTAGAAAAAATTGCTATTTTTAGTCTATTCCTTCCTCCACCTTACCTCAAGTCTGTTTTCTATATATAAAAATGTTTTGATACATTGCATATTTTTCATTAATGTTTTATTTTGTAGAAACAAATATTAAAATCCTTTAATTCTTAGCATTGAAATAATGACAAAGTTGAAGATGATTTATATTTATCTATATCAGGTAGCAATTTGTTGCTTCATTGATTTCTTCTTAGAGACTACATAGTAATATACTATTAGTTAGTTTTGATTTACTTTTTATGAAATGAGAATAAGAATGGAGTTCAGAATTTAAGTTTCTCTAAATATCAGTGGCTTTCTATACATTTGAAATATGAAAAACATAAAATGACATTGCAAAATTCTCTTTTGTTTTCAAATAAAATGTTCAACTGTAGATCAAGAAAAACGTAAATATGCTAATTTATTGAAAAATATTTGCCTAATTTATTTTGCTGGTTAAGAGTTAATAGAATGCATGATATCTGATTCTCTGTATTTCTAAAATGGAAGAGGATTATAACAGGCCTGACTGAAAGAGATGAGAATCTGGGTAAAGAGGCTAAGCAATTATTTTTCTCAAAATTAGGATAAGAAAAACACTAAAGTAAAAATGTGCATTAAATCAGCACTCGCTTTCCAAAGTCAAATGTGTAATCGCATCTCTTTACCTTTCCGTCTGTAACATTCCAGGCAGGTGGCATGCTAGCTGATGTTTACTATAATTACACTGCCTCTCACCATCTGAGTAGAAATGTTGCATGTGAATCTTTCAGTGTAAAACAATTGCCCATCAAGACATACATATAAAGGCAGAGATGTGAACAGAGCATTAGCTATATTACTAACAGTGATTATATAAAAATTGAAAGATTAATAGTATTGTTCCCTTTCCCTTACCCCTCTCTCTGGACAAGGGGAGAGTAGATGTTCAAGGTCACTGTCATTCATTTTTCACAGTCCCAGGGACCTTTGAATGATTCAACATAACCAAGTGGCCATACCATTTTAAAGGACATTAACATTCCTATTAAGCTCTTGAGAATTTTGACCTTTCTTAAATGTCAGAGAAGGGATATTCTGCAGATTCATTGTGATCAACTGGATGCATAATATACCAACTATTTGGGCTCCTCTGTCTACCTCAGACCCCATGGGAGGTAATGGATTTAATGAAATGCTGTTTTCTATTATGTGAAAGTATTTGTTAATTTGCTTAGTGACTCTCTTGGCACAGAAAGTGCTGCAAGATCTGACACTGGTGATCACAGAATTGTATTCATCTGAATCAGTCCCCACATTTTACAAATGAGACAACTGAGGCTCAGAGAAATGAGATGATCTGCCCAAGTCAGCCAGTCAGTTAGGAGCAGAACTGGGAATAGAATCCAGGTCTTCTGACATCCAACCTGATATTCTCTCTACTTTATCACGCTGAACTGCATTTTCCTTCCTCGTACGTTTCTGTCCTTTTATGCAATTCACTCTATGCTAAAGTTCCAAGCAGAGGAATTGAGTTTTTCATTATAATTTTAATAAGGTGCCACAAAACATGAAATTCATATTTGAATCCATTTTCTTTCTTAGACCATAAAGAGTGCTGAAGAGTAAAGACAAAAATCTGACCACAAAAATTACCATCGTGTCTGGATTTCCCAATTTAGATGGTTATGTATGTGTTACTATAAATCCAGACATCTCTCTGACTGTGTCTTTTTAAGGTTTGCAATCCTATATACAGCTAATTATCGGCCCTGCCAACTCTTTGACTAATTTTATTTTCTTCTGGTTCAAATACCCCTGGCTTAAGCCCTAGAAATCTCTTTGGATTCCTTGAAGAATAGCAAAACATCTGTCAAGTCAAGAAGACAGAGAATGTAGTGTGTGTGTGTGTGTGTGTGTGTGTGTGTGTGTGTGTATCTTTTTCCCTTCACAAAAAACTCCCCAGAAAATTTGTTCTTTTTTCTCTACAAAAATCCCCAAAGTATTACCATTTTCTCAGTGTTGATTCTTCTGTGCTAAAATTGCTGGTTTCCTCCACATAAAAGGCTGGGCAGAGTTATCTTTGGCCATCACTGATATGGTTGGCACTCGCTGGGATTAAGTTAAAAAAATCCATTGCCTAAAAGATGACATTTAAGAAAAAGGTGTCCTAAACCAAATAGGAAACAACATGAAGTCGTATTTATTCCTTCTTAAAATTAGCTGGAATCCTTGTAAGCTGCACTTTAATCTCAAAGAACATACTTGTACTGTTATCTATGAAGCTAATTTTAACATGTACTAATATATGGCATTTTAGAGTTCTGAGAAAGTGCTTTTATCCGATTTGAATGTATTATACCGAGTGAAATACCATTGTTTGGATAGCATGCCAGGTTCCTCGTTATCAATAAGAATTTTGCACTGAAATGGCAGTACCCCATCTTCTGCTGCTGGCACCCTCCCTCTTCTCACTGTCAGCTCTGAAAACCACTTTTCCTTTTGCCCAAATCCCCTGCTGGGTCTAATCTTCTTACCAAGGCACAACTCTGTTTCTTTATTTATGACCATCCCCCTTTTCTAGGCTGTTTAGAGAACTTTATATTATCCTTTCTAATAAAGAGGGAATATGCTAATTGACCCTCACACCGTCACAAAGATGGCAGCTCCCACAGCCAATACGGAGGGAATATGCTAATTGACTGCCCCACCCTCAAAGATGGCGGCACCCACAACCAATAAGGAAAGAATATGCTAATTGCCTGCTACGCCCTCAAAGATGGTGGTGCCCACAGCCACAAGATGGCTGGCAGGGGAGGGCAGTGGTGGGCGATCAGGCCAGCAGGGGAGGGCAGTTGGGGGGAAACAAGGCCTGTAGGGGAGGGCAGTTGTGGGGGACCAGGCCTGCAGGGGAGGGCAGTTAGGGGCGAATGGGCCTGCAGGGGAGGGCAGTGGGGGTGATTGGGCCAGCAGGGGAAGGCAGTTGGGGGCAATCGGGCTGGCAGGGGAGCAGTTAGGCATCGATCAGGCTGGCAGGGGAGTGGTTAGGGGGTGATCAGGCTGGCCGGCAGAAGCAATTAGGGGCAATAAGGCAGGCAGGCAGGTGAGTGGTTGGGAGCCAACAGTCCCGGATTGTGAGAGGATGTCCGACTGCTGGTTTAGGCCCCATACAACAGGGGTTGGGATCCCCGACTGGAGAGAGTGCAGGATGGGCTGAGGGACACTCCCCCCACTCAGTACATGAATTTCATGCACTGGACCTCTAGTTATTGAAATAAATGGTTACAGCTGAAAGGGTCACTTGGCCCAGCCCTTTTATGTGATAAGTGAGGACTAGGCGTGTAAGTAAACAAGTTTAGAACTTCTTAATGACATTGGTGGAAACAAACTGAAGTTTCCTCACAGTAACTGCCTGCCCACCCTGCGTTTCCTCTTCCTTTCTTTTTGATGGGCTGCAAAATTTCAGTCAGATTTGGTATGATAAACTTTTTAAAAAAAATTAAATTTAGTGGGAAACTCAATATATTTGGTTGGTTATTGTAAAGCAAGATGGCTGTGTAACCCCCAGAAAGTCCCAAAGTACCCAGACTCTGCAATCGTCAGACATTTCTTTGAACTTGGTCATTGCATCTTTTTTGTTTTGGCAGATTCTGTGACTCACATGATACCCTGGTCATGTTTCACTGAGGGCTCGGCTTGAATCTGATGTTCACACACTGACGGGGGTGCCTGGAGGTCTGGTGGGAGAAACTTCTGGGAGGATGTTCAATAGGAGAGCAAGGAGCATTTTTGATAAAGAGAGTAAAACATAGAAGCTGGATCCATAAGAATGTCTCAGTGGAGGATGAGGGATGAAAATGGGGTAGGCAGTGATGAGAACAGCCTGCGTCTCTCACTGGTCATTGTCCTCTAGCCAGGCCACATGGACCAATGAATGAACCCCAGGGAGAGAGGGACTAAAAGAAGTTAAACAAAAAATTAAATCAGAAAAAGCGACTTGAACTAAAATCTATGAGACATGTGGTGCGTAAAGTAACATATTTTTGGTACTTATGTTAAAATGGGAACTACACAGAAAAAGGACGAGAAAGCGTCTTTTAGCTTCCATATGGAATTCAGCATTGCTTAAATTAACAGAGGCTTTCAGACAACCCAAATGCTCTGATATCAATGTGATCTATTACTTGAATTTTCCCCAAGATCGGCCCCAAACTCTTACCCATGTTCTTGAGTCAGGAAGATTAGAGAAAGTTTGGAGAGTAAAGGGTTTATTGGAACAAGAAACTGAACAATTTGGGGGCCAAGGACTTTTGTGGGAGGCCTGTGCAAAAATAATCATGTTTTGACATTCTTCTTGGAGAATGCGCCACTAAAAGAGGGTGAAGACAGCCCTTCCTCTTCACTGCTGATTGCCACTCAACCTGTGTATGTCGAGGGCTTTGCTGTCAGCGAGGGTGATGCTCAGTGTCACCTGCTGGAAAGTGACAGCCATACCTGGCAGACAGAGTGGGAGTCACGGGGCAGACCAGCAAAGAAAGAGGTGACCTTTGGAAGCTATTCACAGTGGAGGTAACATCATGCCTGGTGGGAGTAAGGGCACCAAGATGGTGCTGAGCACCCAGGGGGTGCTCAACATCTCTGCAAACTCCGTGAGACCCTTGCATGGGATCTCGCAAAGACACTTGGGAGAAAACTCAGGGTCTGCTGATGTTCTGTGTGAGCAGCTAAAGGAAAACCCGTGGAAACCCGAGTTCTGTTTGCTCTATACTTCTCAGATTTTTAAAAATCCTACTTGTGTTGCCTATTTTGGGGGTTGGAAGCACCTCTGTTTACTTGTAATTGCAAATTTATAAATTAAAAAACACTTTTATGAATACTTGCATTTTCATGAATGGTTGCCATGTATCATCATTTTCTTAATTCTCCTTAGAATAATTATATCCTCTGAGTGAACAAATTACATGTGGATTGCTCCATACTTCCATTTGAATAGTATAGAGTTTATATATTTTCTTCTTTGTAACGTTGCATATCTAGAGTTTTTTTATAAACTCAGTTTTCAAATATTTCGGTGTCTCTTTGCTGAAATAACAGACAGCAGAAGAGTAATGAGAGAAACAGAATGAGTTCTTCAGTGACCTTTCAGTGTCCATGTCTATCTTTTCTTACGATCTTCTGTCCTTGGTCAAACCGAGTCTCCAGATGGCAGTGTTGTCAGAAAGATCGAGAAAAATAGATGACTCAAATATATTTTTATATCTGTGTTTCAGTTTATAAATCACTGGTTTTGTTTCTGAAATGTTTTTCAGGTCAAAGCAGTTTTAAGATCCCTCTTCAGCAGTTACTTGCCATTCTTGACCTATTCGTCCCATTTTCTGTGTATTAGATACTTTTTCCGTCTGGGATTTATAGTTCCCAGTGCAATACCGAGAGTTAGTTGAGAATCCACTTTTCATTCCCTGGTAAAGTTGCTCTCAGCAACAACAAAAGTACTATTTTATTTTACAAAGTTCCCAATCAACATAAATCACTGTTATCCACACAATCACATACATATGTAGACCCACAATAGTAACTGTGTTTTTAAACCTTGATACGAACACTCAACATGAGATCTATCCTCTGAACAAAATTTTAAAGGTACAATACAGTATTGTTAACTGTGGGCACAATCTTGTACAGCAGATCCATAGAACTTAATCTATTGTCTACCTTCTCATTTAAGAATATTTCTGAACTCTTCTGCAGAACTTATTTATTAGGGCATACTCTTCATTTTGCAAGTAACCTCTGCATACACCAACGTAAAGGTTTGTAAGCAGAAGTGTGCTCTTCTGTAAAAGTAGCCAAACATTGTGTGCTTTCTTTTCATGCAAATGAATGGTACATCTCTGTTCTTCAAGTACTTCTTTGGGCCAGGGTGAGCTTTTGTACATGGGAGGACAAGAGAATAAATGTGTTCAGGTTTTTAGAATTTTGCAGAATGTATTCACTCCTGTTCCTCAAAAATAGGATCTCCATTAGCATGACAAACAAAGAGCTAAATGGCATATTTTTCGGTTGAATAAGTGATTTAGACAATTGTATTTATAAATGACCTTGGGGTACTACAAGGTCCTCCCTCCAAATCACCTTCCCTGGGTCAAAGCTCACCCTACTTTAACTTGGCCTCCTTTTTAAACAATAACTTGTGTGTTAAGGCATTGGTACAAGGTCTCCTGGAGGCCCCTGTCAAAATGTGCTTGCTGCCTCGCAGGGACAGGAGGGCTGTTTCATTAGCATAGGCTGGCAAGCTGCCACCTTCAGTCATTTAACATCTAGTAATTGAGCTCTTTTTATGTGCAAGGCAGTGTAGTCAAATAAGGAGAAAGGTGGGTCCCTGAGGACATAAAGGATGGTTAATATTTGATGGCTATGAAGTGGGGGGAGGGAGGAGCGAGGGGGAACCTGAGGCAGGGGGGAAATGGAAGATTTCAGGGCACAGGGAAAGCTCAATGGATTTTTGCACCCCGCTCACATACCGTGGTGGGTATAAGTGGGAAGTAGAGGGTGTGCTGTGGGCCAAAAAGGGGCCACACACTAAACCTGACAAGGCCTGCCTGGTGGCCTTGCCAACTCAGAGACCAAAAGTAACCTCATAGGATGGTCTGAAATTAAAACTTTCTAACTAAAAGCGCGTCATGGAGGTTAGTCGAGTCCTAGGCCGCATCTTCCTTGACAAAGGTCAATCTTTACTTACCTGAGCCCGTCTATTGTCTTTTTGCATCTAAGATAACATACCTTTAGAATGTCTGAATAATCCCTTTTCGCAGACCCCTCAGGGCACACTCCTCCCAGAGCACAAGACCAAGGAATCATTACAATCTCATTCTCCTACAAACCATCTCTAAGTGCTACAAATGTTAATTGTTAGCTATCCTACACCCACCAAGGTAAAAGAAGTGTTTGTCTCTTCATTTTATTCTTTATCTAATCCAAGAGATTCCCCCACTTTGCTTTCTCCCGCCTCTCTTATCTATCACCAGTGGATTTCATGTAACCCTCCTTTGATTGTAATGTAAAAAATGAGGTACAAAACTGCCAGTCTCTAGACTAGAGCATTTTCTCAATTCATTGAGATTTTGCTTCCTGACGATTATCGTCAGTTTGGCTCAAATAACCCACAAAAATTCTTACAAGTTTGGACGTTTCTTACATTGACAGCACAAATAATATTAAAACGGAGGCAAAGTCTTCTAAATCCTACCCTTCTCACTGATAGAAGGAAGTCCGTTCCATTACAACATCCTTACCTTTGTAGATTACTAAGAACAATCACCAGTAAGCTTCTGGACAATGTCAGTGTCCTCCTCACTAGTGCATCTTGAGACACAGTGAAGGGATTTCCCAGGAAACATGATCTCCTGGAGGAGTTTCAGGTTTTCAATAACTAGCTTGCCCACTTCTTTGAGCCCACCGATTTCTTCCTCAAACTCTGCCAAGGAAGTTCTGGTAATTTTACCTCAATTAATGTGAGTCACTGTTTTTTCAAAGCTTGTAGGAAGAAACCAAACAAAATATATTAGGACTGGCTGCAGGTGCCTTTATTGGGACGTGAAGTTCCAAGAGCATGCGTCATGGCAACAAATTCTCCTTTATTCAGGCTAATCATCTCCCTTTTCCTGCCCAACATATTCAATATCCACTTCTGGGCGTATTCTTTCCATTCCTTCCCCCACCTATTAGCCAGGTCCTGTTTCCTTTCTTTTCCTCCCTTTGGACAGGCAGGACGTTGCCAATAAGATTGTACTTCTCTAGCAGACAGAAGGGAGGGATGGGCCGGATTTGAGAGGCAAGTACAATTTTGCAAAGCATTTGTCTCAGCTGAGATTTTTGCACAGTCTTCAGGCAAAAGAAAGCTGCTGTTCTTCAGCAGAAGAATTGGGGTACTTTTTCAGGCCCAGAGTTTAGAGCATTTGGAATTCAATATGTGTGCGTTCGAGGTGTCTCTGTCTCAAGTCTCAGGATCTCAGTCCTTCACTATCAGGATCCTACCTTCTGCATAAAATAAATCAGCTTTCTTTGCAGCATTGCTGTTCTCACTCTCAAGCCTTGGTCCAGGTCATCAGCAAGGTCTTGCCTGCAGCTCCAGATGATGATGTTCTCTGAGGGAAATGTACTATATGAGGCAATAACAAGTACAAATGCCTTGAGATAGGAGTGTGTGTGATGAGTTCAGGTAACAGTTAGAAATCTAGTGTAAGAGTTGGAATGGAGTGGACCAGGAGGAAAGTTGAAATTAGACCAGTTTTGAGCAAACGGAAATATGGGCAGCTGAATAACCAGGGTCTTGGAGATCTCTGTAAGGACTCTGTTTTTTATTCCAAGATGAGTCGTCATGGGACAATTTGAAGGAGAGGAATGCCATGATTGGACCCACATTTTAAAAGGCTGACATCTATTGCTTTTTGATAAAGTTTCTCCTGGGAGCAAAGGCAGAAATACAGAGGCTGGTCAGGAGCTTGTTGAAATAATCACAATAAGACTAGGGCGATTGTAATGGAAAACAGGTCAGATTTTGGAAAAAAATAGTAATAGGATTAAAAATGTTTTTATTGATTTCAGAGAAGAAGGGAGATGGAGAAAGAGAGAGAAACATCAATGATGAGAGAGAAGCATTGATCAGTTGCCTCCTGCATGCCCCACCTGGGGAATGAGACCCCCTGACTGGGAATTGAACCGTACTGGTTCTTGGTCGACACTCAACCACTGAGTCACGTTGGCCAAATAGTAATAGGATTTTTGATAAATTATATGGATTAGGTATAGAGTTTGTCATTTGACTGGTAGGACATTTTATCTTAATATATATATATATATTGATTTCAGAGGGGAAGGGAGAGGGAGATAAGGATAGAAACATCAATGATGAGAGAGAATCATTGATTGGCTGCCTCCTGCATGCCCCCTACAGGGGATCAAGCTCTAAACCCAGGCATGTGCCCTGACTGGGAATTGAACCATGATCTCCTGGTTCATAGGTTGACACTCAACCACTGAGCAACACCTGCTGGACCATTTTATCTTTTTAGAAATTAATTTCTAATGCATATTTCCTCTAATGTATCATGGTTTCTAATGTTAGGAAGATAACTTTCATTAAAGGTAATCAGAGAGGAATGCTAAAACTACAGTCATTTCATTGGATTACTGATAGCTCATAGTAACAAGCAAGTAAGCATAGTTTCAGTCACAGTGAGAGCTACACAAAAAGACATCCCTGTTTCTGATGAACTATTGGATCCTTCACAATAATGAAGATATAAGCTTAAGATATGTGGTGTGTCATAATATATCTGGAGAGAAGATTTTCTGTGCACATATAAAACAGCTATGGAAAACACACACACACACACACGCACACACACTGATTTCACCAGACACTAAGTACAGTAAAGATTCAGAAATAAGATAAAATCAATCTGGGTTAAAGTGAGTCTTTGAAAGCTTTACCCCTGAAGTATTTTAGAGTAGGCCTGATGTGAATGAATGAACAGTAATGAAATAAGTATGAATGAATTTTCTTAAGATAAACATTTGTAGAAAAGGTGCTAGTTTTATAGTTTATCTGCTTTGGTTTGCAGACAGTTTGAAAATTTAATAAGTGGAAGAAAATGCACATGAACACAACATTTTATGTGCAATTTAAGGAGGTCATAGATATTCAGAAGCTAAAGGCTCCATGGAACCCAGATTGCAAACTGCTCAGTGTGTTTTAAGCACTTTCATTCGGCTATCGAATAGCAACTATGCTTTAATATCCCCTTTCTCCCGAAATGTTTCAACCAAGTTTGCCAGAAACCTTATCAAAATTAGAACATCATAGACCCAACGGAAAGTTACTAAATAGATTGACCCCGGGGTGCAGAGTGAAAAGTAGACCTCTAACTGCCTTCATTTTTGAGCAGTAAAGAAAGGAAAAGATGCTGCGGTATTACTCAACACTCGGTTATGTCCCAGTATAGAGCGAATAGGCATGCAGAGGATGTTGACCACATCGTTATCCACGCATAGGTGCAGTTTTTCAGTGAAATATGTTTACCTGAGAGTGGAGATGAGCAAGGACATTTGAGGCAAGCGAAGGAAAGATCCATCAGCTAACAATTTTAGGGAATAAGCTAAAAAAATGAAACTCAGCTTTTCTGTACCCTAGAATTCTGCCAGTAATCACTAAAGGCATCATGCTTCGGACTGCGAGGGCAGCGAGTCATTGTTTTTTTTTTTGCGAGTAAATTACATATCACCTGTGAGCTATTTATTTATTTACCTATTTCAGGCTCATTAAAATGCACCCTTTGTAGAGCTCTCTGGGCACTGGTACAAAATAATGTCTTGGTAAGCTGTGTGCTCTGGAAAGCGTGCAAGCAAGTAGATTCAGGCGGAATTGACACAGCCGAACTGGTAGCTGTCAGTGAAGTGCGGGCTGACCTCCAAGGGTGTAAGTGTCACTGGAGCGAAGTACTTTGTGAGCAGAGTGAGATGAACAGCAATTATCTCTCTCAGAATAGCAATCTCGGGGATAGTCATTTTCTCTCTGTGATTTCTGGGTTGAAAACGGTACTACACACTTCAGGGAGATGCCTTGAGTTTTATGTAGTACATTATATTTCTGCATGGCACCCTGGTATCCATATGGCAACCAGGTGAAACTGGTCTGAGCCAAGACAAAGGAGCAGATTGCATTGATCTGACTAAGATCTTAAAAACAAGAGAAAAAAGTACTGCATTGATTTGACCTTAAAAACAGAGATAGTGCCAACATTTACCCTGATATATAAAATGGTTAAAAGGAATGGTTTCGAGAACCAGGCAAGTCTATGTTCTGGTTTGGGCTCCGCCACTTTACTAGATCTTATTAGCATTCATTTCTTGAGTATTCATATCTTTAGCTCAAAAATGGAGATAATACCATTTTTAATATATATATATATATTATTGATTTTTTACAGAGAGGAAGGGAGAGGGATAGAAAGTTAGAAACATAGATCAGCTGCCTCCTACTGGGGATGTGCCCGCAACCAAGGTACATGCTCTTGACTGGAATCGAACCTGGGACCTTTGAGTCCGCAGGCCGACACTCTATCCACTGAGCCAAACCGGTTAGGGCAATAATACCATTTTATTCCTAAGGTTGTTTTAAGGATAAAACAGATAGCTCATATATAAAGCTCTTAGCACATTGCCTAACACATAGCAAGCTCTCAATATATATGTCTTTTCTTGTCAATTTGATGGTGGACTTACCTCACTATGGGAGACCCTCTCCCAAGGTTCTCTTGCTTTCTGACTATGGCTAAGGCAGCTTGGGTCTTTCACTCTCTGGGGAGCATGTCATTCCCGCTGCTGGAACAGGTGAGAGAAGATCCCTGCCTTCATTGCCAGAAAGGACTTCATGGAAGCAGGTGTGTTTCCAACCTATTCTCTCAATTTGCAACTTGGATCGACTTTTCCCATGAAAATGGCACTATTAACATTTTGGTAGAGGCTTTTCAAACTTAGTTTCTACACACAAATACATTTAGAAAATCATGATTATGCCGTCTATACTGGTTAGGAACCTGCTTCTTTTCATTTGAAAATTGACTGTGAGCATTTTGCAATGTAATGAAGTAGTCTTTCAGCATAATTTAAAATGAGTTGTCCTATTGTATTTTTTCTGAAGATGGAGACATCTTTAAGCATTTTTAATTGCTCTTAAAAATTTCATTTTATATCTTTCAAGATGCTTCTTCAAGTATATATTCCATAAATGTAGTTACACTACATGTTTTAATCCATAACATGCTTTTTATTTTATTTTATTTATTTATTTATTTATTTATCTATTTATTTATTGATATATTTTTATTGATTTTTTACAGAGAGGAAGGGAGAGGATAGAGAGTTAGAAACATCGATGAGAGAGAAACATCGATCAGCTGCCTCCTGCACACCCCCTACTGGGGATGTGCCGGCAACCAAGGTACATGCCCTTGACCGGAATCGAACCTGGGACCCTTCAGTCCGCAGGCCGATGCTCCATCCACCAAGCCAAACCGGTTAGAGCCATAACATGCTTTTTAAGTGCAACAATATATTACGGACATATTTTCATTTCAATATAAAGTCTACCTTTAAAAGAGAGGTAAATAAAAGCAAAAAAAAAAAAGGTAAATAGTATTTTATGTGGATATATTGTTATTTACTCAATCTCTTATCACTGGATACTTTGATTATATAAAGTGTTAGGATACAAAATAAAATAAGATTAAATTAAAAATAAAGTGTTAGGATACAACTTTCAATGAACATCTTTATATAGCATATTTGTACACTCATACTCTTATTTCCTCAAGATAAATAATGAGAGAGGGAATTTCAGGATCAAATTATATGCACATTTTGAGTGTTGGTACACATAGCCCTCCAGAAATGTTGAATATTTTACATTCCCTTTCAAAATGCATGAGCTGTCCCATTTCCTCGTAGCTTTGCCAGCACTAGACTAGAGTTTTTCATTTTTATATTTAATTCCTTGCTAAATTAAAATATCTTTGTAAGCTGTCCTAAATCCTTATTGGAATTCAAAAGTATACAAATATTTGGCAAAATGGTGCAACTGATTAATCCTGCTGGACAGATTCTTCTTTCTCTACAGCAGCCATGTCATTCCCAGAGGGAAATATTTTCCATGTTCCTGACCACTGACAAAAATATCAGGCTTGTAAACTTTTCTGACATGATGGCTGAATTTCTCAGTAAATATTTATTCTACATCTGTAACCCCATACCAGACAACTTAGGCACCTGGCTTCCATTAAATATGTGTGACCCATTTCAACATTTTAGGAGAAGAAATTGTCTCAGTGGGTTCACGTTCAAGGACTTTAACTGAAGACTGTCAGACAACTTGAGGGCTCAGTTATTCCTTTCAGAGATGCTATGCAAGATGCATTTCTTTTGTCTGCTCCTGTACTTATCTCGAGACCTCATTATCTGGAAATGTACCATGGCTCTGTGGCTGGAAGTCCTAAGGGAAATGTTTTCACCCACTCTAATATCAGCCTCTCAGTTTTGAAAGTGGAATGTGAATCACAAATTTATACTCTACTCTTCAATTTGTAAAAAGATAGTGCATAGATAAAATGAGAAAAAGGAAAAAAGGGAGTGGATGAAACAGCTCTTGTCCTTGTCTCCAGCATGCTACGAGTTTGCGTGAGGCTCTCGCCACTGCTCTAAAGATCGACATGTTTAAACCGAGGGAAACTCTGTTCATTAGAAAGAGCATTTTAAGAATTCTATCAGATGAGTACAGGGAGGATATGAAAATGCTCGAAAAGTGCCTGCAGAAGATATCGTTTGATGACATACAAGTGTCAGCACTCAATTAAAGGGCTACTCCAGTCATTACGGAATATGAACCAACTGTGTCACTTGGCAGATCCCCGAGCATATGCTGGTTAAAGGGCTTCCCCTCCTCCCCTCCCTCTTTTCCTTCCTTCCTTGGAGTCAATTTATGTATGTCAATTATGGCATGCTATTGAAACTTAAAAAAATTTTTTTTTCACATTTTGGAAGAGCTGTAAGAACAGTTTTCCTTTCACAGCTGATATGCGGGGAGTCTTTAAATATAATGGCCAAAAAAAAAAAAAAAAGTGCAAAAAGAAGAAAAGGAGGTAAAAGAAGCTATTCTGACATACAGCGATTTCAGCAAACTAGTATCTACACTAATAAAAGAGAAACATGGTAATTGGCGTACGACCGCTACCCTTCCCATTGGCTAATCAGCGTATCCTTATGCAAATTAACTGTCAGCCAAGATGGCGGCCGGCAGCCATGCACTGAAGCAAACAGGAAGGCTTGCTTCCTCCAGGAACTGCAGACTCCAACGTTCCCCGCCTCACTTGCCGGCCTCTCAACTGCAACTCTAAGCAACTATTACTATGTTGCAAATAAGAAGCTAAACAAAACCGGCTGTCAGTCAGCCCCAGACCGCAACATTGTATCCATGTTTTCAGCAGCGAGGCCTCAGAGCTAAAGCTGGCCCAGAATAAAAAAAAAAAAAAAAGAAAACAAGGAGCGGTTGGGAGCTTTTAGTCAACTGCCAGCGGGAAAACAGCCCTCAGCCCCTCAGACAGCCTGGCCAGGCACCCCAGTGGGGACCCCCACCCTGATCCAGGACACCCTTCAGGGCAAACCAGCCGGCCCCAACCCGTGCACCAGGCCTCTATCCTATATAGTAAAAGGGTAATATGCCTCCCTGCACCGGGATCAGCGGAGCAGCGAGGCTCCTGGCACCAGGATCAGCGTGACAGGGGGCAGCGCCCAAACCCCCTGATCAGCCCTGCTCTGTGCCTGATAGGGGGGAGCTCCCCAACCCCCCGATTGCCCTGCGGCTCTGTGTGTGACAGGGTGCAGCGCACCAACCCCCTGATCGGCCCTGCTCTGTGTGTGACAGGCTGCGGCGCCCCAACCCCCCGCCCCCGCC
>NW_005871049.1:26605723-26649178 GCF_000147115.1 Myotis lucifugus | reverse complement strand
GTACTGTTACTGAAAGGGCGGAGATCTCAAACCTTCGGACACGCGCCCCCGCCCTTCCCCGCATCTCAGTGAAGGGGCGGGGACTGCACCTCATCTTGCCCTGGGTCCTCCATTTTTGGGCAGGGCCATGTGCTCGGCAAAGGCTTCTTCCCGGAAGGAGCCTCTGCTAGCCACACCCAGGATTTCTCTGGACTAACCAATGATAATCAAAGGAAGTGCACGCCATCACTATGACCACATCCTGTGTAATGAGACACCGACTCGTGCCTGGCCAATCGGCGGGGCCCACAGTCCCCTCTCCCGCCTTTACTCCACCCCTCTATAAAACTCCTGGTCCCATCAGGCCCCTCCCTCTCTGCCACTTGCTGCTGCGTCAGTAAGGAGGGTAGGGGAGCTCGAGCTAGCTTGAAATAAAGGACTCTTTGCTTTTGCATCAGACTGGCTGGCTCCCTGGTGGGCTCTTGGGAATCTTGAAATCAATGGACTCATGTAAGCTCTGTAGATAGCTAAGGTAGGCTAAAGATCAGCAGATAATTATTTGACCTCACTTGAGAATGAATGTTTCATCCAAAATTCCATTCCTTTCTTGTCAATGATTGAACAAATCAGGTATGCAGACATTTTAATGTCTCTCATATTCTTCTTCTTTTTTTTTTAAATCTCTTTGGTCATAGCTATGTAGGTCAAGATTAACTATTGTGACTTGCCCATTTCTAGAGAAATATTTGTTGGATGCTCTTTGAATTATAGAGGGTCTATCTAACAAAAATATTGGGTTCCTTCCATGTGCCAGGCCTCTTTTTCTAGTCCATTCTCAAAGAAGCGTATGTTTGGTTGTTCACCAGTGAAGTCATTTGGTTGATTCACCAGTGAAACCCCCCTTATCCACAGGGGATATGTTCTAGAACCCCAGTCGATGCCTGAAACTACAAATAGTGCCAAACCCTCTATATACTATATTTTTCCTATACATACTAGTACATAATAGTGATAAACTTTAATTCATAAATTAGGCACAGTAAGAGATTAACAACAATAACTAGTAATAAAATAGGACACTTATAACAATATCTATCATAATAAAAGTCTAATATGCTAATTAGACTGGACATCCTTCCAGACCACCTTCCAGGCAAAGCCAGGGCTGCAAGGGAAGCCCAGGTCCCAGGTGCCGAAGGGAAGCCGGTGCCGGCAGCCGGGGGAAGGAAGGCCTACTCTTGCACAAATTTCATGCATCAGGCCTCTAGTACTATAATAATAGTTATGTAAATGTGGTCTCTTTCTCTCTCTCTCTCTCAATATATCTTTTTAAAAAAAATATATTTTATTGATTTTTTACAGAGAGGAAGGGAGAAACATCAATGAGAGAGAAACATTGATCAGCTGCCTCCTGCACACCCCCTGCTGGGGATATGCCCGCAACCAAGGCCTTGACAGGAATCGAACCTGGGACCCTTCAGTCCTCAGGCCGATGCTCTATCCACTGAGCCAAACTGGTTAGGGCTCTCTCAATATATCTTATTGTACTGTACTCATCCTTCTTCTTGTGATGATGTGAAATGATGCATGATGAGATAAAGTGAGGTAGATGACGTAGGCATTGTGATGTAGCATTAATAGCATTAAGCTGCTATTGACCTTCAGACAACAAGGGTTATTTGAACATAAGCACCGTGACACTCTGACAGTTGATATGATAACCAAGATGGTTACTAAATGACTAAACAGAGGATAGCATATACATCACGAGTACAAAAGGATTTTTCATGTCTTGGGTGAGGTGGAGCAGGATGGTGTGAGATTTTATCACACTACTCAGAAAGGTTCACAATTTAAAACTTACAAATGATTTATTTCTGGAATTTTCCATTTAATATTTTCAGATCACCATTGACCATAGGTAACTGAAACCCTGGAAAGCAAAACCACAGAGAAGGTGGTGATGGGAGGACTGCTATACTTAGATCATGCTATAGTTTGAAGATACAAGTAAAGTTCATTAGTTCTAGGAGATGAAGAGATTTTTTTTTTCTTTCCAATTATCCAGAGTTGAGTTTCAGTGGTTTGCCATTGTGAGGAGTCAAAAGAAAGTCATTTGAACAATATATTATTGCTTATAAAAAGTTCAGATCTATTTTAGCTCTACTTTTGGCATTTTTTAGCTCTTTTAAATGATGCATTTAAAATCTCATTTTTATTCAACAGTTTCAAAAGAAAATTTGTTTCATAGTCACAATTTTTCTACTTCTTTTTTAAAAAAAACCTCTGTGTATACATGCATGTGGTTACATCTAACATCTAAAGGAAACCTCTTATCTACGCAGATTATTTCTCTAAAGGCTTCCCTGACCACCTCAAATTATATTCATAATGGTTGCTCAAAGTGACACATGGCTGTACTTCTTTGAAGTACAGAATCACACTCAGCTGCCTTCATGCTGTGCAATCCAAAATAATTACTGTCAATGTCCAACTTCTACCTTTTAAGGCCCAGAAGTAGCAGAGAATTCATGAGGGAAATGAGTGTGCAACCTTGTTCAAAGCCTCTCTTCCTTTTTTTTCTTTCTAAAGAGCTAGTATAAAACTTCCCTAAACAACTATTATTTATACATAAAAAAGCTTCAGCATTTTATCTCAAACTTGACCCTATAAAATATTCTGAGATTGAAAGGTGTTTGAAGACAACACCTGGGGCCTTCTCAGTAATTCAGAATTATCTTCTGCCTCTTATACACATATTTGGGATGTTTGCCTATATGACTTAATATAGAAAAGTGAACTTTTAAAATACATGAACATGAACTTAAATTATATATATGCTTAAACTGTATGAATATGTAAAGTAGATGATTGATGTTGAGGATTCTTACATTTGATTCCTCATTCTTCAGTTTACTTGGCATGTGGAAAAAACTATGATGATAATATCTGGTATAATATCTAAAACTTATTAAACTAGGAAGGAAAAAAATTGAAGAAAATTCAAGTTACTCTTTAAAAAATATATATGTATGTTTTTATTGATTTCAGAAAGGGAGTGGCAGAGAGAGATAGAAACATCAATGATGAGAGAGAATCATTGATCAGTTGCCTCCTGCACACCCCTACTGGGGATCAAGCTTGCAACCCTGGGCATGTGTCCTTGGCTGGAACGAACCTGGGACCCTTCATTCCATAGGCCAACACTCTAACCACTGAGCAAAATCGGCTAGGGCTCAAGTTACTCTTGATACTCTGTTGACCTTAAATATCCTTACACTATACATAGAATATTCTGAATAAACATACTGCAAACCTTAACTTTTGAATTTCTGGATTGAAAATTTTCAAATTATTTCTAAATTAAATCTTCAAAAAACATTATTTAAACTAAAATTTATTTTGAGTAGATAGAAAACATACTACTTCTCTAAAAAGGTTTTTGAGTTATCAGCAATATATTTAGTATTAGTATTAAATAATTTATTTAGATTTTATTAATTTAGATTTATGATAAGAATATAACTTGGTTTAAAGTTTACTTTTATATTATGAGGGAAAGAAGGATGTGGGGTATGGTGAAAAAAATAATTGTTTACAATAAATAGTATTGCAAAAGGAATATTGACCCTTTTTTGTGGAAAAGTATAACTCCATTAATTACTTTAGAAATACTGATTTACAAATAACATAATTATATGTAAACTTGGATAGACCACACTTTTAAACCTGATTTAAATTGTTTTTCATCTTTAATATGATTTCTAACAGACTATATTATCTAATTTTGCACCTGAAAAAAAAACTGCCATATATATTCCAAGTTATTAATAATTCTGAAACTACCTTCCCCCCTTTTGGAATTTATAAGAATTAAAAAAATAGTAAATTTTGTTTTTTATAGAGAAGAAAATAGATATATATGCATTGATACATGTTGGAATATAGAGAAAAGCATTAAAAAATGGAAATTGTTTGTAAGCCTTTGAGAAACATTGTTAATACCAGAATGTATTACATTTCAGCTTTTTCTGTACATATTTACATTTATATATAGAGAAAACATATTTCACACATACAAAATCAGAATCATATTGTTTATCCAGTTTGAATATAAACATTGAGTGATTAAAAATTCTTTGGAAAGATATTTTTATGGGCTGAATAATATTCCACAGTATAAATATTTTATAATTTTCTGTTTTCCTACTTTTTACTACTTAGTATGTTTCAGATTTTTATAGTTATTTTACAATCAGGATGATATGAATAACTTCACAAATAAATTTTCATATGCATCTTAGATTATTTTATTAGGAGAGAGTCCTAGAAATGGGTTTACTGGTCAGAGTATGGATATTTTAAAGCTACTACTACATATTATAAAACTCTTCCTAGAAAAATTATATATACACACAAATATATATTACCTTTCAGATGGCAATATAGTGAACTCCAATTTCATCATAATGACTTAATATTGAATATTAGTATTTAAAAAATACTGTTACCTTGATAGGCAATGGTAGTATATTTTAATTTGCCTTTCTTGGTTTGTCATGAAGTTGAATTCCTCAAAATATCAACTCACAGTGGTGATTAAAAGGGCATTTAAACTGTGCATAGCTAAAGCACATGGAATGAATAGTTAAAAGACCAGTGCACCTACAGGAATCATGCACCTGGTTGTTACCGCTCATCCATACCAACTGGATGACCTTTTATGTCATTCCCTCTCTTTCTATAGTTTGCACATCTGTCAAGCATAAATAAGATTTGTTCTCCTAACAGTCTTGTAAGAAGTACAAGAGATCAAATGAAATTATGCCTATGTGTGATAACAGTGACCACCGCACATCTGAGTTTGGATCCTAACTCTAACACTTAATCTTATATAATAACTAGAAGCCCGTTGCAGGAGGATTCCTGCAAGAATAGGGCTTCCTCGGGCTGATCGCGCCGCCAAGCCCCGCCGCCCAGGGCTGCACACGGGGGTCCTGCCCGCCCAGGGCTGCACACGGGGGTCCTGCCCGCCCAGGGCTGCACACGGGGGTCCTGGCTGGGGGTGGGGCTTAGGCAGCACGTTCGCGCCGTCAAGCCCCGCTGCCCAGGGCCACACATGGGGGTCCCTGCCTTGCCTGCATTATGCAAATTAGCTGCCATCTTTGTTGGCGGTTAATTTGCATATCGTGCTGATTAGCCAATGGGAGGCGTAGCGAAGGTACGGTCAATTACCATGTCTGTCTATTATTAGATAGGAAAGCCAAATATGCTAAGTGTTCGGTCATCTGTTCAACCAATCAAAGTGTAATATGCTAATGATATGCTAAGGATGCTCAACCGCTTGCTATGACATGCACTGACCACCAGGGGGCAGACGCTCCAACTGGTAGGTTAGCTTGCTGCAGGGGTCTGGCCAATCAGGACTGAGCAAGACTGGCCGGACAAACCTTGGAGCCCTCCTGTGGTCCCTCCCTGGCTGGCCAACCTCTCGTGTCCCTCCCCGGTCCCGATTGTGCAACTGTGGGGTCCCTCGGCCTGGCCTGCACCCTCTTGCAATTCAAGACCCCTCGGGAGATGTTGGAGAGCCAGCTTCAGCTTGATCCCACAGGCCAGGCTAAGGGACCCCACTGGTGCATGAATTCGTGCACTGGGCCTCTAGTATCTTTATAATACTCTCAGCTTCAGTTTTCTCTTACTTAAAATGGAGGTAATCATTGTGTCTTTCTAAAAAGAATTAAGTGAAGCAATATTTATAGTGCTCA
This sequence comes from Myotis lucifugus, assembly GCF_000147115.1. Taxonomy (NCBI): domain Eukaryota; kingdom Metazoa; phylum Chordata; class Mammalia; order Chiroptera; family Vespertilionidae; genus Myotis; species Myotis lucifugus. The sequence continues at coordinate 26,643,434 of NW_005871049.1, read as the reverse complement.
GTAGGGAGTTTGACACTTATTAACACTCAGTAAACATAAATTATTATTAGTAGTAGCATGTGAAAATAATCTATACTAATAAAAGAGTAATATGCTAATTAGACCAGATGTCTTTCAGACATCCTTTTGGACAAAGCCACAGTGGCGGGGTCCAAGGCAGAGGTGGTTAGGGGTGATCAGGCCGGCAGGGAGGGAGGTTAGGGGCAATCAGGCCGGCAGGGGAGGGTGGTTAGGGGTGATCAGGCCAGCAGGTAGAGGCAATTAGGGCTGATCAGGCAAGCAAGCAGAGTGGGTAGAGGCGATCAGGCAGGCAGGCAGGTGAGCAGTTAGGAGCCAGCGCTCCCGGATTGCAAGAGGAACAGACACTGCCAGTTGGGATCGGGCCTAAACCAGCAGTCAGACATCCCTGAGGGGTCCCAGATTGGAAAGGGTGCAGGCCGGGCTTCGAGAACCCCTCTCCCATGCATGAATTTCATGCACTGGGCCTCTAGTATAATATATAAAGCACTTCATGAGTGTAAGATTTTATTAGTTTATCATTCAGATAATATGTCAATTATCCAATTTGCTTAGGAGCTTCACTTTCCCTGACTTCCTTGGCATTGCTTTACGTAGGCATTTTGGAATGTTTTTATTAATAAAATTTGTTTTGAAAATAATCATGAATATACCAAAGTACATTTTGTTGAAATGCATATTACTATTAGAATAATATTTATATTGAATGTGCCTGATCATGTTTTCCTTTTCTTCTCTGAAAATCTGTAGTTAAATTTTTAAAGGGAGTTGGTGAAAACTCTCCTTTTTTAAAGTGATTTTTTTATCCTCACCTGAGGATATGTTTATATATTTTTATTGATTTTAGAGAGAGAGGAAAGGGGGGGGGGGAGAGAAACATGAATGTGAGAGAAACAGCTAATGGTTGCCTCCCACACATGCCCAGACAGGAATAATTTTTTCTTTGAGTTTACAATCATGAACAATGTTAACTGGCCCCCCCGCCATACAACTGAACTCAAACAAATTTGAATTGCTGAAGTAATTATTCACAGAAATCAGTAACACTGAACCACAGTAGAGAACATTTGCATTTTATTTATGGGTTGGGCAGTGGTTCTTTCCAAGGAAAAGTAGAAACAACACTCTGATTGATCTTTGGTCCCCACGTTCTAAAGGCAGGAACACAAATGATTGCTATTAACATAGCCTTGGGGAAGAAGGAAGAAAGAAACGAATGTTGAGTCTCCAAAATTGCTCTGTCTGCACTGATATTCTGGAAAGCAAGAAAAAAAAATGGAGGGGACGTACAAATCTGCATCTCCCTCCCCGTCCCCGCCCCTCCCTACACGATGCCTCTTCTGCTCTTTTCATTTGGCCCCAAGGTTTTGGAGAGATCAATTCGGATACTTTGCAGGGAAGGAAATAAGATAGGAACTTGTACTCTGGTGGAGCTGCTTGGAATATTGAGCAGTGTTTGGCATGGCTTGATGGCAGAGGCCAGGTAATACTCTCCAAGAAGAGAATTGCTACTTAGTTTGAAGCTCATGGGGGGAAAAACACTAAATGAGAGCAGGAAGGAAAATGAGTGGAGGTTTTCACTCCTCCCTACCTCTCAAGTTGGCAAATAGGATGGTGAGTTGAGAATGCAGGAGCCCAGAAAGAACACTTTACTCTGATGAAAACTGATTCCCACCCCATCATCGCTTCAGCAGAGGGCAATGAAAATGCCTCTGCTTCTATTTTAAATCGGAATGTGTTCTTTAGGGTAATATTTGCTTTCTTTGCTGTTTTATTTGATGGTTGCAGTGCTGACATGGAAACACAATGGTTACTAAAATATTCACTGCAAAGAGCTGGTATGAAACAGTCTCATATATTGGGGCTCTTTTACTCATCTGGATTAACCTTTCTCCAGCAATCACAGCGTTGTAAACACCCCTCAGCATTAAATAAAAAACAGCAGTATGCAGCTTTCAACGATTGCTTCAGCTTTTTTTGTTCTGGTCCAATGCGTGACTTGTTTTATTTATCAGTTTCTGCATCCCCCCGCTGTTTAACAATCATGCAAAGCTAAAAGCTTTGCCTGTACATTTACCCCCCTGTTTAATGAAGTCCGTGATGAAATACCCACTCCCCTCATTTCTCCCCCTTAAAGGTCAAGACTTGAATCAGAAACAAATTTGGAAGGTCAGCGTTCAAATGTTAGTGCGTTAGCTAACAGAGTGCCAAGAAAACCCAGAGGACAAGTGCATAGAGAGAGGGAAGAATTAAGTCAAGCTTGGTTAAAATAACTTTTATGTATTAATGGAACAATGTGGCTGAGAATTTAAACTCGTAAAAGTCAAGGAAGTCAAAATTATTGTCCTCCCAGCTATTGTTATTCATTCCTTGCACACAGGATAGTATTTTATGTACTATATTTGCTGTTATCTTTATGCCGTTATATAGAATATGCCAATTTATAGTTACTAGGGGAAGCATAATTTTTCATTTCCAATTTTCCTGCATTCTAATTCTTCAGCACAATTGGCATTAGCATTCCTTTGCTTTCCCCTAATTTTATTTTTTGAAGAAAAATAATGTTGAGATGACCATGTATTTCCTTGTCTTAACTGTTCACTGTCTTTTGGGACTTATTATGTATTTGTGGGTCAGCTTACACAGGTACATAGAACATTTCCTTTTTTGAGAGAAGAGTTTTCTGCAGTTTGCAGAAGCGTTCTCAAAATCCAGCAATCCTTGTTGGAAGAGGCAGAAACTTGGTGGAGTTCTCCAGGGTCCTGATGCTTTATCCTTGTACTGTTCATAGCTTTGTATACATGTTTTATACCTATTTCAGCAGATGCTGTAAGATTTAAAAATAAGAACATCCAGTAAGTATCAGATTGCAGGTCTGTGCAATATCTCAGGAGCAAAATATTTAAGAGAAAGTAACCAGTTTTTACTAGATCGGATATGCTATTTTCACAAGAGAAAGTGCTTCAGAATGCTTGGTACAGATATCTAAGCAATCTGCCTTAATTAAACTGGGTAGTTGATAGGTGCTTAGACACAAAAGGCTTATTCAAAGTCAGTTGCAGGCTCCATTTATGCAGCATGATGTCACCAGTAGTAGAAGGAGTTTGGGAGTCGGAGGGATCTGAATGTGATACTGATAATAATTGCACCTCCTCATAGAACTATGTAAAGATTAAGTGAGTAATTTATGCAAATTACCTGCCACGTGACAGGTTCTCATAAATGTATAACAAGGTGATTAGGAGCAAAGACAGCTGGGTTTGAATTCAGGCTATGCCACTCAGCTATGACCTTGGGCATGTTAGTTGATCTGCTTTCACTTTTCTTATCTGTAAAATAGTAATGATTGTAATCCTTACATCATGAAGTTCTTGTGAAAATTAAGTGAGTTAATTAATGTATATTGTGTAGGACAGTGCCTGGCATATATTAAGCACTTATGTTTATGTCACCTAATAATATCATCCTAGCTGTGTAGTGTTCGATTGCTTCACAATCAAAATTAATTTGAGAGATTTCTCCCTTGTTAAATATTTTGCAGATTTCCCAAGTTGCCTAATTTGTTTTCCAACACTCAAAAAGTTCCCCTGTGATAAAATTCACTTTCAACTTATTTCTAATATCTGGTAAAATTGATGGATAGTTGTTTCTAGTTAAAGTTCTAAACAGAGGCAAACTTTGCCTGTTCATAATGAAAGCCAGCTTAGGTGAAATGCCCCAGGCACCATTATTGTGCTTTTAACCCAATTTTTAAACCGGTGTTTTCTTTCTCTAATATTCATAAATTATTAAATTTATTAGAATCAAATTTTGATTGAACTTATTTAAATCACAACTTTAAATATATTACTCTCAAACGAAAGGGCATTTCCAACACAGCAATTCTCATTTGCAATTTTGTTTAAATCAATGATTTTTGGTGAAGATGCTATAATTACTAGATTATAAAAGCCATTCATAGTGGAGATACTCTTGGGGATTGATACCTTGTTACCCCTGATGAATACTTTTTTATTCTGCATTTTTAAGAATGGCTGGAGTTAGATTTTAGGGTAGCATACATTAAATTGGAACTAAATTCCTGGAATCTAAATTGTGATGACATTTTTTATCCTTAAAGAAAGTAACAGAGGAGCACACAGGATCAAAGATAAGTGTACACAGGCAGGAGACATTCGCCATGAAAGATGTTTCATCTTCAAGACACTCACATTTTCAACTAATCCAAACGAGCTCTGAAATTCACCTAGAAAAGCCAGACAGTAATGGCTCCAGCAGGGCTACACAGGAGCCCCGGAGGTGGTTCAGAATGCTGGTTAGAATATTATCGTGTTTTTCAAGGTGAGTCTTGATTCCCATGGAAACTGACAAGTGTGCACTGTAAGCCAAGCATTTAGAAACCTTAAAAAAGGGCAAAAAGAAAAGAAAAGAAAGGATAAAAGAAAAATGGAAGATCTGAAAGAAAATCTAATGACCTCAAGGGAAGCCAAGAAATATGCACGGAAACAAACTTCCTAAACTTCATCACAAGTTTATTTTATGCTTGGAGTAGTTACCCAACATCTCCATGGCTGCTTCTTTTATGCAAAAAACAAAGATTAACAACACATAACGTTAATTTTGTGAAATTTAAGTTGCTTAGCTTGTCTCTTCTTTAGTGGAATTTTTCCCCCCTTCAAATGGAAAGGAGAGTGATCTCTTACTTCCCTCATTTGCCTTGATTGCAGTCAGAGAGGTCGTTGACTTTTTGTATGTGCACCTCTCAGTCTGTTTTGGGAGCCATAGAATGAAATGAATAGAAACATTTGTGAGTTCCTTCTTAGGACATCAAACGCTCCACTTCCTTCATTGATTGTGCTAACTCTTCTATATTTTGACGTAAGGGAAAGACCTTGTCTCTAAAGGGTTTATGATCGTCTCTTCTCTTTTATTGTTGAGCAGCGGGGAGATATACTAAAATTTCCCCTAGGAAAAGTGTGCTATAAATCCATAGTGGAGAAGGTAGGGGCTCTGAAGGAGCGAAGCTCTTAAACCATTATTTTCACTCTGACCATTGTCCATAAGAAATGTGAAACAAAACAGAAAAGAAAGCCAAGTGAAAGTGAACTTAGAGTCATAGCCACTGACATGCGGCTTCCGTGATTTAGAGTAGAGTCATGTCAAGACCAGTCTTGAAATAGGAAAGATGGCCGACAGGCACTTTTATGTTGTCTGTAATTGGACAAGTGAAGACAATGATTTGTTGAAGGTGATGCTAATGAGAACAAAGCAATGTTAAACCGTGTGCTGGGACAAAAAAGGTAAAATAAAGAATGGAAAAGGGACATTTGTGCCCAGCTTCAGTTTATGAGGAAAAAGATCTGGTGCCAGAGGAAAATTTTTTGTGACCACACAAAAATGTTGTAAATGTGGTGAATTGTCTCTCTGATTTAGTTTTAATTTTTATTGGTATTTCCTCTCTGGTGTAAGCTAAATATGTTATGTTTCACTAAACCTACTCTTGGCTGGTCCTGCATGGCCAGTACAGGTGATAATTTTAAAACTACTTATTTTCAATTATGATAACATACATCTGACAATCATGTTGGACTGGAGATAACTTTATGTTTCAAAAATAGCCAAGCAGGCCCTGGCCAGAGTGGCTCAGTTGGTTGGGCGTCATCCCATGCACCAAAATGTTGCTGATTTGGCCCAGCCGGTGTGGGTCAGTGGTTGAGCACCAACCTATGAACCAGAAGGTCATGGTTCAATTCCTGGTCAGGGCACATGCCTGGACTGCGGGCTTGATCCCCAGTGTGGGGCATGCAGGAGGCAGCTGATCAATGACTCTTTATCATCATGGATGTTTCTATCTCTCTTCCTCTCTGAAATCAATAAAAATATATTTTTAAAAATGTTGCTGGTTCAATTCCTGGTTAGGGCTCATACCTGGGCTGCAGGCTCGGTCCCCCATCGGGGGCATGCAGGAAGCAGCCAATCTTTGTTCTCCTCTTACATTCATGTTTCTCTTTCTCTCTCTCCCTTCCTCTTTCTCTAAAAATAAATAAAAATATTTTTTAAATAGCCAAGCAGTTTAGTGATCATTTTTAGTAATTATTAGGTTCACATTTTATTTCTCACCCTCCAAGACACCCTTCATCTCTGAACCATGCTCAGTATTGAAATAATCAAGCACCTGCCTCATTTGCATTTGCCTTTGCTACCAACGTCTGCCTCTTCCTGTGCATTCCATTCCCTCCATGGCTTAACCTTGGGGAAGAGTCCATGGCTCTTTGTGTTAGGACTGACCATTTTTCTCTGGCCAATAATAAAGGAGCTTTCATATTAAAAACAAACAAAAACCCTCCAAAACAACAACCAAAGAAACAAATAAAAAACAACCCATGAAAATCAAACAGAAAAAGAACAGAAAAAAACCCCACCTAAGACTATTTAATTTCATGTCAAATCTCTAACCTGATATTAAAAATTGTTCTTATTTTATGCCCCCAATTTTCTAAGTGGCCCCATTTAAAAAGTTCTGTGACAGAGCCAGACCATGTCAGACAAGGCCTTCTTACTTGAGAAATATGGGAATCACGTTCCAAGAAGGCTTACAACTTGATGTTTAGCAGGCCTAGGCTAATTCCATGTAGACCTTGGACAAAGGTTGTAAGTTTATATATATATATATATATATATATATATATATATATATATGTAATTTAAATATAAAACCCGAGAGGAAGGGAGAAGGAGAGAGAGATAGAAATATCAATGATGAGAAAGAATCATTGATCAGCTGCCTCCTGCATGCCCCCTACTGGGGATCGAGCCCGCAACCCACGCATGTGTCCTGTCCGGCAATCCAACTGTGACCTCCTGGTTCATAGGTCTATGCTCAACCACTGAGCCATGTCGGCTGGTCTTTACCTATATTTTTTTAGAGAAATTGTCTCATTCTGTGAAGGAGGATGAGGCATGGAGTGGGGAAACTGGCGAGAAAGCATTTGGAAGTCTGCAGCAAGGAGAATTTCCATGAGCAACTCTAATAGTTGTTCTCAGAAAGGCATCCCTAATTTTTCCCCCTAAATAATTTTGATTACAGTATCTTTGTTTCATTGTGAAAAGAGTTAAAGAGACTTAAAATAAGTGACATTCACAGACAATCTACATGCTTATTTTAGGCAAGAGCTTTATCTACTTGCTTCCTTCTTTTAATTATTAAAATTAGTTATTTTCTGTATAGGTAGTAATTATATGCTTTAAAATTTAAAAATACAAAGGATATTCATCACAGAGTCTCCCTCCCACTTTGTCCCTCAAGTACACAATTCTCAGTTCAGCATACTAATATTACCAGTTTCTTTTTTTTTTAAATATATTTTATTGATTTTTTACAGAGAGGAAGGGAGAGGGATAGAGAGTTAGAAACATCGATGAGAGAGAAACATCGGTCAGCTGCCTCCTGCACACCCCCCGCTGGGGATGTGCCCACAACCAAGGTACATGCCCTTGACCGGAATCGAACCTGGGACCCTTGAGTCCGCAGGCCAACGCTCTATCCACTGAGCCAAACCAGTCAAGGCGATTATTACCAGTTTCTTATGTGTCTTTTATTTTGGGGTAATTTTATTATTTAATATTCTTTCCACCCTTATTTTTAACACAAATTTATGCATACTATTTCTACACATACTGCTTTACACTTTGCTTTTTCATTTTTTTAACCTAACACTATATCTTGAAGGTCAATTTATTTTAATATATAAAGAGCTACTTCATTCTTTTTAAAAAAAATGACTACATTGTATTCTCTTACATATATTCCTTAATTTAAAAAATTTATTGTATGTGAATATTTAGGTTATTTGTTCATTTTGCTCTTATAAAAATGTTATAATAAATGATTTTTCTATGTGTATGAGTAAATTTATAGGATATATTCCCAGAAGTGGAATTTCTGGGTGTATATACTTATAAATTTGCTGGATATTGACAAATTATCTTCCATATTAGTTTTGAAATTGTATACTCACCAGCACTGCATGAGAGGGTCTGTTGCTCTAAGACATCAACTATAGTATCATATTAAACTTCCGGGTTCTTGCCAATCTAACAATTAACACTGATGTCTTGGTACCATGGTATTTCTCCTACCATGAATGAGCTTGGACATTATCTCATTCATGTAGGAGCCATATTTATTTCATTAAAGTGAATTATATGCTCATATTCTTTGCCATTTTTCTAATGTGCTTTAAGACTTTTAAAACTGATTTGTAGAAACTATTTATACATTAAATGGGAGAGAAGCACTTTATGACATGGTTGTCTTTTTCCTCCAGTTTGTAATGTATTTTGACTTTGCTCAGTGAATTTTGCCATGCAGAAATGTTTGGTATATAGTTAGTTAAATTTATCCACATTTTAATCTTGGGACGTCTGGGTTTTTAAATCAGGATTTGAAAAGCCTTCCCCTGCTGAAATTATGGTAAATTCTCCAATGACTTCTAGTAATTTACAGTCACTCCCTCTTTTTAGAAACACACACACACACACACACACACACACACACACACACACTCTCATTACCTACTCATCCTAAAGGTGGGCAAGGTAGAAATACCAAAAGGAAAATGAGGCCCTTCTTGCCTCGACACAACAGGAAACAGACACTGATGCTTGGCTCTAAAGGGCTTCTAGAATCTGCCTTGCAAGGTTATCTGGTGCAAACAGGGTTCTGCCCCTACTCTCCTCACCTACTGCTCTTGAAGTGGAAGGCGTCTGAGGCTGACAAAGATGTTATGCAGGCATAATTGAGGATAATGTCTCCCTGCTGCCCATGGATATTACTAGAACGAGAACTTCATATTAGTTTGTGCAGTGCTGTAGAAAGCAATCGGAGGCACATACACTGTGGAATAGAACTGATATCATTAACTTTAAGGTTAAATGCCTTCTCAGTGAGTTACCTATGCAAGTAAATGAAATCAAACACGTAATGTTAGCTATGCAGGTTATCTCATTTATGAAGGTTAAATAGCAGAATTTCAATGTAAGTTTTTAGCTTTGCAATGATGGAGCTCTAGAAAGAGTTCCTGTTGTATATACCCTTCTAAATTGCTTGAGGAAAGCAACTATGCATACTAATGTCTTACTATCTCACTTCTCAATGTGGTAATGAAATACCTGCAGGTGGAAAGTAATATAAATTAACTACTTAGATTAGTTAAAAACTAAAACAAAAAAAGAGTAACCCTTCTTTGTAACTAGTTTGTGCAGTGCTGTAGAAAGCAATCGGAGGCACATACACTGTGAAATAGATCTGATATCATTAACTTGAAGGTGAAATGCCTTCTCAGTGAGTTACCTCTACAAGTAAATGAAATCAAACATTTAATGTTAGCAACATATTTGACAAAGGGCGTCTTAAATACTGATTGCTTAAAGAGTACCCAAAAAAAGTAAAATAATTTTTTTTCTAAAAAAAATAGATTTTTTCAGAGCTTGGGATAGTTTTATTTTAATCATTGCAAATATTTACATTGCTAAGATTACATCGTCATGATTAAATATATGATACACTGTTTCCAAAGTTGCCATTTTTATTATAGAAGTTTTACGCCTTTCTAACACCACACTCATGAAATGTAGAGACTCTTTTTTGGGCAAAGATTTTCTAATTCAGTAAGGAAAACAAAATGTCATCACAGTCTGCCAAATCAGCCCGCCTGTATGAGCTGAGTGAAATGCCAGTGGGTTCATGAGAACGTGCGAAGAGGGAGGTAATTCAGGCAGCCCTGAGCCGAAGAGGGGCCTTTCTGTAATGTGGAGCCCTTGTAGACTCTTCCAGATGAAAAGAAATAGAACTGTGCATTGTCTTAGCTGGTGGTTATTTATTTATTTTTTAAAAAAGGAATTCAGGGAAGTAAGGAAATAAGAAATGATGTTCGTAGCTACAGAGAGGTTGGACTATTTTCTGGGAATTAGCAGGTCAATAAGGATGTAGCATCATTCTAGCATCCAGATAATGAGGGAAGTGAGAGCAAGGTGAGCTGTGATAGGAGGCAGTGCTGGGGGCTTGCACTAGAATGGTGACAGCGGGCAGAGGGAAGCAGACAGAGTGAAGGCATGCTTTTAAGCTCCAGGGAGCAGGCGATGGTCACGCTCAGGTTCCTTGATAGGTGGTGGAGAGTCCTGGGAGGTGTTATTTATGGCTTATTCAGCATACTAACATAACCGGCGTCTCTCAGTGGGCATTGCACTTAGGCCAGGAAATCTAAGTACAGTGCTAATTCCTTATTAACTACAGGAGTTAGCTGTTCAGTATGAGATCTGTACACTGTGCTTTTCACCCATAACTATGGGGCCTGCATTTCGGTGTTATTCACAAGCGTAATGGATCTCAGGCTCAGGTTTCCCTCGAGGGTTTGTAGAAAACGGCAGGAGAGATGTAGAAGGTGGCACGAGAATAATGACTCAATATTTCCCACTGAGAAAATATTGCAGAATAAATGTTAATCTGACCTAATATTGCATAGGTTCATTTTTTTCCCCTGTGAAACCTAAGGTTACCTGTAGAAAAGTTCAGTATCATGTATTAAACAGATGTAGTTCTGTTCCCAGTATCACTTGTACATGGCTTTCAGCCACAGATCTTGAATTTTCTGAGACTTCAGTGTGTATTTTTTCTTTTCTGCCTAGATTCATGTACGTGAGTGAAACATTTAAAAACCGTACTTTGACCTCCTCAAAAAGAAAGTTCCTTAAAATACCAAGTTATAACCCCTACAAAGTTTAACTTAATAAGCTCTAGAAATAACAGCTAAAAGCAAGAATTTATTGTTAGACAAGAGGAAATTAAACTGAGAGAAATCTCTAAATTTACTGCATAAAAATGGAATCTATCTTCCATAGACTCTTTTTAAACTTAAGGGTTAACCAACTATTAACATTTTCTACTTATTTTATGTTATGCATGTACTTTACTGCCACATGTTTTAGAATTATAAAATAAGCATATAAATAACTTCTAATGTGAGCAAAAACCTTTTATTAGATTAGCTGATGACAGGAACAAGTTTTGTTAAAAGGGCAAAGGAGTTATATGAATTTTATGTGACTTAATCAGCCAGATTTCTAGGTGTGATTTTTAAGATGCATTATCATTATTCCAGCTGAATTTAATTCCTAATGCCTGCTTGCATCTAGGAGACTAATAGCAATATTCCTCTTTATGGAAAGAGAAAAATATTCTCTCCATCCCCTCTTTCCAATTCCCTTCCTTAAGAAATTTAAGGCTGGTCAATGGCAAAGTCAGAGCTAGATATTTTCTAGTTCGGGTACAGAAAAAAATAACTTTAAGTGTGGTATAAAGATATATTAGTTGAGGCCATGTATATGGTCATTTGTTACTGATTTGCCCTCTGACATGCCTACATTTTCATTATTTATGCTAAATCTGCTAGGGCTAAGGGCCATTTGCAGGCATTCAGCCCTGGGCAATGTGATGTGCTTATGTAGGTGGAATAGCTTGTTTTGATAGTGGTCTATGCCAAAGACCCCTTTCTCAGAGAACCATCCTTATCTTCCTGCTCATAGGTATGGGCCACAGCAATCCTCTTCATATTATGTTGTTTCTTCCCTTTGCAAAGGCCACAGCACAGTAGTGCATTGCACACCAAAGTGATCAAGTCAACTCACTGTTAGAAACAAAAACTAGTCATTAGGAAAAAGGAGAGGGGGAGGGGAAGAGAGAGAGAGTGAGAGTGAGAGAGAAAGAGAGAGAGAGAGAGAGAGAGAGAGAGAAGAGAAGGAAAGGGAAAGGAAGGGAAGGGAAGGGAAAGAAAGAGAAGGGGAGGGAAGGGAAGAGAAAAGATCATGGATCTTGTTCTTCATGAGGCTTGGTTACACTAAGTCCTCTTGTTTAAAAAAGTCCTCCTTTATGCTTGAGCTAATATGAGTGGATTTCTGTCCTTTGAAACTAAAAGGAACTTGATTAAGACAAAGGAAATGGTGACAGGGTAGTTAGCATCCCTTTTCTGGCATCCATCCCTTCTTAGTAAGTTAAGTCAAACATAAAACAGTAAAAGTATGGTTGTATCAGTTCAAGGTTATATTAAGGAATTTTAATATTGACAAAGACCCTCTCCTTCGACCAAACTTGAATCAGGCTTCCATAACTTGAGTCTTCTTTTGACTAGGCCCTGAATTTGGGCTCTGTCCTTGGCTGGCTTAATTCAGTTTGAGCAAGAATCCTGCTAATTCAGTTCATTGAAAATTCCTCACTTTCCATATCTGATCAAATTCTTCATCCCCTACCCTTTATATTTTATCATTTCTGACCTGCCTTCAGCAAGAATCCCTCTCTCCTTGATATTTACTCATAGTAATTTTCCATCCACTGACTCCCACCTTGATTTTTGGCTATAAATCTCCTCTTGTCCCTGTCTATTCAGAGTTGAGACCAATCTCTAGTCCCTCTTGAATACAGCCTCCCTTATGGTTCTTAACAAGTATCTGAGTAAGTTTTTCTTTAATAATATACTAACTATGTTAAGAAATGCCCCAACCTGCAGAGAATATTTATGAGTTTATTTGAGCTAAACTGACAATTGCTGGAAAGCAAAATTTCAACAAATTGAGAAAATGCTCTGGAGAATGGTAGTTTTACAGCTTATTTTATACATTGCAATTAAAGGAGTAGGTGTAAGGAGGGTTATATGAAATCCATTGGTGGTAAATTAAGGATAGGAGAGAAAGCAAACCGAGGAAATCTCTGAGACTGGATAAAGAGTAAAACAGAGACAAGTACTTCTTTTACATTGACAAGTATAGGATAGTTAACATTTAACATTTACAGCACATAGAGATGGTACTTAGGGAACAAGATTACAATGAGGGGTTCTGTGGTCTCATGGGAGGTTGTACTCTGAGGGATTTTAGAAAAAGGGGATTACTCTGATATTCCATTATTTTAGATGCAAAAAGACAATAGGCAGGCTCACTGAAGGTAAAGATTGACCTTTGTCAAGGAAGCCACAGGCCTAGGACTATCCACCATGACTCCCTTTTAGTTAGGAAATTTTATGTTCTGACCATCCTATGTGGTTACTTTTGGTCTCTGAGTTTGTAAGGCCCACTATGCAGGCCTCCTCTGAGTGTGTCAGGTGTAGTGTGTAGCCCCTTTGTGGCCCACAATACATTCTTGGAATTGAGTAGTTCAGAACAGGCCTCCCTAGGATGTGCTGCTTTGGCATGCGGATTATTTTGAGCTGAAGGCAATGGAGATCTTATGGGCTCAGGAGAAATTTTTACCTCCCGCTTAGAGAATTTAAATTAGAGGCCTTGACCATAATAACGGAGATGACTTTTTATGACCTATCTATAGGGCAAAGCACACTGCTAATTACTGAGCATCTGCTCTCTTATCATCCTGCAGTGACCTTCCTCCCCGCTGAAGCCTCAGGGCCTTACCTCATCCCTAGCTCAGAATGTCATCAGAACCTCATGTTCCCCTCCTGTCTCTCTCTCCCCCATGTATGTGGGGTTCATATATATATATAGATAGATAGATAGATTTGGTTACGTTCTCTTGTCAATCTGTCTCACATAGATTTAATTATTAGACCAGCAGAAAGAACCTTGAAGGGTAATGCTTCTCCCTCCCCCACAGAATCTTATCCACCTGAAACTTCTTCAGGAAGACTGTTTTTATTTTATTTATTTTATATTTTATTTTTTATTTTTAAATTTATTTTATTGTTTAAAGTATTACAAATAGTAGTAACACATATATCCTTTTTTTCCCCATTGACCTTCCCCCAGCTTCCCCCCCCCCCCCTCCCCCGGCACATGGCCTCCCCCAGCCTTCCCTACCCAACCACCCCCTGGCAAATGGGGTGAGGCCATGTGCCGGGGGTAGGGGAGGCCGGGGGAAGGTCAATGGGGGAAAAAGGAGATATATGTACTACTATTTGTAATAGAGGAAGGGAGAGGGAGAGAGAGATAGACACATCAATGATGAGAGGGAATCATTGATCGGCTGCCTCCTGCACTCCCTTCCCCCCGAAACAGGGGATCAAGCCTGCAACCCAGGCATGTGCCCTGACCAGGAATTGAACCATAGGTCGATGCTCAACCACTGAGCCATGCTGGCTGGGCAGGTAGACAGTCTTTTAAAGAAATGGGGTTCTAACAAATCTCTGAAAAGCAGTGTTTGATCCTTTGTGGGTGATCCTGACATAAAAGGGTGAGACACCTTTAATGTCAAAGAATAGGTGAGCTATCAAGGCAGGAGATGGATACATAGGAGCTATTGATGGTAAAGATTAGGAATGTCATCATCACAACCTGATAGAAAACTTGGTAACCTCCAAATCAATTTTTGAATGAAATGAGAAAAAAAAACGCCATTGAGCATTTACCACACTGTATCACCAAATCCTTTCTGAGGCTTTATTTTCCTGAGTAACCAAAGCCAGGATCTGTGACACGCTTCAGAAAATGCCTTAAGTGATGTAGCTTTCTTCCCTTGCGGGCTGTGGTAAATAGGATCCAAAACATTGTTTAGATGATATTATGTGCTATTATCCCCCCAAATGATGCTAAAGTGAATTCATTAATTTTTAAGCTGAAAATACTTTAATTAATTCAGAATGTGAAAGGTTAGTTTGAAAATAAGGTATGATACAAAGGGGATGGCAGGCGCCCTGGTGTGCAGCAGATTGCCTCTGATCTTTTGCAATCCAAGTGAGAGGTTGTTGTTCTGTTATGGATGAAAAGGCTCATTATCTCAAAGATAATTGCCCAGATGCCATACCAGCGAGGTCACACTAAGCAGGGCTGTGGTTTCTGAACCAGATACTTGAGCTAATTAACAGTTAAAGTTGTTGTAGGAAACCATTTTTTAATGTACTCCAGAGAAGAAGTAATAAATACTTCCTTTAACTAAAAGGTTTAACCGTTTACAGAGACTGGCTGGAGCTGCATTGTGAATTTGCAATGATCAGGGAGAAAGGAAGTTTGTTTTTCTTCGTTCTAGTGTGTAGTTACATGTTTTCTATATTGTCCCAAATGTGCAAATAATAACTTTTAAAGGAAGTCATGCAACATAAGAAGATAAGTAGTAAAGTATTTAACAACTTTAGATTTAATTTTATATTTTTTAAGCTAAGTTTTTATATTTCAAGGTTTGTGAATACCATTGAAAGGTTAAAGTCCTAGACATTGAAATTTTCTGGAAAATAAGCTTATAGAAAACTGTAATATAGTGGGTAAAGGCAGGGCTGAAGAAAAACATAAGTGAGAATCTGACCCCTTAGTTCTGTCTGCTACTCTTCAAAGTAAATGCTATGCTTGCTTGGATTATGAGTTACATAATGACTGCAGGTGGTGCTATCTGAATTGAAAATGATTTTTATAGATAGTCACAAGCTCTTTTTCTATTAGAAAACCTCTAATACTTTATTATTTATTGATTTCAGAGAGGAAGGGAGAGAGAGAGAGATAGAAACATCAATGAGAATCATTGATTAGCTGCTCCCGGCATGCCCCCTACTGGTTAGCGAGTCCCCAACCCCGGGCATGTGCCCTGAGGGGGAATCAGACCATGACCTCCTGGTTCATAGGTTGACGCTCAACCACTGAACCACACTGGCCAGTCAACTAATACTTTAAATCAAAACTAAGTGAATTGCATGCAGATTATCTGATTTGTGATAAAGATTAAAGTTGACCATTTCCATGACTTGACGTCTAATTTTGTCCTATTCCATCTTTGTACAAATGTGGGGAGTGACCAATTAGGGGCAAGAATAGCTACAGTAAAATCCAAGTGTGAACTTTTGAGCATTAGCAGACAGACACAAGGAGGGAAAATTCTGACAGGGTCTGCTGTGGGATATGGAATAAATTAGAACACAAAATGAGATCCCTTAGCCTCAGAGAATTGGCACAGTGAGGGAAGTTTCTAAATAGGTATGAGGAACCTTTTCTTCAAGCTGTGACTGGCTTTAAGGCTTTATTGATTTTTCCTTTGTGAGGTGGGTTGGAACTTCCGTACTGAAATTGCAGATAACTTTTGTAGTTTACTTACATAAATTAATTGTAAATGATTTTAAAAATACAGTACAGATTTAGTTCGCCACACTTGAGAGTGTTTTTGGAAGAGCTTGCATGTAATTGATGCCATTGTAATAACCTGGTTATTATTTAACAGGAAAGGGGTAAAGGGAAGACTAGAAAATATAGGCATGCCATTTATACAGCTTTGCTAATTTAACATTCCCCAAGCCTGTTCCCCACAGGAAGGGAGACCAAGGCCGTTTGGACGCATGCCCAGTAAGGTCTGTGTGATGTGGGAAGGTGCCTTCCTGTCCGTCAATCACATCTAGGAAGCAAGTCAGGGGCCAGACTAGGTGTGGCCACTGCAAACCCACAAAACCTGAATATTTAAACTTATAAACAAAGTAGCTCTCTCTCTCTCTCTCTCTCTCTCTCCCCTCTCTTGCCTGCTTGCCGGGCTCCTGACTCCTGTTGCAAGGCGCTGTGCTCCCCTGCACCCACATGGCCCACAGCTCTGTGGGACTCCACACGATGGACGAATGGCCCTTAACCTGAGTGCTGAACTGGACCCGGCTGCAACAGGGAGCGGAAGCTCTGGACACGGCCTTGCTTTTGTCTCTAGTACTGAGCCCCAGCTGCACCTTTTCCAGGACTGGCTCTTAAGGGGGATGGAACGTTGGAACCCAAGGAACGTAACTCCACACAAACGAAGCCATTTACCACACCTCATTCTCCCATGGGGGCTTCTGAAAATTCTTTCAGTGGTACCCCAAGAGCCTCAACCCCACTCCCACGAGTGAGGGAGGGATTTGATTCTCTGGCAACATAATGACTGCCCTGTATCCAAAGTCCTTCTCCTCTCCTTTTGGATGGCAGATCCCCGCCTGCACGGCACAATGAGTCAATAACGGTGCTCCATTTCTTAGGCCACACTGATTGACTTAGGGAGCTACCAAGCTGTTTTTGTTGCTGTTGTTTTGTTTTTTGGATGCGAGTGACAGATCCATTTTCTCTCCTTTGTGGGCTTGTAAGCTTTTGCTTGTAGAGCTGGTACAGCAATGTCACACTTCACTAGGAGAGAGCGCGAGAGAGTGAAGCTGATGCCCAGGGAGTCTTCACACCTTTTCATTTCCTAGCTCTACTCCCTCAAGTCATTAGGGCTGCCCTGGTTTCCCATCGCACTTCTCATTCTGTGGCTACCACAGGAATGATGGGGTTCAGGACACATGACTACAAAATCTGGCACCTTGACATATAGCATATCTAGCTGAAGGCATTTGAGACATGACAGGTGCAGGAAGGACTTTCTGACCGCCCCTTGAAGCAGGTCATGAAACCCTCAGGTGAGAGGTGCCCTCCCTGTACCAGTGGAAAGGAGCAACCTTATTTGTAAAGAAGAGAAGAAACGGAGAGGGATCTGAGGACTTATAAATAAGTTTCTCCCAGTTTGCTACACTTGGCTCACTTTTATCCTATCATATCTTCCCAGGCCTCCCCACTCTTCATTAAAGCTAGCATCAAATCACTCAAGTTGAACTGTTTCTTTAGGTCTTTATTTTCAATGAAGGTTTCCATGTCATGTAAAAGTATATCAGATGGCTTTGCATCTTTTCCTTTTATATTAAATAAATTTGTATGCTGTTACTCTTTTGTTACTGGATTCCCAGCGGAGAATTTGAAAGATAGAAGTTGTGCAGTTCTCCTCCCCCACAGCCCTTTTCTTTTTAATGAGTTTGTCTTGGGTTCTGTTAATGGCAAAATACTCAGGTGAATCACCCAATGCCTTATTTCACCAGAGAGATAGAACCTATGAAGAGGACTAGAATGCACCACCCCAAAAGGTGCCCCTTTGGCATATATATTGCTTTGAGCTGAAAGCAATTAAGACCAGCAGACTTAGGAAAAGCTTTTTACCTTCCCCTTAACGGCCTAAAAAGAATTTAGACAGGGGGCCCACAAGAGGCAGAAAGCTAATAGCAGAGAGACCTTTTTATATCAGCAAAACTTATCTGCATGGCAAACATTTGTCCATCAAATATATGCGAATTGTCTTCTCCCCTTCTGAAGCCCCAGCCTCCTCCCCCTTCTCCTGAGCTCAGGACAATATATAAACCTCAATTGCCTGAGTGCCTAGGAGTCTCATGTCTTTGTGGGGGTCTGTTTGTACATAATTAAATTTGTTTTTCTTTGTTCATCTGTCTTATGTCAAGTTAATTATTAGGCCAGCCATGAACCTGGAAGGGAAGAAGGGAATTTTTACCCCCAACACCATTCAAAGGGAACCCCTCAACTTGCTGTCCTTTATCTGTACCTGAAACCATCCTTGTTTTCATGTATTAGGAAGAATTTTCAACGAGGCAATGCAATTTAAGGTAATGCTTTTCCCCCTGCCTATTCTATTTAGTAATACAAAATGAATGTCTACTTCCAGAACACAAGAGAATAGAAATGACTGCTGTGATCATTCTAAAACTGAAATATCTTCAAGGAAGAAATATTTTTAACAATTATGTCTAATTATACTTAGGAAATAAAGAGGTCTTTAGTATTTATGAATCAATAAGTGATCTTTCTGTTTCCCAAGCATGGTTTCCCTCTCAGAGTTCTGTTAAATGGAAAAATAAATCTATTTATTATTGAATTTAAAAATATTTTACAAATTTTAATTAAAAAAAGCTTCACATTACAAAACACTCCTGAAAACAATATCAAAAGCCAAACAATGGAAAAACTATGTACAGAAAGAGTAAGTCTTCCTCCCAACTCAGAACACAGACTCACTCCCCTTCGGCAAAGATTCATGTTTATTTTTCCACCTTGGATGAAAGAGGAGATCATGTCATATGCTGAACAAATATTTATTGAGCGCTCCTTGTGTGCCAGGCATTATGCTTGGTGGTGGCAGCGATGTGGTTCTGAAACAGGCCACTGAAGAATCCGCCCTCATCGAATCTCTGGGGCAAGTGGGAAAAGAGGGATAGTGATTAAATAAGCTTTTTCTTAAAGGCGAGTCGTGTTAGGGTAGGGGAAATATAGGGGACTTATTGGTGAGCATCTGCAGAGGTACCTAACTGCACCTAGAGCAGGGGTGGGGAGCCTTTTTTCTGCCAAGGGACATTTGGATATTTATAACATCATTCACTTAATATAAATGTATGCTGCTACGAATAAAGCTCCTAGATTTATTGAATTTTGAGTCCTGCCTGCGGTTGCCTTGGAGGGCCAGACCAGATAATTTTGTGGGCTTTATACATGGCCCCAGGACCAGACATTCCCCACCCCTGGCCTAGAGGGTTGCAAAAGGCTTTCCTAAGAAAATGATATGTACATTAAGAGCTGGGAAGACAGCTAATGGCTTTAACAGATTCCTTCATCTATTTTAGGTTATTGAAGGCAGAGAGAATGTTATGTGGTCATATCCAATTTAAGCAGTTCCTATGTTTTAGCACCTGTTTCTGTCAGATACATCTGTGAGCACATTTAGCATTATTAGGCTTTAAAGTGAATTAGTTTTTTGTTTTATTTGTTTCTTTTTTGTAAGGCTTATATTTTCAGAAATAAAAAAGGTTTAATATGGGGTTAAAAAGAAATTGCTGTAAAAAAACTAAAATCAAGGTAGATAAATATATGTGTGACTTCTAGAATATGAGGAAATAATACAAAACAAAGCCAAATGAACTCTAACTTCAATATGAAGGATTGAGATGGAACATTATTGAGAACTCCCAGGAAGAAGTTCTTCGATCATTCCTTCAACCCATGTTATGGAAGGACTACCACAGGGCAAGTGTATGTGTGGAACTTAGGATTTGTTGCTGATTTCTTATTATTCTTTGAAAAATTAGAACCTTACCCACTGTTAAAATCTTCAACCTCTCTCATGAAATGCTGGTTGGAGTGGGATTTTTAGAGAGCAAGGTCGAAGCTTTTTGTCAAGAAGTCCAAGGGCAATCACCGAAGTGCTAAATGTTTAGCTGAAGAGCAAGATATTTATGATGGTGCCTAAGTGCTTTGCCTTGATGGTGGTGTGTATTGGGTTGTAAATTTTAGGAAATCACTCAGATAAGGAACACCTACTTACTGGCAGGGAACCTCCTGTTACCTCCACGACCACTCTGTGCATGTACCTACCAGTTCTAGTCTACATCGTTACAGTAAATGCCTAACTGTTTTTATTTCCTTTAATCTCTCTTCTTTGACTGTGTATTCCACTCTGGTGCCCAGGTGACCTTTTATTTTTTACTGAATTTATTGAGGTGACATTAGTTAATATAATTATATAGGCTTCAGGTGTACAATTCTACAATACACCGTCTGTATACTGTATTGTATGTCCACCTCCCTAAGTCAAGCCTCCTTCTATCACAATTTACCCCCATTTACCCTCATCTACCTCCCTCCTTTCCCTCTGGTAGTCACCATACTATTGTCTGTAACTATGAGTTTGTTTGCTTAACCCCCTCTCCTTTTCCACCCATCTTTGTAACACCCCTCCCCTCTGACAGCTGTCAGTCTGTTCTCTATAACCTTTTAAAAGGAAAGATCGGACCACCACGTCTTGCTCTGGCTTAAGAATTCTCAATCCATTGCCTTGAGGGTTACAATCAGATTTACAAACAAGGTGCATCATCATTTGACTCCTTTCTTAAAAGTTTTTACCTTGCAACTGATTAATGCTTAATTTGTACTGAGCCAGATGGATTACTTGCAGTTCCATGAAGATCCTATGCACCCATAGGCCTGTCCTTTCTTTTCTACTTTGCAGACCCAGCCACCCTGTTGTCAGGCACTGTGTTTTGTTCATCTTTACAGGGGCAGAGCTTAATTAATATAATTTCTGGACAATGGAAGGCATATGGTAGGTGCAGCTCATCAGAAACAAGTTTTATTTTTTGGCACTGCTCATCTGGTTAATGTTTTTGAAAAATAACCTGCTTTCCTCCATTTGTTTGCTTCTATTTGAAAGGATACTTTTCATAACCTTGTTACCCCAAATATTATGAGGTCTATACTTGAGAATTACGGTTCAAACATTAGTAGAGTGCAAATGGCACAGTTCATCGGTTAAGAAGATGTTTATTGGAATCAGAGCATTTGAGTTTGAATCCTGGATCTTTAATTTGTTAACTGTGTGTCTTTGAACAAGAGAACTTCTCTAACGCCTCGGTTTTCCCATCTGTAAAATAGCGATACCTATCACATAGGGATGTTAGGGGACCAATTGGGATCATCCTGGTTAAGCACTTAGGGTATCTGGAAGAGAGGATGCATTTAATCACCGTTAGGTATTATTACTCTGAGGATCTGCCTTTTCTTTCTTGGGGTCTGCTGGCAGTCTTTGGAACTAGATGGGAGCAGAAGGCTTGGTGCTGAGAGCTGAGGGCAGGGGGATTGAAAGATGATGAAGCCATGACCCTCTCTCACCAAATTACAAAGCAAAGATTAGTAGTTCCCATTGGAAGGGAGAGACAAAGTACTTTAAGCAGCTAGAAGAGGTGGAGATTACTTTACTCAGAGCAGGGATTTTCAACCTTGACACCTGAGATGATTCTTTGTTGTCGGGGGCTGGCTTGTACATTATGACATGTTTAGCAGTGTTTCTGGCCTCTACTCACTGGATGCATGCAGCTCATTCTTGGTTATGAAAATCAAAAATGTTTCCAGACATTGCCAATTACCCAGTGGGGGGCAAAATTGCTTCTGTTGAGAACCACTGAAGTGGGGGGATGTGGGGAAACTTGGCCTGGATAAGCAGGGGGTCGTGGGGTCAGGCCAAATGCGGAGGCGATTTTTAAATGAATAGCAAAGATTACATGAGGCTTTGAAAACTCACCTTTGGGAAATCTTAAAAAATTCGATGGATCTTTATCTGTCTAAAATGATTTAGATGTTGAATTTAAAGGAGGAACGATTACCAGGACTTATTATTAACATTTGCCACTCCCAGATGGTGATTGGTCATCTGGTGTATTCTCTATGCATCAGAAGACTAAACACTTGTGGCAGGCATGAAGATGCAAGACACGGCTTCTGACCCTAAGGAGCTTGTTTATTGTAAACGCTTTAAGGGGATAGGTTATATTTCATGACACACGTTTACAAGACACATTAAAAGCACAAGAGAGTTAGATGTGACTGCAGTTAAACAATAATTCAAGACAATAAGAAAGGCACTCTCATATGATTACTAACACAATTTTCTGGGAATTTAGGGAAGGAAGGAATCATTAGGCTCAGTAGTAGAGGAAGGCTTTGCTCAGAGCGATGTATAAACAGAGCCTGGAAAATGGGTGAGATTCAGATGAGAAAGACGGCAGGTATTTCAGGCCAGTGAGTCCTGAACAGAGATGGAGGTAAAGTGAATAGGAAGGTTTAGCAGAGAACAATCTGAGCTAGAATTGAGGGTTTAGTGAAGACTAGGAGATGGGGCTAAAGAGATATTTGGATTTCCTTTGCGGAAGGCCACGTATTTCCATTTATGCAGACATTAGCGAAATGCTGCTTGGGGCCTTTGGCATGACGCCTTAGTCACCTGCCATAGCTACGTTAGGAGCTTTGGACAGAACTCAAAGGGACAGACTAAGTGCTGATGTAGCCTGTGCCCCATGGCTTTCTCCAAGGTGTGTGGTCTGAGGAACGTGCTTAGTTTGGTCCTGGGTGCTCTTTTCTGAAACTGTGGCTTTCGAAGAATCATGTCTCCATGCCTATAAGAAAAGTTTCAATTTTCAAAGCTGTAACATTTCTCTGTTTTCTCAGATTTTCATTGCCCTGGTTATATGAATGATGGTGAAGGTTTTCTCTTTTCTTAACAGCTTCCAAGAGTCCCAGGTCACTTTTGGGGTCACGGTAATAAATTGAAGAGGACAACTAAACATGACATCACACAGGTCTAAGTCCCATGGATATGATTACACCCTGTTTCCTACAGTATATTGATTGAGGTGCCAGACTGCGGCAACCACCAGCGAATCAAATCAACAAATGAAGAAATAACACTAAATTGTAACCACATTGTCCACTGGCAACCAAAATCCTTGCTTTGAAATTTAAGTCAAATTAATGTCCTCCATTCCAAAAAAGTGAAGATGATGTCAAATTAAAAAGTCTGAAAACACATTTAAAGAAATGTATTTTTTAAATCTTGCACAGGTTTTCTGCCCTGTCATCATTTGAACAAAATGTTCTGTGTAGCACATGTTCTAACTCTGAATGCTTCCCATCCAGTGTTTTCCCATTTGGAATGCTGAAATTAACTCTTATGGTCCCACAGAGATAGACATGAAACACCTGTGGACTCTGTGAGCATGTGTATCTATTCATGTGCTTGAAAAAAAAACAGAGAGAACGAGGGAAACATAAAATATTTTTTCTACACTCAGAGGCCGATTCGTGCCCAGAGAGATATGTTGAAACCTCTTACCTGAAAATTGCAATAATTTCATTGGTAATTTAGAATTAAATTTCACATTCTAGGATTCAATTTCCAGCAAGTAAAAAGGTGTCACATTTACAGTAATATTTAAATCTTGATGGTTTTCACTTGAAGGGAAGGATATCAGTCTTTTCCTCCCAGGAAATCTGCCTCCTTAAATGCTAAAAATAAATCCTCATCTCTGTTGTCCAATGGTTATTATCATCAACTAAAGATTTGAGTAACATCATTTTCCTGCTGGGAGGAGGGAGCCCACAAGGAGAGAAGATTTTTGCATTTTCTCAGAACCAAAGATGGCAGCGTTGGGTTCCACCAGCTCTGTTGCCTGCTGGTCTCAGTGTCCTTCTTCTGTACTGACCACTGTTACTTGGCGGCCTGTAGGTCGCTGCCTGGCTGCTGCTTGTTCTGTGGGAATGCTGTGCATGCCCGTTCATACCTGCTCATGCTACTGCTGACTTCCTCCAGGCCACCCACTTTCATCACTGGACTAGAGCCTAGGGCTGCTGCTTACTTCCTCTGGACCATCAACTCCTGTCATTCTCCTCTCTCTCTGGCCAGTAGGAAAGCACCTACTGCCTTTCAGGCCCAGCCCTGAGAGAAAGCATTCCCCTGCTATACCTTTAGGGGCTGGCTGAACCAAGGGGTGGTCCAATATACTGAATACAAGCCTGATGGTCATCCTTGATTATTCTTTTTTCCCTAAGGAAAAAACATCATTTTCTCTCTCAGAGCTCACTTTTCCTTGAGGATGCCCAGTCTATCAGACACATGAGCACATATCCAAACCCCTGCTCATTTAATTCCTGCCTTCTATCCTATTTCTCTTACCCCTAGTTTAATTAGAGGTGTGATTAAGATCAGTTTTCAAGGTTTCTTTACACTTGAGATGGTTATTTTCCACAAAATGGTATGACATTTGGTAGCACTATCTATACAAACACCTGAAAAAGCTCAAGTCAAAGGCTGTCTGACTCAGTCGAGATAACTAGCTCCACTGATGAAAGATGCTTAGGAAGGGCTTCCATTTTATGGCGTGTGAATCTCTAAGGCTCAAAATTTATAGATAATCCTTTGAAAAGTTAAACAGAAATCCCCAAAACTTCACTTTTATTCTCAAGATACTTGTAATCATGGGTGTGTAACAGCTTATCTCCGTCCTCCAGCTCAGGGATTGATAAAGAGGCGATAAGAGGTGTGATATAGGCAATGAAGGGAAAGTGTGGAGAAACTCTTAACCCAGGGCTGTGTTCTTAACAAGTTCTCTGTAACTATTGGTGGACGATGATGATAACCAAAAGGGTCTTAATGTTTCCTTCAGTGTCACTAAACTCTACATAAGCTTCTTCAAATAGCTCAAGAAAAGGAGGAAAAAAAAGGTTAATTACATTTTCCCTGAATTTTGACTTGTAAAAGAATAGTAGGGATAAAGATAATATTATTCCAGACATTTTGAAAGCGACTTTCAGTTGGGCTATATACAGATATTAGTTTATACTCACATAGTGCCACCTAAGTGCTAGGTATCATCCCAGAAAAAACAGATGGGATGTAAAAATTTTCCTCCAAGGAGCAGGGGTCCTGTTCTTCAGAGATGATTATGATTTGTACACAAAACACTATGTCCAAGGTTCAACTGCATTCAGGGTCACCACATTAGACACCATCCTTGGAGTTGGGCCTAGGAGTCTGCATTTTAAAGAAGGTCCTGCCCATCCCAAATGATTTTGTCCACACATGTTTG
Source organism: Myotis lucifugus (assembly GCF_000147115.1). Classification (NCBI taxonomy): domain Eukaryota; kingdom Metazoa; phylum Chordata; class Mammalia; order Chiroptera; family Vespertilionidae; genus Myotis; species Myotis lucifugus. The sequence goes on along the minus strand of NW_005871049.1, from coordinate 26,618,196 downwards.
AGTAATTTTTCTCTATGTAATAGAGGGTATGTATGATAGTATGGATGAAAAAAAAAAGTGGTTCTATGGAAAGTAACCTCACAGGGTGATCTGATCATAAATTCCTAACTGGGCCTGTTATGGTGGATAGTCATGCCCCAGGCCTATAAACTTCTACAGTGAAATGTTTAAAGTCAGCCCTCTCATTGTTCTTATGCATCTAGGTTAACCCTCAAAGGTGGTATTAACTCTCAAAAAAGCACATAATTTTGTTAACTATCCTGTAATTCAATCCCCACCTTGTTTTTTCCAATCTTCCTTACGTTCTCTCCTTAATTTCAAATGCATAAAAGAAGCTGCAAAACTGTTACTTTGGGAAACATTTGGGACCTTGCTCTCTGGTATATGTTGTCAGTTTGGCTCAAATAAACTCTTATAAATTATCTACAGGCTTAGATGTTTCTTACATTCACCGTAGAAAGGAGTGGAAAGAAGAGTGAGGGGAGAAAGAGCAAAAATAGAGTAGGTAATTAAGACAGTGAGGTGAGAATTAGAAAAAATAGAGAAGCTAGTGGAAAACTTCTTTTAGTGAAATGTTTATTGTGTTGTGTTAATCTGGGTTTTCAAGAGAAAGAAAACCAATAGGATATATCTCCATGTATCCATGTATATATCTATCAAGAAAGGGAAGGGGGGGAGAGAGAAAGAGAGAGAGAGAGAGAGAGAGAGAGAGAGAGAGAGAGAGAGAAATTTACTCTAAGAAATTGGCTCATGTGATGTTGTAGGCTGAGAAGGCCAAGCTATAGTCAGCAAGCTGTTGATCCAGGGGAGCAGATGGTACAGTGCCATTCCAAATCTGAGGACCTGAGAACCAGAGGAGCCAATGGTATAAATTTTAGTCTGAGTCTGAGTCTAAAGTCAGAAGACCAACGTCCCAGCTTGAAGACAGTCAGGCAGAGAGAGAGAAATCTTTCTTTCTTGGCCTTTGATTCAATTGGGTCCTCAAAGGATTGAATGAGGCCCACTTCATTGGGGAGGGCCATCTGCTTTACTCAGTATATTGACTCCAAGGTTCATCTCATCCAGAAACACCCTCACAGACATATTCAGAACGACATTTAACCAAATCCCTGGGCACTCCATGGCCCAGCTGAGTTGGCACACAAAGTTAATCATCACAGGTGTGATGATGCCTCATTTGCTCTCCTGAATTCTCAGTCTTCAGTGAAATGCCACAGTTCTCTGTGGTTCGTGTGCTAATACTTCTTGAAAAGTCAGTGAAGCTGTTTTTTGATCAGATTGCAGAAATGCCAAGACTTCTACCTCCATGTCCTGGAGGAGTTCAATTGGCCTCTAAGTTGTATGTTGTGTATGAATTTTGAAAAAATAATTTGATATGATCAACTAATATTTATTCAGTGCCTACAAGATGATTTATTAAGTAAGCATGCTTAAAATACACAAACATCATGTTTTCCTGCTCTCAGAGAGTTTGTGATCTTGTAGGAGAGACAAATCTCTTACTAGGAAATACTGCAGTCAGAGTTAGAGGTAAAAATAAAATAAATACTTTTCACTTGTATTTAGGAATAATGAGAGGCCAAAGAAAGATTATCAATGATAAAGACATAACTATCTGTTAGTGGTGGCCCCCACAAAGGTCATGTCATGAATTGAATGATATTAGGAGGTTATTTTCACTAGTCTACAGATTTTGGTATGTTTTCATATAAAAAATTGCACAATAATAAATTTTCTGCTGTAGATCAATGAATCACATTTGACAACAATTGTAAAAGGGTCAGTTTGTGATTCAAATACTCAGCCCCCCATTCTTGTTCCCTTTACCTCATAACAGACCCTCTCCCCCACTTTCATGGGTTCAGTGCCCCAATTCTTGCCCATTTCCCTTGCTTTTTAAATTTTAAGTTCTTTTAATGTGATGGGTGATAAATTATATTTTACTACAGATAAATTCCAGTGACTGCACTTCATTGAAAACCATTTAACTGATCATGTTGGGGTGGAAGGGAAATGGAATGTGAGGATGAGGTGCTCCTTGTTTCTCTTTCTTTTACTCCAGTCAGAGACTTTCCAAAGCCAAAGAGAATGTTGGTTATTCCTTGACTAATGTTAAGAAAAATTGCAAGACTCTATTCAAGACTCTTGAAATAGGAGTCAAGACTATTGCAAGGCACATTGGGAAAGCAGCAGCACCAGATCCAAGATGGCGGCCAGCAGGAGGCTGATGAAGGAGCTTGAAGAAATCTGCAAATGTGGAATGAAAAACCTCCGTAACATCCAGGTTGATGAAGCTAATTTATTGACTTGGCAAGGGCTTATTGTTCTTGACAACCCTCCATATGATAAGGGGGCCTTCAGAATCGAAATCAGTTTTCCAGCAGAATACCCATTCAAACCACCGAAGATTACATTTAAAACAAAGATCTATCACCCCAACATCGATGAAAAGGGACGGGTCTGTCTGCCAGTAATTAGTGCTGAAAACTGGAAGCCAGCAATGAAAACCGACCAAGTAATCCAGTCTCTCATAGCACTGGTGAATGACCCCCAGCCTGAGCACCCCCTTTGGGCTGACCTAGCTGAAGAATACTCTAAGGACCGTAAAAAATTCTGAAAGAATGCTGAAGAGTTTACAAAGAAATTTGGGGAAAAGCGACCTGTGGACTAAAACCTGTCACAATTGATTCCAGCGAGTGTGAGCAGAGACCCTGAGCAGTGCATTCAGACACCCCGCAAAGCAGGATTCTGTGGAAAATTGACTCGGGCCACCACCTGGCATTTGCTTGTGGCAGTTACTAACTTTCTACAGTTTTCTTAATCAAAAGTGGTCTTAGGTAACCTGTAAAGAAAGGATTAAAAATTTAAGATGTTCTAAAAAAAATTAAATTAAAAAGAAAGACTATTGCAATAGGGAAAAAGATTGAACTCAATGCTCACTACAGCAAGGACAGCTGGAGATTTATAGTGAGTGGGCATAGTGAGGGAGTCACTGGATGGGAATTACTAAGAGGAACTTGGTTACAGATCAAGGGTGGGGGAAGAGGTTCCTGATCAGATATCAAGGGTTGAAGAGATTCTTGCTAACCTGGCTTAGCAGGATTCTTCTAAAACTAGGCTCAGTTGACCAAGGGCAAGTCCTGGTTTAGAAGAGGGCTCAGAGAAGCATGACTAAGGTTTAGTTAAAAAAGGGAGGTTTAGTCAACAACTAGAGGTGGAAGGTGTGAGAAAAATTAATGATATGATATCCTGATGTCAGCCAAAAATTTTGGTATTTGAAGTTTTCCTATTCCTTCTCTATTTTATTTTTATTTTTTTTGTTAATCCTTACCCAAGAATATTTTTTATTGATTTTTAGAGAGAGTGGCAGGGAGGCAGAGAGACACACAGAGAGAAACATCATTGATTGGTTGCCTCCCGCATGCACCCGGACCAGGGGTGGGATGGACCCTGCAACTGAGGTATGTGCCCTTGACCAGAATTGAAACCGGGACCCTTCAGTGGGCCGACACTCTATCCAGAGCCAAACAGACCCTATTCCTTCTCTTTTATACTGTACGTCACAATACCTATCACTACTATAGTTCCAGGTATGCCACTAAGCACTTTTCATGTGCTAGTGCATTTTAACCTCACAACATTCCTTCCGAGGTAAGTCCTGCAACTATCCCCTTGTTACATGTGAGAAAAAGGAAGCATAGTGAGGTGAAGTAAATGATCCATGGTCACAGCTGCGAGGAGAGATTCAAACAGCAGAAGCTGTGCTCTTCCAAGCTACACTGCTTATTGTGAAGGTCACCCTCAATCAAAGACAGGTCCCCTCTCCCACCCACTCAGTCTCTCTTAGATCCCTTCTTTCTCTTCTCTGTGGGGGAGATTCCCTGATTCAGTCTGTTCTCCCACCTGAATCTGGATCTCCACTGTCGTCTCTCAACAACTGCTAAGTCTGCTGAGCCGACCTGAACTCTACGTACTTGAAAATGCTATTCAGGTATCCCACAGGAAAGCGTGATGAGGAGAAAGCTTCTCTCTAAAGTGGGAAAGCAAGGAGGCATCATGATTGCATTCCTGGCTTTGAGCATACAGCTATTAATGTGTGGGGCCATGTATGTGTAACCTACATTACATAAAAGAACATAATTAACATGGAGAGATTAATAATACTGAACAACTAATAACAAACGGGGAAAATTGTTAAAATTTGGATTGTCATAGAGGGCAATCCCAAATTCCAAATTGATTACTATGTTTGCTCCACTCTGTACATAAAGAATCATGATCAAGGAGGAGAAACCCTGGACTCTGTTTTGCAAATAATTAAATAGACGATTGTCACCTTCTCATGTTCACTCAAACTAGCAAAGTATTGCCCCACAAGGTGTAAAAGCTTTTTTTAAACTTTAATGATAACATACTTTAATTTGTTCCTTTTGTAATATAAATGCCTTGAATTGATAATATTAGATTGACTTAAGTGACTGAACCAAAACATGTATGCTCAGATTAAGCTTTATTTGAATCTCAGACATATAAGATTAAATCCCATTTGTGTCATTTTGAAAGTATTTCTCTCTCCTTTTCTTCCTTTCTTCTTGCATTTCTGACGAACAGCCAAGAAATGGCTTAAATTTGCTCACCTGAAAAGCTGGGTTACAACCTGGAGACAAACTATTTGCTGAAATCATTTGCAAAAATATGCTGTTCCTTAGCTGGGCCAACATGTTCTTGTGATGATGGAAAGCAGGTGTGACACAGCTGGAACGCGAGGGTTGCCATGGTCACAGCAAAAGCCTTCACACAGCTCGGAGGCTTGGAGTATTGGCCCCCAGGACACGTGTAATGTCTGATTCCTTCGGTAGCCACGCTGGATAACATTCCCCAGGGAAGTCTGAGTGCTCACCATTGTGAGGTGTTTTCACTCCTTCATGGATTCCAGTTTGATTTGACAAAATAATCCTCGAGCTTTCGATTGTACCCTTGTATTTTAAAGTCAGAGCCACTGACATGGGTTACGAATACGTCCGGTGTCTGGGTTTTGAATACATTAGCGCTCTCGCTTATTTCTTCAGAGGGCCAGGATGTCAACACGGCTGTGGTGTTGTTTAGCTTGTGTGATTCTCTGATTCCGAGCAGTCTATTTTACTTTTCTGTGCCTCATTTTCACTTTTCAAAAGTGAAAGGATAATAATAGTACCTCCTTCATGGAAGGTTTTCGGGAGGATTCAATGAGATGACACAGGTGAAGCATTTGGAACTATGCCTGGTACAGTCCTCAGTAAATGCTAGTTAATCTATTTTCTAACATGAGCAACAAATTGAGCTATTACCGTTCACATGGAGAACTTCAGTTCCAAAAATATTTAATTACAAAGTTTTAGAGATTTTAAAATATATTGAACTCAGCGGAAAGTGTGTTTTTATGTATGTATGTGCATGCGTTGGATGCTGGGAGAGGGTAAGTGAAGTAGAAATCCAGACATTCACCCTTTACCTCCGTGGTACTGAGGATAAGAAAACAGTAAAGCCACAGCTAAGGAATACTAGGTTCCTTCACAAATTCGCTTTTTTTTTTTTGGTAAGTTCTAGAGTTAGAGTTATTTTTTAATTATGTTCCAGTGCAAGAAGGGGATGAAATGAGGCTGCCCTTTGGGAAGGTACAATTTTGGTGCTGTATTTATGCTCTTATAAAGTTATCAAAGAAGAGTTTAGTTTCTTTGGCCCATTTCCCCATTGGGTTTCTGCAGAGAGATGAATATGAGCAGGACCAGCACAACATAGCTTATTAAGGACCTCAGTTGTTGATTCTTGATACTACGAGGAGACTAAGTACCTCCCCTGAATTCTGTGGTAGGAATTTGGGTGAGGGGCAGGGTCCTTCATCAACAATCTATCTCCTTCTCAAGGGAGATTAGATCCACCAAGCCAAGGACTTGCTCCTTTCCCTCCACATTGTGTTTCAGATAAGTAGGAGTGGCTGGAGCATAATCATTAGTAGGCTTGAAAGTGATCTACTAAATGATCTTTCAGAGATCAGTGGGAATATGCAAATGCTGCAACAAAATCCAGAGCTGACAGGCCATTTTAGCTCTAAATGTGATCATTAATCATTATGGTTTGAAGTCTTCACAGGGGTAAAATGTGCCCGCAGATTAAAATGTGTAGCAAGAACTGTTTTTGTCATTGAGATTCTTCCACTACCTGTACAGTTCTTGGTAAAATAACTATATATTCTTATAGACATAACATTTCAGTCCTAGTCAAAAACAAAAAAGGAGCATTTTCATGGATTTACTGAGGGATAATTGACATACAATAAACTGTTCATATCTATATAATAAAAGCCTAAGCGACCATTATGGTGGAACGACTAGAATGACCGGTTGCTATGATGCACACTGACTACAGGGGGAAGACGCTCAATGCAGAGCTGCCCCCTGGTGGTCAGTGCGCTCCCACAGGAAGCGCTGCTCAGCCAGAAGCTGGGCTCACGGCTGCCTTGGCGGTGGTGGGAGCATCTCCCACCTCCGCAGCAGCGCTAAGGAGCAGTGAACCGAGTAGTAAGGAGCAAGTAGGCCAGCGGTAAGGTGCGAGGGATCATGGATTGTGAGAGGGCGGAGGCTGGGCTGAGGGCACCCCCTCCCGCCTCCCCCCCAGTGCATGAATTTCGTGCACCAGGCCTCTAGTTAAAAAGTAAAAAAAAAAAATTAATGAATTTTGACATTTGTGAGAGCATCAGTACAAATAATGATTATATCAGTCATCTTCCTGAAGTTGCCTTGTGCCCTTGTGATTCCTCCCTCCCTCCCAACACTCCACTATCCCCAAGGCAACCACTGACCTGTTTCCTGTCATTATAGATTGGCTTGCACTTTTTTTTTCTTTTTACTTTTATATAAATGGAGTCATATAGTAGGTACTCTACTTTGGCTTTGTTCAATCAGTGTAATTATTTTGAGATTTCTAGATGTTGCATATATCACTAGCTTATTTCTTTTTATTGCTGAGCAGTTTTCCATTGTATGGATATATATGCCTGTCTATTCATTTACCTTTTGATGGGGGACATTTAATCTGTTTTGGGTTTGGGGCTAATACAGATAAAAGTTCTAAGTAAATTTATGTACAAGTCTTTGTGTGGACATATACTTTCATTTATTTAAGTGAAAACCTGGGAGTAGAAGGGTTGAATCAATGGTGAGGTTATGTTTAACTTTTTAAAGTAACTGCCCACAGTTTTCAAAACTGGCCAAATCATTTACATTCCCAAAAGAGACATGAGAGTCCCATTTCTTCATAGACTTGCTCACACTTGCTATGCTCAGTCTTTTTAATTTTAGCCCTTCTAGTGGATGTGTACTGGTATCTCATTGTGGTTTTTATTTGTTTTCCCTAGATAATAAAGATGTTGACTTTTTCATGTGTAAATAAATCTATGTATTTTTTTGGTCAAATCTTTTGCCTATTTTTTTTATAATTGTTTGCCTTCTTATTACTGTCTTAAGAAGTTATATAATCCATATATCAGTTCTTTATTGGATAAATGCTTTGCAAATATTGTCTCCAACTCTGTGCCTTGCCCTTTTCTTCTTTTAAAATATCTGATGAAGAACAAAAGTTTTAAGTTTTAATTTATTGATTGTTTTCTTTAATATCTTTTCATATACTATTGAAAACATCATTGTGAAACCCAAGATTACTAAGACTTTTCTCCTATGCTTTCTTCTAAAAATTTAATAATTTTTGCTCTTATATTTCAGTCTATGATTAACATTTTTATTGTTTTTAAGTATTGTGTCAGGGAATGATTGAGGCTTTTCTCCTGTTATTTATTTATTTTTAAAATAAGGTTTATCCAATTGTTTTTTGTTGAAAGGATTATTATTTCCCCATTGAATTGCTTTGGCACCTTTGTTAAAATCAATTTACCATATGTGTGTAGGCCTATTTCTGGACTCTATTTGGTTGCATTGAATTGCATGTCTATCTTTCTGCCAATATCACACTTTCTTGATTAATGCAGTTTTGTGACATATTTTGAAATGAGGAGTATAATTTCTCCAACTTTGTTCTTTTCTTTTAAAAGTCATCTTTGCTTTTTAGGGCTTATGAATTTACATATAAACATTAGAGTCAGGTGATCAATTTCTATTAAAACCCTGCTGGAATTTTGTTTGAGATTGCACTGAATTTATATATCAATTCAGGAAGAATGCAATCTTAACAATAATTGATGTGACCCTCTGGATAGTGTATGCTTCTTCTATTTAAATCTTTAAATTTTCTTTCATCAATGTTTCAAAGTTTTCAGTGTATAGTTATTACACATATTTGTCACATTTGGCCCTACATATTTCAAATTTTTCATGCTATTGTAAATGGTATAGTTAAAAAATTTTAATTTATGATAGTTCTTTACTGGTTTGTAAAACTATTTGTATACTGATTTTGTAAACTATGTACTCCTGTTATTAGTTCTAAGATTATTACATATTCCTTTTTTACATAGATGATAGTGTCAGCTGCAAATAAATATAATTTTCTTTTTATTCCCCCAATCTTATGTTTTTTATTTTCTTCTTTAATGCACTGGCTAGGACTGCCCGTACAATGTTGAATAAAATGGTCAGGGTGATTTAATGAATTTTATGTTGTCTAGCTTTGGCATTTTGTATTCTTTTACATATTTTTTGAAGTTAGTTCTATGTCTCATCTACGTTCCTTGGAAACAGCAGAGTAACCTTTAGCTTAGAGCTAATTTGACTCCACTGTTGAAATAATCCTTTTCTGAGTATATAACCTGTTGCCTCATGCATAGAGGGGTTTCAACACTCTTGCTGTTGGGAGCATAAATTATTCCCAGCCCACTGTGATCTCTGGAATTGCTTCACCAGCCTCGGGTAGTTACTCCACATGCATGTTCTAAAAAGTACTCAGCTAAAGACTCAGGAGAAATTCCTTGCATATTTTCAGAATTCTTTCTCTCTCTCTCTTTCTAGCACTATCCTGTCTGTTACTCTGCTCTACGAATTCTAGCTGCTTTGAGATCCCCAAATTCTCAACTCTGTTTCCTCAATTCAGAAAGACTTTCAGGGTCTGTTTGGGTTCCACCATTCTGCCCTGAGGCAATTTTTTGTTTCCTTTTTCTCAGGAATCACTGTCCTGAGATGACTTTTATCCAATGTCTGAAAACTTGTTTCATATATTTAGTTCATTTTAAATTGTTTAATTGTTCCTATTATCCCATCATGGCCAGAAGCAAAAGTCTTAGGTGTATTTTGTTTATAAAATTTGTTAAGTTTATTAGGACTCATTCAGTTGACTCACTCAGATTCATTCAGAAATAGAAACCTAATTCAAATTCTTGAAATAGCTAAAATATGAAAGAGTTGTCCTAGCTGGTTGCTAAGTGGTTAGAGCATCAGCCCTCGGAGTGAGGAGTCATGGGTTTGATTCTGGTCAAGGGCACGTACCTCGGTTTCAGGCTCCATCCGGGGCCCTAGTCAGGGCAAGTGCAGGAGATAACCAATTGATGTGTCTCTCTCACATAGATGTTTGTCTGTCTGTCTCTCCCCCTCCCTTCCACTTCTCTAAAAATCAATGGAAAAATATCCTCGAGTGAGGATTAACAAAAAATAAAAATAAAATAAAACATGAAAGAGTGAAAAGTAAAAGGTAGATAGTAATATACAAAGGTTTAAACAGTGTGATAAAAACACACATTCTCTCCATCTTATATTTGCTTGCTTTGTTATGTCTGCTTGGCTTTATTTTCAGGAAACCTTTTTCCACAGATTGAAAATATGGCAGCTTCAATATTGTGTGAGACTTAGAATGCTGATCTCAGAAGGGTGAACATCTTTCCTAATAACTCTGGTAACATTATTTGAGGGGATTCTGATTGGCCCAGTTTAACATACATGCGCAACTCTGAAACGATTGCTCTGGTCCAGGTATAGCATATTCTCACTTGCTGGGCTGGGGTTGGGCCTCCTTGCCAAGGGCATAAAAGTCAACTATACTAGGAATGTCATGGATTACACAGGACTATTTAGAGTGGGGAAGGAGTGACCCCACAAAGCAAGGGATGCTGAGGAAATACAAAATGAATGTCCACTATATTTAGCTGATGATGTTGTTTAAAGGGCATGTATTAGTTATCTATCTCTGCATAGCAAATTACTCCAAAATAGTGGTTCTCAACCTGTGGGTCGCGACCCCTTTGGCCGTTGAATGACCCTTTCACAGGGGTCGCCTAAGACCATCCTGCATATCAGATATTTACATTACGATTCATAACAGTAGCAATATTACAGTTATGAAGTAGCAACAAAAATAATTTTATGGTTGGGTCACAACATGAGGAACTGTATTTAAAGGGCCAGAAGGTTGAGAACCACTACTCCAAAATGAATCACCTTAAAAAAAAGAATACTATTTATCACATCATAGATTCTGTGAGTCAGGGATTTTAAAGTCAGAACCATCCTTTGCTAGATGGTTCTGGCTCAGGGCCTCTCTTGAAGTTGCAGTCAGTTCTTGGCAGGGCTGCTCTCATCTGAGAGCTCGACAGGGATGAGTGGGGGGTGGGATCTACTTCCAAACTCACTCCCTGGCTTATTGGCAAGCTTCAGGTCTTTGCTGGCTGTTGGCTGGAGATCTCAGTTCCTCACCATGGAGGGCTTTCTATAAGCTGCCCGCGAGCTCATTCCACGACAGCTGCATTCCCTGAGAGTGAATGATCTAAACGAGGTTTCCCTTTATACCTAAGATGGAAGCTAGATCATTTAGATCATTCACTCTCGGGGAATGCAGGCTTTTATAACTGTTATCACAAATGATGTGACATGAATTCTGCCATATTCACTCAAAGGGAAAGAGTTAAGTTTTAAAGTTTTATCTCTTGAAGGGAGAAATATATATATATATATATATATATATATATATATATATATATATATATGGTGGACATATTTTTAAAACCACCACAGGACTTTTATAAGTAGAACTTACAAACTACAATAATCACAAGGACTTAGGTTTTTTATTTTATTTATTTTTTTCAGTTGGTTCATTACATATAAATTTTACCTATCTTGTGGTCTAAAAAAAAATAGAATTATACTATTATCTGAAAAAGACAATCACACTGAGCGTTGGAAATACCCTTAATATAATAAATGTATTTTTTGTTATGGAGGTAATAATTAGTTGATTGATTGTCTGGTTTGCTTTAGGAATCTTTAGGAATGAAAAAATGTCTAAAGATATACTGGTAGACTGTATTTCAAACATTTTGAAACATTGTATATAAATTCAGAAACCCTTATAGAATAAAAAACCTGCAATCTATTGTCTTCAGAGACTTAATATAAGCTGTGTCTGTAAGCTTCAATTGAAGTTACTGCCAAGTTCATGACAATGTGAAGGAGATGAATTATGCGTGTGATACCTTGTATTCCATTTAAAGTTGTGGCCTGTAGACACCCACTTGGTTATATTTTGCAAATAATTTTCTACCTTGTGTAGACATTTCTAAAAGTGTGGCAGTATCTTTAGTAAGGTAATAATAGGACAATTAATTAAAGTCACTCTTTGCTATTTCAGTTGTTTCAAGTTCCTAACAGGTACCTTGACAGGAACCTGCTACCTTTTCTCAAACTTAACATGGTTACTGTGAGAAAGAGGCAGAAAATATTTTAAAACAATTTTCCTTTCACTTGCCTTAATTCTAATTTTTCTTCCTTTCAACATGGACATTTAATGAAAAAATATCACATGAACAGTAGCTGTGAGCATTTGGTTCAACTTTACACCTGAAGATTTCTTTTTAAACCTACTCTTATCAAAGATAAAGAAAACGAATTCTAATAGTTCACAAGCTTAGATAAAAAGTGAGCTTCTTTCCCATCCTGGGCTCCTCGTATTTCTGCTCTCCTGCTCAGAAAGAACAGGTCCCACTGTTCCTGTATACTCTACGCATTCAGAGTGATGTTATGCATATGTGTGTGTGTGTGTGTTAGGGTGTGTGTGTGTGTGTGTGTGTGTGTCTGTATGCATGCTTATGCACACTGTCTCCCTTTTTATTATGTCAGTGATTCTGTAGGTTTAGCATGCCTCCCAATCACCTGGAGGGCTTGTTAAAGCACACTTGGCTTAAGTGTACTATCCTCCAGAGTTTCTGATTCACTAGGATAGGCCTGACTGACACTTGAGAATTTGCCTTCTAACAAGTTCCGAGGCGATGCCGACGATGCTGGCCTGGGTATCACACTTCTAGAATCACTAAATTACGCAAATGTCAGTAACTTGCTTTGTCCCTTAACTCCTGAAGATTTGTTAATGCCAGCGTGCTTGAATCTGCATCATTCTCTTTCCCACACTTGAGCTCTATGTGGCTAATTTGTCCCTATTGATGGATGCTTCCGTTGTTTCTAATGTTTGGGGTTTTAGTGAGAGCAGGTAAATTGGTCAAT
>NW_005871049.1:26253915-26605142 GCF_000147115.1 Myotis lucifugus | reverse complement strand
TTATCTTTTTAGTTTTTGGCCAAACTTGCAAAGTTCTCAGCCATTATTTCTTTGAGTATATTTTTAGTCTTATCCTCTTTCTTCCTAGACTCTGATAACACATTAGATCTTTTGCTAGATTTTGGTCTTTAGTCTATTAATTATCCAGATTGAATAGTCTCTACTGTTTGATTTCCTAGCTCTTTCCCTTGTTTTTCCTATTTTTCTATTGATACCATATACCAGGGGTCCTCAAACTTTTTAAACAGGGGGCCAGTTCACTGTCCCTCAGACCGTTGGAGGGCCGGACTATAGTTTAAAAAAACTATGAACAAATTCCTATGCACACTGCACATATCTTATTTTGAAGTAAAAAAACAAAATGGGAACAAATACAATATTTGTATTTGCATGTGGCCCGCGGGCTGTAGTTTGAGGACCCCTGCATATACTGACCTTTTTTTATTTAGGTTATTGTATTTTTTCAGTTCTAACTGGTTATTCCTTATATATTTTATTTCTTTGCTGAGACTTTATATGTCTTTACTGAGGTTTTCTATGTTTCCACAATTGCTACTGAAGCATTCTTTTCATGACTGCCTTAAAATCTTTGTCAGATAATTCTAGCAACTCTGTCATCTTGGTCTTGGCATCTATTGATTCTTTTTTTCATTCAATTTGAGATCTTTCTGGTTCTTGGTATAAGAAGTGACTTTTGATCGACATCTGGACACTTTTGTATTATGTTGTAAGACCATATCTTATTTAAAACTCTTTTTGCTGGATTTACGTGACACCATTCTAGCAAGAGAAGGTCTGCCTTGCTGCTACTGCCAGATGGAAAAGTAGAAGCACAAGTTCCTTAAAACAGTTGCCGTGGTGACACATGGTGGGGTCCTTATTACTTCTTGGCGGGGCTGGGAGCTGGGAGTTCCAGTTCCCCATGTGGTCAGCACCCACACGGCAGGGGGCAGGCTTGTTACTGGCTGGCAGAGATGAAAGTCTTGGCTCCCTCCTTGGCATCTCTGAAACCATCCTGGTAGGGAGGGGCTGGGGTGCCTTATTGTATCTTACAAGGAAGGAGGTCTAGGCTCCTATCCTGGTCCAGGCTCCCTTGCTGGCATGATTGGGCTGGAACCAGAGTTTGTTTTTCTCCTGTGGTATTTGGAGTGAAGAAATTATTTTCTAAAAGTTTTCTGCCTTGCTAGGCTGCCCTTTTCCGAGTTCCTTTTACTGGGGCTTCTTTTTATGTGTCCGTTGGTATTTCCAGTTCGCCATGTCTTTCAGTTCCAAGTCTGGGATATATGTACCAATAAGATAACCTAAGAAATTCGCCACTGAGTCTTTCTGTGGGTCCTGCGGGTCCTGGGCAGTCTCCTTTTCAGTTTCTACTCTTCAGACTCTTCTTATGCTTGCTTTATAGATAACCTAGGGTTTTGAGTTGTACTTTTTGAAAGGAATAAGAAGTATGCCACTTTCTCTTCCTAGAAACAGAAGTCTAATTTTTTTTGTTTACTTCTTTATTCACTAATGTTATGTCTTTACTCTTTTCTTACCTTCGAAATTGGCATAATATTTTTAATGATGGACTTTCAAGAATAAAACATATTCCATTATGATAAATTTATGTGAGGGAGGTGGAATAGAGTTGAGTTCAAAGAGAAAAAGGCCAGATGTTAAATTGACTGTTTTTTTAAAATATATTTTATTGATTTTTTACAGAGGAAGGGAGAGGGATAGAGAGTTAGAAACATCAATGAGAGAGAAACATCAATCAGCTGCCTCCTGCACACCCCCAACTAGGGATGTGCCCGCAACCAAGGTACATGCCCTTGACCGGAATCGAACCGGGGACCCTTCAGTCCCCAGGCCGACACTCTACCCACTGAGCCAAACCGGTTAGGGCATAAATTGACTGTTAAATAAAAGATTGATTATGCATTTAAAAGTAAGTGGTGGTTGGCAAAAATGTATTATTATATTTATATTCCTTAGATAGATTTAACAGTTTTTTGTTTGTTTATTTGTTAATCCTCACCCTAGAATACTTTCCATTGATTTTTAGAAAGAGTGGAAGGGACGGGGAGGGACATGGAGAGAGAAACATTGATGTGAGAGAGACACACCAATTGGTTGCCTCCTGCATGCATCATAATTGCGGCTTGGGATTGAGCCTGCAATAGAGATACATGCCCATGATTGGAATAGAATCTGCAGCCCTTCAGTCCATGGGTCGACACTCTAACCACTGAGTCAAACCTGCCAGAGCTAACAGCTTTATTTATTCTTGTTATATTTATATTAAACTGGGAATCACATTTTTTTGAACTACAAAAAACTTCTGATTTGATGCTAGTTGACTTAAAAATGGGCAAGGGGATATAGAGTTTTCAAAAATATTAAGGAACTGTCAACAGAAACAGTTGAGTTCGTTGCTCGGGGACATGTGCCTCCATCTGAGATTACTGGATTCTATGTGTGAATAGCTTCAGAGAATGTGAGATGATTTTCCTAAGTGGTTATGACTGTTTACATTCCCATCAGCAGTGCATGATCATGTCATTGCCAGCACTGACATTATCAGATAAATAAATTTTTGTTACGATGATCAGAATAAAATGTGTCTCATTATGGTTTTAATTTGCCTTTCCCTGATTGTTGATGAGGTTGAGCATCTTTTAACTTGTTTATTTCCATATTTATTTTCTCTTCATTTAAGTGGCTGGCATTGCCAAGACTTAAGTTTCCCCCAAATTTTCTGCTGGGTTAATTATACTTTCCCTTTGACTTGGAGGCAATCTTTATGTATTTACTAATTTTATGTCAGTTATGTGGTACATTTAACTTCTCATAGCTTGTAGGTTATATATTGACTCTTGTCATGGTGTTGTTGATAAACATATGATTTCAATGTTAACGAAGCCATATGTATTAGCCTTTTTTCCTTCAAAGTTTGCATTTTTTTTGGTCTTTCCCTTCTTTTTATTGATTTATTGGGGTGACACTGGTTAACAAAATTATACAGGTTTCAGGTGTATTTTTTTCTTTTCTTTTTTTGATATTATTTAAAGAATTTCTTCCTTAATTCTAGGTCATATAAATATTCTGTTTTTACTTCTGAAAATTTTTGTAGCTTTGATGTTGATATTTAAATCTTTAATTCACCTGAAATTGATTTTTGTGTAAGCGATAACAGGATTCTGATTTCATTTTTCCTTTATAAAATTGTTTGCACACAATTTAAAAAAGAATTCTCCTCTCACCCACATACTGTCTATGTCACCTCAATCACAGGTTTAGTTTCCATGTATTCATGGGACTGGTTCTGGCCTCAGTCTCTCTCTTCTCTCTGAGTGACTGCCATACAGTTCTATTTACTACAGTGTAAACGAAATCTTGACATAATAAATAAATGTGTAGTTCCTCTGATCTTATTCTTTTCAAAAATGCTTAAATGGCCCTAACCAGTTTGGCTCTGTGGATAGAGCGTCGGCCTGTGGACTGAAGGGTCCCAGGTTTGATTCCGGTCGGGGGCATGTGCCTTGGTTGCGGGCACATCTCCAGTAGGGGGTGTGCAGGAGGCAGCTGATCGATGTTTCTCTCTCGTCGATGTTTCTGGCTCTCTTTCCCTTTCCTTTCCTCTCTGTAAAAAAATCAATAAAATATATTTTAAAAAAATGCTTAAATGACAGTAGCCTTTTTGCTTGAAGATAGTTTTTCTTATCTCTAGTGCTGGTTATTATTATTTAAGTATTACTAATCTTTTAATGACTAGAGTTTTTAAGTTTCACTATTACAAAGTAAATAGTATAGAGGAGGAACCAGCATGTAGTCTGGGCTATCAGGAAATCTCCCTGGATCTGAGTAAAGTTCTACAGGACAAAAAACGTGTTTCTGTGTGCGTGCGTGCATGTGTGTGTGTGTGTGTGTATCCTTGTCTTATCTTTATCTGACAAAGACTGGGACTGTAGGTGTACTTACCTACTCATGGTTTCTATCTTGCCACAGTAATTAGAGACAGAGAAGCATCGATCAGATGCTCAAACCTCAGAGGGAAGGTAGGGGAGGGTCGGGGTAAGGAGGAGAGATCAACCGAAGGACTTGTATGCATGCATATAAGCATAAGCGATGGACGCAGACAACAGGGGGTGAAGGTGAGGGCAAGACTGGGGGGATGAGGGGACAATGGGGGGATAAAGACGCATTTGTAATACCTTAATCAATAAAAAGTAAAAAAAAGACCATGTCTATGTATTTCTCCAGTTATCTTTGTTTCCCTTGCAAATTCCTAATTTCAAATAATGTAGCAAAACTCTCCTGCAACTGGTTCCATCCACTCTGTTATAGAAGTTCCAAACTAGGAGTGGTTGTTTTGATTTCCCTGTCTCTCTTTGAGATCTTCAATGGTAAGCAGCTTGTCTTCTTATTTTTCCTTCACCTTGGCCCAATTTTCACTCCATTTACTAGCCCTTTTCATTTATTTTGAGGTGGATGTCAAAGGTATTTATTAGTATCAGTGAAGACAATTTCCATTTTACTTCCTTGCCCTCCTTGCTTTTTGGTTGATTTTAGCTAACAGGTTTTTGCCCATCCAATTTGAAATCTCAGCTTGATGTTTGAAGATACTGAAACATTTATATAACAGGTTTTATCTTTGATCAATATTGAACTCTAGAGACTATTTGCATGGAAAGAAAACTTTATATATATATATATATATATACATATACACACACACATATATATAAAGTATATATAAGTATATATAAAGTATTTATACGCTGTAGTAAATAGAACTGTATGGCAGACACTCAGAGAAAGAGAGAGACTGAGCCCAGAACCAGTCCCATGAATACATGGAAACTAAACCTGTGATTGAGGTGACATTGACAGTATGTGGGTGAGAGGAGCATTCTTTTTTAAATTGTGTACAAACAATTTTATATTTGATTTCAGAAAGGGAGGGAGAGGGAGAGAGAGATAGAAACATCAATGACGAGTGAGAATCATTGAACGGCTGCCTCCTGCACACCCCACACTGGGCATCAAGCCCGCAACCCCGGGCATGTGCCCTGATGGGAATTGAACCATGACATCCTGGTTCACAGGTCAATGCTCAACCACTGAGCGACACCGGCCAGGCAAGAAACCTTTTAATATTACACAGACCTCAAAAAACAGACCACATGATGCAATCAAGAGTATAAGATAAAGAAGTGTTTCAGTTATAAAGTGTCTTGGCAAGAAGGTATACTGGTATATTATATTTTTGAAATTCTTGAATATGTCCTAATGCATTTATTCAAATATATATATTAGAAAAAAATCTAATATAATTGATTATCTCTTTTTGTTTGTTTGTGGCAGTGTGAGACAGGAGAAGGTATTAAGTGTACGCCATATGTCTAGCACTGAACATAAGTCAGTCAGAAACTAACTTTTTAGCACCAAGAAGAATTATTAACTTTGGCTAACACATATTGAGAACTTCAAAAGAGCAACTAGAGATCACTTTTTAATATTTTGAAATATTTAACTTGAAATCTATTGTGAGTATGAATCACACAGCAGATGTAGGTTAATCCATGAATATGCTACCTCACTGCAAACTCTACTTAAAACTAGAGGCCCCAGATTGAGAGAGGTCACAGGCCAGGCCAAGGGACCACACTGGTTTACGGGTGCAAGATCGGGCTGGGGAGGGACCATGGGAGGGCTACAGGGTGTGCCTTGCCCAGTCCTGATAGGCCTGCCCCCAGCAGCAAGCTAACCTACTGATTGGAGCATCCGCCCCCTGGTGGTCAGTGTGCACCATAATGACTGGTTGAACAGTTGAACAAACGGTTGGACAATTAGCATATCAGGCTTTTATTATATAGGATGCTACTCATTCTAAGGAGATATAATTCTAGGAAAGAAGAATTTGAGGGAACCTGGCTCTTTTACTATTTCTGAGTCCTGGATTAAAAAATACTGCTCAGTCTCTTGGTCAACTTTTTAGGACTGGCACATGCTCCTAGAACAAACCCTCCCTGAAGGTAGGGCTTCCATTCTCTGGATTTCTGTATTGTCCTATATCTCAGTTCAGGTAACTTTTTTTCATTCTCTTTTTAGTTCCTGGATGCTCCCTCCCACCTATACTTTTCCAGCTTTTTTCTTGTCTTCTGTGGGTGTAGGGGGTTAATCTAAATTATCTTGCTTAACAATACTGGCTATAATAGTCCTGCTGTAGTTCATAAGCTTTAGCATTTTAATAGCTGTTTTAAAGACACAAATATCCTAAGGGCTGTCCTAATGATATCACGTGGTGGAGATTCCAATCATACTAGTATACTATGAAAAACTGCATGGCACCATTATTCTTTGCCGAACATGCAATGGCCAAAAAGCATTCAGAAGTATTTTTAAAGATAAATTATGACGTCTTAGACTCAAACTCTGATTGTGATATTTATAAATAAAGTTATCTTTATTTTAGAATACTCTATTGTCGGGCAATAAAATTTATTTTTATTTATTTTAACTATCATTTCTTTCTCTTTCTTTCCCCCCTCCCCCCCCCAAATTTCTATTATTAAACCAATGGTGTCCATTGCTATTGATGGTGCCTTGGAATAGAGAAGATACTGTATTTGCACATCTGGCTGTAACAGTTGTCCTTTCTGTAATGTGTTGAATATTCAACTGAAGCTTTTAGATAAGTTGCTGATTATTGTTATCAGAGGCCTATTGTCTTCAGTGGTAGCTGTGTAATGGAGCCTTAAAATTAAACTATTCCTAACGATGAAGTCTCCCAAAAAATTCTTGAACTAATCTTCTTTCCAGCCAGCAATAATTTGTTCCAAAATAGATTATTTACTTTAAGATACTGTAAAATAAAAATCTCTAAAAATTATAAATAGGCTTAACAAAAGGTACAATAATTAATGATGATTTAACAAATATTTATTAATTATTAAAATGTTAGGTACTGGGTATTTGCAATAAATAAAACAAAGCTTGTCCCAGCTTTCATACTTTTTTATATGACTTAGTTGTAATTTCACAGTTCCTGATAAAACTTTATCAATTTTTTTTTAAATCCTCATGGGAGGATATGTTTTTGTTGATTTTAGAGAGAGAGAAAGGGGAGGGAGGGAAAGATAGAGAGAGAGAGGTGAGAGCAAAATATCCATGGGTTGGTTGCCTCCCATACACACCCAGACCAGGGATTGAACTCTTCCCCAACCCCTGCTCCAACCTGGGATTGAACCTACAACCTAGGTATGTGTCCTGGCCGAAAATCGAACATGCAACCGTTTGGTGTCTGAGACCTGCTCCAACCAACTGCTCACCCAGCCATGGCAAAACTTTATCGATTTTTATCAAGCCCAATTAACTTAATGAAACATTGGATTTCTTAAAAAGCTATAAGTTCCTCTTTGGACTTAAAAAAAATTAGACTTAAAAATAGTATCTGAAAGCCTAAGCCCATGATGAAGTTAATTGGTTTCGTCACTGAAGAATGGAGCAGCTTAAATTGGTACAGAGTTGCCTGCTTTAGGTTCTGAAACTCATGATGTTGAACTAGTTATATCCTTGCTTTTATATTAAGTTAAGGCTGTTCTGACCTTTGTGCAGCCACCAGGAAACAGACCTTTATTAGTTCTAATTTTGGGGAGCCAGGAGGATAGGGGACAAGAGGCAGATATATTTAAGGAGACAGGATGAAGTAGTGAAAATAACATACATAGGGAGTCAGGGAAGGATTAGAATCCGTGCCCTGCCACTTACTGAAGGAATTAGAAGAAATTATTTAAATGCTCAGAGCATCAGTTTATTTGTCTATAATTTAAGAATTGGATACTTTATTGGATTTTGAGAGCACTAAATAGAATATACATGAATATTTTGCACGCAGTAGTTGCTATAAACATAATACAGCCATGCCCTCCTTCTGAGACCCCTAGACCCAAGGTGGTGCCAAATCAAACAAAACATGGAGAAAAGTTGCTTCTTCCTTCCTCTCATCTTAAAACCTCTTTTCTGGGCTTTCCATGATGGTAACAGAGAAAAGACTTTGTTGCACTCTCCACCAAGTAAAAACATAAAAGTCATCTAGTTGTAAATTAAATGATAAACCTGCTGCTCCCTAGGACATGAAACTTGTGGATAGGAGGTCAAATTTATCCCGCTATGAAAAGAATAATAATAGCTTCTGGCTGTTTAAGATGAAAGGATACAGTTGCTGTGACATTTAATCTGATAATAAAAGGCTGTGGGTAACTCTTATGGGAGTCAGGCAAATGATGCAGACAAGGAAAAGCTCTGTTTGGTCATAACGGTTCAAGGTTGAGTAACCTGATACTGCTATAGCAAGAGCTAGTTCATCACAATTCAACTAAACAAATAGTCTGTGAGTGAAAGTTGATGTAATTGGCGGTTTTACATTCAAATAGATAATACAGATAGGTGGGAAAGAGATGGATATTATATCATATTTTGCTTTGGGAAAACTGCGTTTGAACAAGTTGTTCTCAATCTGAGCCCTGCATGTCATGCTGGTTTATCTAATTTCAAGTGAAATTACTGACCCAAATTTGTTGGAGGAAATTATTTTCCACACCATAAAATCTCTTCAGACTATTGCTCAAATAAACTCAAACACGGTAAATCTTTTTCAAAAGGACTGCACGGAGTACTGAAGAACAAATTAATATTTCTTCTAGACTCTGTAAGTGGAAATATATTAAATCCCTTAATGGATTTAACTTTAAATATAATTTGATTACACTTATAAGTAACAGTTTAATAAAAGAGGTCAACTTAGTTCTTATGAGAGTTAAATGATGGAGGTTAAAAAGCCATTAGATAATTTTGACAAGTGTTAGGAGTGAAATTATTTTTTTAATATATTTTTTTATTAATTTCAAAGAGGAAGGAAGAGGGAGAGAGAGAGAAAAACATCAATGATGAGAGAGAATCATTGATCTGCTGCTTCCATCCCCCACACTGGGGATCAAGCCCATAACCTGGGCATGTGCCTGACTGGGAATCGAACTGTAACCTCCTGATTCATAGGTCAACACTTAGCCACTGAGCCATGTGGGCCGGGCAATGGAGTGAAATTCTTATTGTTCTTTTTTGCCTTTGGTCTGATTCTGCTGATAACATTTCCTGTGACTAAAAATGGTACTAGAGTAAAATCTTGCTATCATATGCTCTCATATTAAAAACCAGTAAACCCCACATAGATTATTGATTTTAAAATCTGATGGCTATGAGTTTAAATTTAGGCTCCATTATTTACTAGTTGTATTATATTAAGATATTTTCTTTTCTGAGTTAACCATGATTATTTCAGGGATTTTATTTTGGGTCAGAGTAATATGTTTAAATATTTTACAGAGATATAAATATAAACATATACTAGCAATAAACATTGACATGAAAATGGAGTAGTTCTATACATGCAGTTTTTAAAATATTTTTTTATTGATTTCAGAGAGGAAGGGAGAGGGAGAGAAAGATAGAAACATCAATGATGAGAGAGAATCATTGATTGGCTGCCTCCTGCACGCCCCACACTGGGGATTAAGCCTTCAACCCAGGCATTTGTCCTGACCGGAAATTGAACCATGACCCCCTGGTTCATAGGTCAATCCTCAACCACTGAGCCATGCCAGCCGAGCTATTCATGCAGATTTTATATTCTGCTTTTTTCATAATAATACCTATAAACATGTATTTCGCTAATTATTTTCCTATTACATTGTTTTTATTTTATTTTATTTTTAATTGCAGTTTACATTCAATATTGTTTTGTATTAGTTTCAGGTGTACAGCACAGTGGTTAGACAACCATATACTTTACAGTGTTCCCTTAATATTTCCGGTACCAACCTGGCACCATACATATTTATTACAATATTATTGACTGTATTCTTAAATTCCCTATGCTGTACTTGACATACCTGTGACTATTTTGTAACTAACAATTTATATTCCTTAATCCTCTCACCTTTTTTTACCTAGTCCTCAACCCTCCTCCCCTTTGGCAACCATCATCAGTCTGTTCCCTGTGTCATGAGTCTGTTTCAGTTTTGTTCATTAATTTATTTTGTTTTTTAGATGCTACATATAAGTGAAATCATGGTATTTGTCGTCCTCTGAGTGACTTATTTCACTAGGTGTTATACCCTCTAGGTCCATCCATGTTGTCAAAAATGGTAAGATGTCATTTTTTTATGGCGAATAATATTCCATTGTGTATAGTATCACCACTTTTTTTATCCACTTGTTTATTGATGAGTACTTGGTTTGCTTCCAAATCTTGGCTATTGTAAATAATGCTGCAATGAACATAGGGGTGCACATATTCTTTTGCCTACTGCATTTTTTTAATGGCTGAATAATGTTTTAACACTGTGTAGATGTGCCATAATTTACTAGTTCTTGGCTGATTCCTTATTTTGGGGCATCTAGGTAATTTTATTCTTTCTTTTCCCCCTCACCTTTACTGAGATATAATCTACACTAATAAAAGACAAACATGCAAATTGACCATACCTTCCCTACGCCTTAAGCCATGCCCACCAACCACTCAGAGCGACTATATGCAAATTAACCCAACAAAGATGGCGGCTGGCAGCCACAGAATTGGAGCAAGCAGGAGGATTGGTTGTCCCAATGATGGAGGAAGCCAAGCTTCCCACTTGGCACGGCCTGGCTCTGAGCTCCACTCAAAGGAACAAAGTTTCAATTATTGAAGGTAAATAAACACCAGATACCTGTTTTCAGCCGGCCGTGACCACGGAGCTGGAGCGAACAGGAGGCTTCCCTCCCACCTGCCCTGGCCGGCTCTGAGCTCCTCTCAAGGCTACAAAGTTTCAATTATAGAAGGTAAATAAATCCCAGAATAAAAAAAGAAAAAAAGGAGAGGCTGGGTGCTTCTGTCGCCGGGGGGCTTGGCCAGCCTGAAAACAGCCATCAGCCCCTCACCCAGGCTGGTCAAACCTCCATGGGGTGAGGGTCCCCACGGGGGGGGGGGCTTGACCACTCTGCAAACAGCCATCAGCCCCTCTCCCAGGCTGGCCAGGCACCCCTGTGGGGACCCCCACCCTGAAGGGGGTGTGACCAGCTGCAAACAGCCATCAGCCCCTCACCCAGGCTGGCCAGGCACCCCAGCAGGACTCCCACCCTGATCCGGGACACCCTTCAGGGAAAACCAGCCGGCCCCCACCCATGCACCAGGCCTCTATCCTATATAATAAAAGGGTAATATGCAAACTGACCCTAACAGCAGAACGACTGGGAATGACTGGTCACTATGACACACACTGACCACCAGGGGGCAGATGCTCAATGCAGGAGCTGCCCCCTGGTGGTCAGTGTGCTCCCACAGGGGGGAGCTCTGCTCAGCCACAAGCCAGGCTGATGGATGCCAGCACAGAGGTGGTGGTGGGACCCTCTCCCGCCTCCTCAGCAGCACTAAGGATGTCTGACTGCAGCTTAGGCCTGCTCCCCGCTGGCAAATGGACATTCCCCAAGGGCTCTCAGGCTGCCAGAGGGATGTCTGACTGCCAGCTTAGGCCTGATCCCCCAGGGAGCGGGCCTAAGCTAGCAGGTGGACATCCTCCGAGGGGTCCCAGACTGTAAGAGGGTATAGGCTGGGCTGAGGGACCCCCCCAAGTGCACAAATTTTTGTGCACCGGGCCTCTAGTTGATATATAATATTGTGTAAGTTTAAGGTGTCCATGTATTGGTTTTATATATGTGTATGTTGCAAAAATGAATAGCACAATAAGATTAGTTAGCACATTTGTCTTCTCACCTAGATACTTTTTTTTTTTTGTTTGGTGGTGGTGAGAACTTTTAAAATCCACTCTCTTAGCAATTTTTTTAAAAATCCTTACCCGAGGGTATTTTCTTTCATTGATTTTTAGAGATAGTGGAAATACACATTGATTGGTTGCCTCCTGCATGGGCCCCCTGGGGAAGAGCCTGCAACCAAGGTACATGCCCTTGACTGAAATCAAACCCAGGACCCTTCAGTCTGAAGGCCGACACTCTATCCACTGAGGCAAACGGCTAGGGCCAGCAATTTTTAAATATATAATACAGTCCTGTTTCTCTGGATAACCTTGAGTAATACAGTATGTTTTTGTGGAAGTATTAGATTACATTATAAAATCTTTGTGTTTCCAGGTCTTAGCTCAGCCCAATAAATATGGGCTGAAAACATTTTTTGACACTATCAGATTTTTTCTAATTGGATAAAAGCCATTCTGGAGTTTAACTTTATACTATCTCTCACTGTGTATTTGTTGAATATGTAATGTCAATAAGCTTTGTAAGCATCCTTAAGCACATTAGAAGTGAATGTTTACTTTCTAGACAACTGATGTCTGGTGGGAAATCATATCTATTCAATAAAGCCAGGAATTTCATTAAGCAATCTTCTATTAGTTCAGTTCTAGTCACATTATTACTTGAAAGTAACAGAGCAAGCATTTCTTTAGAAACAGTCTGATGGTGTTAAGTATTTTACTGATTTGGAGTGCCTTCTCTCAGGCCAGATTAACAAGTTTTGTGTTGGGAAATCAAAATATATGGGGCACTCATAGAACTGCTGCTTTGGATATTTAACTTATGCATATGGAGGTCATTGCCATGCTTGAGGCATTTTAGGTCAAATTCTTTGTTTCAAATCTTAAAAATGAGGCGCATTGACATTCATAGCTGTAATGAATGAAATGAGGCAGATGAATCGTGACTGGTCCAATTGCAGTGAAATATTTATGCCCTTTGGAAGTCTCAATTAGAATGTTGCTTTTTCCTCTCCCTCAGTGTTTCAGAAAATAAAAAAAAAGAAAGAAAAAAGAACAGGATAGGGCAGCTAGGAGATTTTATGGTGTAGGAAAGAAGCCAAAGGCACCCCAGAGGGCACTCGGACGTCTGATGATGGTATCTCCTGCTCCGAGGGGACCCTTTGCCTTTGCGGGGAGAGCTGCGGTGGCAGATGCCCCGCTCTTTGCAGAGGCCATCTGCAGTGAGGGAGGAAATTTAGAGGAGATTATTTTCTGCAGTGTGGCCAACAGAGAGTTTATAACAAAAGGCTAGTGCTGTCATGCATGGCTTGGAACATGACAATGGCAATTGTTCTTATGGTGATTATAAACTATTCTTGCTGAATCTAAATGGTCCGGCCAACGGGGGAAGGTTTTTTATTCTTGGACTCTGTCCACTTTCCTGCTCTGTGGGAAAGCAGTTGTTCACTTTTTTTTGTTCTCTTTCTGTTCTGTCCTGGCAGCCTATAAAATTGAAGTTATTAAACCTCACAGTTCAGCTAATGTTCCAGTTGAGCCTGGGGAAGAAACCAGGAAGCAGGAAACTGACTTCTTAAGCAGATTTAGAGAGGGGAGGAGCGCCCTTAACAGATGGCATTTTGACTCATGAAAAAGTCAATTGCTTCTTTTCATTTCCAGCAGGTATTGAGAAGAGGGACGCACGGTTCACAGAGCAGCCTGGATAAACTGTGACCGAGTACAGGAAGAGGGAACGAGGAACTTCTGAGTCTAGTCTGATCAAAAGGTGTTTGAGGATGGTTTAGCATTGGAACACTTCAAAAGTGTGATGTGAGCTCATCTGTCCACGTCCAGCGTCCAATGCCTATTCTTGGATAAGCTTTCAAATGCAGAGCAAAAATGAGAACTGGCTTTCCCATGAAATTCCCTGTTATTTCTTGTCTTTCATTAAGATGGGGCCTGAGAGCACCGAGAGAGGCAAAACATAATGATGACGTTAAGCTGATCTTTTGTGGAGCTGCAGCTCTTATTAAATTTCTGACACTTAAGCATAGGTAGGGCAGTTTAAAACAAGTGTTTCAACTGGCAGCCTCACTTCTCCTTACTGAACTCATTTGCTGATGATCTCACTCTGGTTTGGAGTTTTCTAAATGAATGATCAAGAACGAATGGAGGAGTACAAGAAAAAATAACTGTGCTGCAGCCTTAATGTTGTGAGCATGCAATGTCCTACTCAACAGACAAGGAAGAAGAGAGCTTTCTGTTTGGTGACCTTTTGAAGCTCACTAGTGTGTAATATATTTTCATCACATTGAAAGCATCTGACAATAGAAATGTGATATGCAGTTCCTTTCTTTCTTTCTTTTCTTAATTGGCTGAGGTATATCATTCTGCTGTGTCTTGACCTTGAATAGAATACACTTGAAGTATTTTAAAGCCAGAACAGATGGAAGGGTTTCAGCTAAACTGGGTAAAACCAGAATGGTTTTTTTTGGTCTCTTAATTAAATGTATTCACACTAAAAGGGGAAGAGATAATTATAAAAATAAATAAAAATGCATTAATACAATAAAATACAGATGGCTGAATAGAGCAGCAACTGTACATTGTAGTCAAATTCCTATTTAAAAATATTACTTGAGAATTAAGACAAATATAGAACTAGCTGCATTAAGTTCAGAGATTTATGTCTCATTCTGAGCCATTGACAAACTTGTTCATAATTCATTTTCACTGAACAGCAGGTTGATTCAAAGTTTATGATGGGACTCATTCATAGTTTTGATGATAAAGGTGCATAGGTGAGGCAAATTCTTAAACCTCATATATCTTGTTCTTTTTGAGGCACCAAAGGTCAAGTACATGGCCTGTGGCATGAAGCAGCCTGCTGAGAGCTTCCACTATGATGTTTAGGTTGGAGAACCTAAAAATGTGTGTGTGTGTGTGTGTGTGTGTGTGTGTATAAGAAAATGAAAATGTATTTCTTGAAGTAAACTTAGTTTTTAGACTCTTAGTCAACTTTCGATTAAATTTAACACCTGGAAAAAGTTAAACAAAAAGTTTTGTGTTTTTGTTTTTTAAACCAAGAGCTTTTCTAGGTCATAATAGAGACCCATATGCCATAACTCATCACTGAATTTTAATATTTTGTGAAGTATCTATACAAAAGAAGTCACTGAAATACCATTTATGTTTTCAAAAGCTCAGGCCCTCTTACCTGAGGATAAAAATGTTTTGAATCTTGTAATGTAGCATGTTTATTTCTTGAGCTAATGTGTTCTATTCTTGATAAAAAACATAGTTGGAACTTGAGATCTAAAGAATAAAAAAAAGTGCTTACTGGTCTTCAGCACTGAAAAAAACTTCTCAAATATGACAAATCTGATTTTTACTTATAAATATTGATGTAACTCATCTGTATTTCAATACCTTTGTCTTTTGCAAATGTCAAATGGAATACTGATGACTATTTTACTGGGAAATGACTACTGTACTGCATATCTGGATTAATTATGAAGTTTACTTCTTTGAGTCTTCATTTTCAAATCTATAAAGTAGGAGCAATAATAGTAAAGCCTGATGGAGTACTGCAAGAGTTAAATAATCCATGTAAAGCACTTAGCTCAGTGCCTGAGAAATAGTACATGTTCCCAGTCACAGTTGTTTTGCTGCCCTTGCTGTATTTATTTTATTTTAGCTTTTATATCCTTGTAACAAGTGATAGTGTTAATAATGATGCTATTTCATTTCTATGATGAAGAAAGCTGTATGTGGCCTGGTCGGCATGGCTAAGTTGTTGAGTGTCAACCTATGAACCAGGAGGTATGGTTAAATTCCCAGTCAGGGCACATGCCTGGATTGCAGGCTCGATCCCTAGTGTGGGGCATGCAGGAGGCAGCCAATCAATGATATTCTCTCATCATTGATGTTTCTATCTCTCTCTCCTTTTCCTTTCCTCTCTGAAATCAACAAAAATTATATAAAAAGCTGTATGTGTAATGCTTTATTCTTCAGAGCCTTCATTCAAAGATACTGTTTTGTGTGACCACTGTTCTAGAGCAGGGGTGGGGAACCTGTTTTCTGCTAAGGGCCACTTGGATATTAACAACATTAGCTTAATATAATTTACTTAATATAAATGTATGTTGCTATGAAGAAAGCTCCCAGATTTATTGAATTTGAGTCCTTCCTGAGGTTGCCTTGGCAGAGCCAGACTAAATGATTTCTCTGGCCTTATATGGATGTTCCCACCCCTGTGATGCTGAAAGGAGCAAGAAGGAGAGTGCCTCTGATCTCACTCATTTATAGATAATAAAAACATTATAAACTGATGAACAAAAATAGATACGGAGGCAGAGAAGCATCAAACAGACAGTCAAACTACAGTGGGAAGGTTTGGGAGGGTTGCAGTGGGGAGGTAAGGGACCAACCGAAGGACTTTTATGCATGCATATGAGCATAACCAATGGACACAAGACACTGGGAGGGCCCTAACTGGTTTGGCTCAGTGGATAGAGCGTCTCCCTGCGGACTGAAGGGTCCCAGGTTCGATTCCAGTCAAGGGCATGTACCTTGGTTGCGGGCACATCACCAGTGGGCGGTGTGCAGGAGGCAGCTGATCAATGTTTCTCTCTCATCAATGTTTCTAACTCTCTATCCTCTCCCTTCCTCTCTGTAAAATATCAATAAAATATATTTTAAAAAAAGACACTGGAAAAAAAAAGACACTGGGAGGGGGTGAGGGCATGGGGAAGGTCAATTGGAAAAAAAAAGGAGACATATATACTCCTATTTGTAATACTTTAAACAATAAAAAAATTAATATAAAAAATAAATAAGAATGCATAGGGAAGTTTCCTTGGAGGAGGTAATGTTTTAGTTGAGTTCTGGTAGACAAGTAGGCGCTGAGGAAGTTAAATGAAAATGTAGGAAAGATAGTTTGAGGCAGATGGAATGTGGGCAGACAAGGACTTAAGGACTGGAAGTATGGGGTGGAGTTAAGAAGTAATGTCCTTCCTACTTTACCATCATTTAACTAATGCAAAGAATAATAAAATTTAGAGGTAGTAGACCAATGTGATTAGTTGGAAAGAAACATAAAAGTAATTATTGAGATATTGAATTATTTAAATGCTATTTCTTCTTTAGAAGATAATGCCACATTTCTCCTTCAGACAGAAAAAATTAGTGTGTGGCTCATTATTATTTGTTGGAATATAAGGCTTCCTTAATGTTTAATATTAAATTTGTGGAATATCATGTCTTTGTACTGTTTATCTTTTTTCTTTCATTTTGTCTTAGCAATTGCTCAATAAGTGGTCAGAGGTATACATACAGCAAGATGCATTTATTTCTCATGCACTGGGATCAGATAGGGTAGAACAGGCTACTCTTCTGGTCTTTGCTGGGATCTGTCACATGTTCAGGAGTTGACCCAGGCTGGCCTTAGCTAATGTGACTGAGGCAACTGAGTTCTACAACATGTGCTTCTATCACCAAACAGGATAAATTGGGGATGTTCTTTGACAAAAGCAGAGTACAAGAGAAGGGACAAGCTATTCATCCAAGAACATTTCATGCATTATATACACAAATAATTATAGACAGAGTGAAATATAATGGACAAAGATGTTATCAAAAAGCACATTATTCTTGATAAAAATTTGGGACCATTTGACTGCATGATTCTTTTCTTTACACTTTATAAAGGATAAACTACATTGGTTATTATGTGTACAGTAGAGGCCCAGTGCACAAAAATTTGTGCACTCAGAGGGGTCCCTCAGCCCGGCCTGTGCCCTCTCACAGTCTGGGACCCCTCGGGTGATGTCCACTTGCTGGCTTAGGCCCACTCCCTGGGGGATCGGGCCCAAGCTGGCAGTCAGACATCCCTCTGGCAGCCCAGCAGCCCTCGGGGGATGTCCACTTGCCAGCGGGGAGCAGGCCTAAGCTGCAGTCAGACATCCTTAGCGCTGCTGAGGAGGCGGGAGAGGCTCCCGCCACCACCTCTGTGCTGGCAGCCATCAGCCTGGCTTGTGGCTGAGCAGAGCTCCCCCTGTGGGAGCACACTGACCACCAGGGGGCAGCTCCTGCATTGAGCATCTGCCCCCTGGTGGTCAGTGTGTGTCATAGTGACCAGTCATTCCCAGTTGTTCTGCTGTTAGGGTCAATTTGCATATTACCCTTTTATTATATAGGATAGAGGCCTGGTGCATGGGTGGGGGCCGGCTGGTTTTCCCTGAAGGGTGTCCTGGATCAGGGTGGGGGTCCTGCTGGGGTGACTGGCCAGCCTGGGTGAGGTGCTGATGGCTGTTTGCAGGCTGGCCAAGCCCCCCAGCGGGGACCCTCACCCCATGGGGCTGTGGCCAGCTGGGTGAGGGGCCGAGGGCCGTTTTCAGACTGGCCACACCCCCTTCAGGGGGGTGGTCCCTACTGGGGTGCCAGGCCAGCCTGGTTGAGGGGCTGATGGCCTTTTTCATGCTGGCCACGGCCGTGGGCTGGAAGCAGGTATCTGGGATTTGTTTATCTTCTATAATTGAAACTTTATAGCCTTAAGCGGAGCTCAGAGCCGGCAGGGCAGGCGGGAAGCTTGGCTTCCTCCATTGCTGGGGGCAACCCAAGCCTCCTGCTTGCTCCAGCTCCATGGCCGCCGCCATCTTAGTTGGGTTAATTTGCATATTCACTCCTGATTGACGTGTGGGTGTGGTTTGTGGACGTGGCTTGTGGGTGTAGCAGAGGTACGGTCAATTTGCTTGTTTCTCTTTTATTAGATTAGATCAGTGATGGCGAATCTATGACATCTCTGACACTCAAACTCATTTTTTTGGTTGATTTTTCTTTGTTAAATGGCATTTAAATATATAAAATAAATATCAAAAATATAAATCTTTGTTTTACTATGGTTGCAAATATCAAAAAATTTCTATATGTGACAAGGGCACCAGAGTTAAGTTAGGGTTTTTCAAAATGCTGACACGCCGAGCTCAAAAGGTTTGCCATCACTGGATTAGATGGAAGTGTGAAACTTGAACCACACAGGAGTTAGAGCACTGACCTCCTGCACAGTCAAAAATCTGCATATAACTTTTGACTCCCCCAAAACTTAACTATGAATAGCCTACTGTTGACGGGATAACATAAACAGTAGATTAGCACATATTTTGTATGTTATAAGTTTATATGCTGTGTTCTCCCAAGAGAGTAAGCTAGAGAAAAGAAAATGTTATTTAAAAAAATACATTTCAGTATTTATTGAAAAAATCTGCTGATAACGGGATACCACAGATTAAACCATATTGTTTAAGGGTCAACTATAATTGCCTTTAAAAGACATAACATGGAAAGTTTTACTACTACCAATTTACATTTATGATATAATTGATTTGCTAACATGCCAAATTTAAATCAGTAATACTTTTATTCCAATTACTTATAGGAATTTTGAACATCTATTATGAAATAGCAAAAATTGTATATATCTATTTATATGTGTGCATATTTTGTTGTTAAGGTTATTAGAACTTATGGAAATAACACATTTGATATACATAATTTTGTTAGTTCATTATTTATTTATGTATAGTACTTGTTTGATATTAATACTTGTTTAAATTAACAAACTACACCGGATCTGGCTTTAGACTGTTATAAGACTTTTTTTTTGTTCATAAAATTGATTGTACATTTCTCCTCTGAGAAATCAATCATTATGAGCAGTAATGTTTCTTGATTTTTGATCCTTTTTTCTTTATGTAAATAATAGGTAGACATTTTTACTTTAAATTACTTTGGGTTTTTATTTTCTTATTGGCACTGCTACTTTAGGCTGACACTTTCTTTGCCAAGTGCAATCCTCTGATGGCTCAAAGAGGGATATTCTATGAAAAGTCACCATCCTGCATGTAAATGGTTTCCTGCTCTTAGATGGGAGACAGGTGTTTGGATTACCTCCCACTAGTCTGATTCTGCTTCAAAGATAAGCGGGCAGCACACATCACCACCTCTAAGCAAGGCCTTGTATGTGCTCAGTGTCTCAGGACAGAATCTCTCTTCCTCCCATTTCCTATAATCACAATTTTGCAATAATAATTGATATTAAATATCATAAAGGTTTCTGGCAGGAGATTGAGATAACCTTTAGTTGAACATCTGGTACATGTAGGTAGTGTTTGTTGCTATAGATTTTATTATTATTAACACCTCGAACATAAGCCAAGGTATTATTTATGCCATATTAGAGCACTGGTATAAGATCTGTTTTGCTAATATGATTCACAGTCTCTTTCTATTTAAATGTAAATATAAATTGAAATTACACTAAGTGGCTTTAAGTTAGTTAATCTAAATATAAGGATAAGGTTTCCAGAGACTATGGGAATAGTGCTAAGCATTCTTTATTACATATATTAAGCATTCTTTGGGGATCAGGATTCAAAGTTACATTTAGGAACATGCTATAAAACAGGGAAGATAAATCTAAATGATAAACGATAAACTTAAATTCAGATTTATTAGTTTCATGTATCTCTCTTTAGTTAAAATATGAAAATAAAAAGCAGTGTAAAGACTTTTTTCCTGGTTGAGAGGAATCTAAGGGAAGCAGAGTTTCTTCTAAGAAGTCCAACTAAGCCAATTTGAAGGCTGTTAAGGCAAATTTGCTGATTAATATGAGATTAGAAATCCAAGTTATTAGTATGCTTTTTTATTCAAAGATGCTCAAAGGAAAACTGCTTAGCAATCTCCTAAGACTTGGAAAAATGATACAAGGAGAGAGATTAGAGCTACTGGAACGTCTGTCCAAAGGTGGTTGGATTCCTCTGCTTGACACTGAAATCTGGAGACATGATAGTTAATTTGCTTTTTGTAAAAAAAAAGAAAAAGTTGTAATCCACTTAGTTTTTATTTCCCACATATTTAGTAATTTATTAAATATATTTGTATTGATTTCAGAGAGAGGAAGGGATAGGGAGAGAGAGATAGAAATACCAATGATGATAAAGCATCATTGTTTGGCTGCCTCCTGCACGCCCCGCACTGGGGATCGAGCCCACAACCTGGGCATGTGCCCTGACCTGGGAATCAAACTGGTGACCTCCTGGTTCATAGGTTGATGCTCAACCACTTAGTCATGTTGGCTGGGCCCAACCCATTTAAACAAATGTAATCATGCCCCTTTCAACTTTCTAGAATAACATATTTATAATTCACATGTGTTTTTTTCAATGAAGTTCATTTCTCTTCTTTCCCCCCAATAGTCAAAGTCATATTTTCAGAGGGAAATAAATATCAGGGGGAAAAAGGAAAACAATTTTAACACACGAATACTTCTTCCCTGAGAGATTATCACTGTCTGGTAACAAGTTGGTATTTTTCATGCCACTTTGTTTAGCATGATTGAAATTGTCCTAGAGTTAGGTGTTTTTATCATACTTTTCCGTCATAACACTGTATCAAAAAACTTCTCATGGTATTTTCAACAACCAAACATTATATATCTACATGTCTATATCTATGTCTATATAACATTCTAAGTGTAGATGAGCCTTTATGTTGGGCCACTCAAATTTGATTAAAAATTTTGGGATTTGGTCATCGTTTATTTTCTTAAGTAGCTAATTGGGTGCCCTTCCTTTATGCAATTTCAAGTTATTGAAAAATTTTTGTTAAAGTAAAAATTTAAGCTCCCATGCATTCTATCCTGAGGTCTCACTTTTGAAAACCTTTATTTTAGTCAAGCATATATTACACACATGGCTTTCCTTTAACCAGGTGTATTTATTATATATTCTCTAGAAGATTCCCCTTTAAAACCTTTCTGCATATAGAGTGACACTTTTGGCTCTTTCATACCAATATCTTTTTCTCCCCATAAGATTAGTCAGCTTGTGCCTGGCCAGTGTGGCTCGGTGGTTGAGCATTGACCCATGAACCAAGGGGTTGCTAGTTCAATTCCTGATCAGGGCATATGCCTAGGTTGTGGGCTCAATCCCAGTGTGGGTGTGCAGGAGGCAGGCGATCGATGATCCTCTCTCATTGATGTTTCTATCTCTCTCTCCCCCTTCCTTTCTCTCTCTCTAAAGTCAATAAAAACTTATTTTTAAAAAAGAATAATCAGCCTGTGAACACTGCCATGAAAACAAATAATCAGCAATCATATATCTCATCCTATTATTGAGGAAAGGTTTGGAATTATAATTGGTCACTCCAAAAACTTGTGAGGGTCAAAATTGATTCTTATGACATGCACAGGGCTAGTTATTGACCAGCAAACTGACCAACTTTGCAAGAACTGTCCTTTGACTTTAAGCAAATGAACTAGTCAGCCAGAAAAATTCTTTTCTTTCTTTAATTAAAAAAAAGATACATATTGCAAAAACTCTTCACTAACTCATGATATGTGATGGGGGACATTGTGAAATCTCAAGTTAATCGTCTAACCCCGTGCATTGCACAGACCAGAGGCAGGCCCTGCCTGCAGCTTTCACCTGGTGACGGATGTGGTTCTGCAGGATACCAGCAGTAAAGCCTTTGCTCGCAGCAGTGAGTGGGAACTGATCATTTCTGGTTCAGCAATGCAATTTAAATTGGTCTCCAC
The DNA here is from genome assembly GCF_000147115.1 of Myotis lucifugus. NCBI lineage: Eukaryota > Metazoa > Chordata > Mammalia > Chiroptera > Vespertilionidae > Myotis > Myotis lucifugus. The sequence continues at coordinate 26,582,783 of NW_005871049.1, read as the reverse complement.
CGGTAGTGTCACTAGGGGAAAGATCTTCACAGACCCACTGGGGACTCTTCCTTTAGTGACTAAAATCGCTCATCTGATATTTCACGAGATGGGTTTTTAAATAGGGAACTCCTCAACAGTAGTCTAGTGTCTAGTGCAGAACTGAGGACATGGAATATGCCCTCAATAAATAATTACTGACCTAGCAACACTTCTTTCAGAATTTCAAAAATATATTTCTTGATTGTTAAAGATTTACGTCCCTTTTCACTTCAGATGTCTCATTAGAAAAAAAGGAAGAGAGATAGGGGTTAAAGCCAGGGAGACAGGTTTTAAGCATTTGAGCTCACCTATGATAATTTGCTTTTATCTATTTCCATTTTGTGCTGCAGTGAGACAGGGATGGTGTGCTGTGGGGTTTACATCCCCCTTTCAGTGGCACACACTGCACGGAACTGTGCTACCCAAAGTGTAGTCCACGCACCAGTGCTGGTCCATAAACTACTTGTTACCAATTCTGCAGGATCAGTGGGGGAATCTAGAGTCAGTGCATAGAAACATTTTAGAGCAACTTGACATTGTCAGAATGCCCCAGCACTTCAGTGGACTCATCCCTTTGAGCATGATATAGACCAAAACATTAGTTCACCAATATAAAAAAATGAATTGGAAATAAAAACAAACACAACTGGTCTTTTACCACAAGATGGTTTGAGAAGCACTGATCGAGTGTATTTAGTTAGATACGTGACCTCAACATGAGAGTCCTCTGTACTTCATGTGTTCTCTGTGCCGGATAGTTGTTGAATATTTCTGGAGATCTGAATGGTAGACTTGTTAGTGACAACCTCCTAAGTTTGCCCCTATATTGTAGGTCCTTGAATGGTTTTATTTTTCCTGTATGAATCCATTGCCTAATAATGGTTATGTGACTTCAAAAAGAACCTGGCCAAATTCATTAAAAAACTTAATTTAACATAAAGCAATATAAGAATCATATAGCTAGGTCACCAAGGAGAAGTTTATAAATGACTACCTGATGCCAATCTACTCTCACTCCTAGGGTGTATGCCCTGCTTTCCTTCCTTCCTTTCCTTCCTTTCCTTCCTTTCCTTCCTTTCCTTCCTTTCCTTCCTTTCCTTCCTTTCCTTCCTTTCCTTCCTTTCCTTCCTTTCCTTCCTTTCCTTCCTTCCTTCCTTCCTTCTTTCTTTTCTTTTTTTTCTAACTCATTTGTGTGTGATTGTCATATGTGTGAGTGTGTGTTGTGGTGGCAGTGGGCATAGAAAGACCTGCTAATAGCATGGACAACTCTCATGATCAAACCTCCCTGATTATAACACTCTTCAAGGTGATATTGGAAGCAAGATCACAATTTGGATTAAGTTACAATAACAAACACCATACAAGCAGAATGTCATATTGTGGTATAGTATATATAGATGAAATAGATGCTTATGATCTGAGGGATGGGATAGGAGTGGGGGTTCTTCATTAAAAGGCTTAGCTGTGTCCTAGGACAAAGGGGTTTCTGGTGAGCCATCTGCCTTGGGAGTTGATTACTGGTTAGTTCTCTTATATTATACTAGAGCAGTGGTTCTCAACCTTCCTAATGCTGCGACCCTTTAATACAGTTCCTCATGTTGTGGTGACCCCCAACCATAAAATTATTTTCATTGCTACTTCATAACTGTAATTTTGCTACTGTTATGAATCATAATGTAAATATTCTTCATTAAAAGGCTTAGCTGTGTCCTAGGACAAAGGGGTTTCTGGTGAGCCATCTGCCTTGGGAGTTGATTACTGGTTAGTTCTGTACTAGAGGCTTGGTGCACGAATTCATGCACCAGTGGTGTCCCTGAGCCTGGCCTGTGGGATTGGACTGAAACCGGCAACCATAAAATTATTTTCGTTGCTACTTCATAACTGTAATTTTGCTACTGTTATGAATCATAATGTAAATATCTGATATGCAGGATGCATTTAGGCGACCCCTGTGAAAGGGTCATGCGACCCGTGGAAGGGCTCCAGGCCATGTCTCACTCAGTCTCAATCAGCCGGACCCCAGCAGCAAGCTAACCTACCAGGCAGAGCATCTGCCCCCTGGTTGTCAGTGCATATCATAGTGACTGGTTGACCAGTGGACTGTCTGCCCCCTGGTGGTCAGTGCATGTCATAGTGAGAGGTTGAGCGGCCTTAGCATATCATTAGCATATTACGCTTGATTGGTTGAATGTCTGTGCAGATGACCGGACACTTGGCATAATAGGCTTTTATTATATAGGATGCCTGGCAGTGCTGGATCCTCATTTTGGTCTAGAGACAAAGCTTCTGGCTTTCCTGCTTTAGAAGTTTGGTCTCAATAGGTGGCAGGAACAATGGCAAGAACGTTGCATTCTGTTCTTCATAACACAGGCCTCTACTAGCAACCACGCCCACTCCTCTGGATATGCAGGCAGAGTTGACCAGACCAGAATTTTACATCCCTGAGCATTTTCCTTGTTTAATTCATGTTCTATTAAGCATGACCTGCTTTTCTTATACCCAAGGGAAAATTTACCAAAAGCTAAACACTCCATACTTCAGTGATAAATAAATATCATCTCTTAAAAATATCTAAATGTAATAACGTTATGCAAACAGCCCATAAGGGACTCCAATTTCTGCCCTATGATAAACAACTTATGAAAGTACTATTATTTAAAGGAAACTGAAATTTGCCCCCTATTTCCATAACCCTGTGTGGAATATTAGTTTCTGTGAACTTTAAGTAATAGAACAGGCTAACCAGATTTGCCTCTACTAGTTTTTTTCCAATGCAATCAGGATTCTGTTTCAACAGTGTTACAGGCTGGGTCCCCCAGGAAGCAGACTTGGAGAAAGAGATTAATGAGTAGTAAATGCATTATGAAGTACCCTTGGAATCAAGCCCGTGGACAGAAAGGACCAGGTTCAAGCAGGGGGAGAGATTGAAATGTAATGTACTTGCAACTGAAGCCCCAGAGAAGCCTATGGGTTGCCTTGGGGTGGGCTGGGCCTTCAGAATCGTCCCAGGTTGAGGTTAGGGGCTGGGTCTTTATAGCATCATGTTGATCCTTTTTTGCAATATGAACAGCTCGTGACAGGAGGATCTTGGGGAAGGAGATTTTTCAGGTGAGGCAATTCCTGAAAATGGCTAACAGCTGAAGGCAGTGTCTTGGCAGCACTTCCAGCCTCTGGTGGAGTAATTGCTTTTAGTACTAATGGGGGTCCGGGCTGTGCGTCTCAGTGTTATGGGCTGAATTGCACACCCCTCAAATGCAGCCCACGTCGAAGTCCTAACCCCCAGTACTTTGGAATGGAACTGTATTTGGAGATACCGGCTTAAAAGAGGTGATTAAGTTAAAATGAGATTTTTTTTTTTGAGTGGGCCCTGACCCAATCTAACTGGTGTTGTTAGAAGAAGAGGAAATTTGGACACAAGGAGAGACATCGGATACGTGCACTCACAGAGAGATGACCACGTGGAGGTACAGCTAGAAGGGGCCGCATGTAAGCCAAAGGAGAGGCCTCAGAAAGAACCAAACCTGTCAACACCCTGATCTTGGATTTCCAGCCTCCAGAACCTGGAGAAATGAAGGCCGGTTATATAAGCCACTCAGTCTGTGATATTTTGTTACGGCAGCCCTAGCAGACTGACTCAGTATACACTAGATGCAGCCATATAGGAAAATTTTTCTAATAAGCTTGGTTTTGGTCATCAGTCATTCTGAGGTTAATTTACTCTGTGTGTGTGTGGTTTGTTGTAAGTGTTAGGAGAGACCTAACTAGTGGCATTCTTTCTTACCATTAAAATAGTTTGATACTATATGTTGGTGTGCTGTTTTTTTTTAATTCTCACCTGAGGATCTTTAGGATCTTTTTGAGAGAGAGAGAGAGAGAGAGAGAGAGAGAGAGAGAGAGAGAGAGAGAGAAACATGGACATGAGAGAGACACATTGATTGGTTGCCTCCCACATGCATCCCTACCAGGGCTGGAGAACCTGCAAGGGAGGTTTGTGTCCTTGACCAGGAATCAAACATGAGACCCTTCAGTCCATGGGCTGACACTCTAACCATTGAGCAAAACTGTCCAGGGCCTATATATTGGTTTTACATAGCTAATTTATGCAAATATGTCATCATTTACTCATGTATTCAGCTCCTGAAATATGATATCAGCATTCAATTCTAAGTCAAAAGGCTGGATTTATTACTCACTTAAGAAAGGGAGGAGTACGTTTGTTAGGCACAGTCTCTCCAACATAGAGGACTGCTGATCTTCTGTTGGTTTGTTGGGAAGTGTGGAGTTCACGTATTGGCAGGAATGAGTTAACTCAGTTGGAGAAGCTTCTTCATGGGGTTAAGGATGTTGCTGATGGGCTAAATTTCAGAGGCATGTTCACTGAAGTGAGGCTGATGATTGGCTGGCTGTAAATGTAGGAGGGTGCCACTGATTGGCTGGCTTTCAGAAGCATGTTCACTGAGGTGAGTTATTATTGATTGAGCAAACAAATTTAATCCAGTTCTGGTTGTTGCTTTTTACGATGACTATAAAACAATCAATCTTTTGCTAGGAGTGTGAAAATAGTGACTTGCAAATAGTGTCAACAAATACTTGCTGGACTAATTAAAAGATGAAAGATACCAAGTAGGCCTTTCAATACATGAGTTTGGATTTCAGGGGAGAGTGTGGGCCTTCAGGAGTCACTGCTATATAGTTGGGGTTTAAAGCCTGATTCTGGACAAGCCACTTTGGAAAAGTAAATGTAGAAGAAAGAGGAGAAGTCTGAGGAGTGATCACTGGGCATTCAGGGTTTTGCAAAATTTTCTTCTCTTTGACATGGTAGTTCAAAAACCTCAGTAGTCTGAGACTTCAAAAATATTAATAAAGGTATAAAATAAATCGGCACATGGCCTATTTACTATGACAATTTTTGTGTGTTTGGGTTGAATTCCTTGTGACCATTCTCCACCCTGAGTTGCTGAGCACAAATAAACGAAATAAGTGATGGGAGGGTTCAGCGACCCCTTTTGAGCCACGAGATAAAGCTCAGGATAATATGGAATGCCAACTGTAATTGAAAAAGGAAACCTGAGCAAATAAGAAAGATCAACAAGTTTGTTCCCATCTTCCTCTCCCCTAGTGGGAGCATGAATCTAAAGTGGGTTAGAAGAAAATGTTCTTTCCAGAGAGCAGAGATTACAGAGAAATAGTGTTAGCATGTGACCCCTTCTGGAGGATGAGGGGCAGCGTTTAACTCTGCCTGTTCCAAAGGCATGCTGCAAGGCCTCTTTCAGAAAACTTGGGGCAATTTGAATGCGAGGGACTGGTGCCCACTTTTTGGTCTAGGGGTGTTCCCAAGGCAGGTCTGACTGGATGGGCCTCTCACACTGGTCTAGGGACCTGGGTAGCATGGCACAGGTGGGAGAACATGCCCAGGAATAACATGAGTCCACACCAGCAGGTGGAGCAAGGATAGATGAGGTTTCCTGAGTGAACCTTCGAACTAGAGAAGGCAGGAGGTGTTGTCACCCCCACGGATGAACAAAGTAAAGAAAAATCAGCTCAGTGGGACACATGGAGACCAAGGACTTGACTGAAGCGAAAAAAGAGGCCCTGCCTCCATTGCATCGACCCTCCCAGGAAACTGCCATCAAAGGTCACATTAGAGAGGCAGCATGATGTTACCTAAAAAATTTTTTTATTCCTAGACTGAGTTTAGGCAAATGGGATGCACTGAGTAACGAGGCCTAGATATTTAGAGCAAATATAAGAGAAAATTATGTTGACGGAGATGTAAAATTGACCAGAGTGCAGAACATGGTGGAACACTGTTTAGAATTATTAGGATTTTTCTTTCTTTTTGAAATTAGAGTAGTGGCCGACATATAGAAAGAGCTCCATAAACATTTGTACCTCTTTGTAAATAAATAAGTCATCCAGAGGCACCAAAGTTGGTCGAAGGATTAGAAACAATGTTCAATTTGTGTGTTGTTTTTTTTAATTTTTGAAACTCACTCCAGAAATAATAGATTTGAAAAAGCAAACTTTGATTTGTAAGATAGTAATTCTGTTCAAAGAAGAAGACTCTTAAGAACCAAAGAGAGGCCTGGAAGGAAGCCGGGGTCTGACTTTATGCCACTGCATTAAATTTAACATAGAATAAGTGGTGGCGAGATGAAAGGGACTTGTGCTGGGAGCAGGAGTAAGAAGGTCATGGGACATGAAGCTTGAGGAACTCAATGGTATCTGGTACAAGGTGCCTGCATTTAGGGAAGTGGGACCCGCTTGGAGAAACTGCTGAACATGATAGGTCACCTGCACCAGGGAGGCAAACCAATATCTGTCTTTCGGATGCGCACTGCATGCCGCTGCTGCCGCCGCCGAGCAGCCCCGTTAGCTGATCTGCTCCTTGCTGCCTGTTGTCTTGCCTCTCAGTGGACTATCTAGCAGAGGTGATGCATTCCATGCCCACAGATTTTGCAAACTCCCCATGTTACATTCCCTTCTTCCAGTGCCCAGGCCCCAGCGCAAAATGGCAAGTGAGGATATGCATCCGGAGTGGTGGTGGTCTTGTGGAAGGAAGGCTCCCAGCACCTGTTCTTTGGTGGGACCACAGCGGCAGACCCATCCCCATTACATGTTAAATTTCTATTCTATCTCCTTATGCTTTTTCTTATTTGCTACCACTTCCCATCTCCACTATGAAAGCCTGAACAATCTTTCCAATGATCATAAGGTCACCTCTTCTGTGAAAACCCGTTCTCTGCCTCTCTTCCACCCCATGTCTTCTTGACGCTTTTACTGATTTAAGCAAAGAATGGAATTGGTTGGCTCCACAATCCAAGGCACAGGATGCACAAGGATAAAGATGGATCTTTGGAATGAGTGCAATCCAGGGTGCAAATGCTGCCATAACCCTCACTCTGCATCGTTTATCAGTGCTTAACTTTACAAATAGTATTCATTCTTCCCAGCCAGTTCTCTCCATGCGGAAGAAATCTGGGCTACCAGAAGAAACACGGGCTTATATTTTTCAGTTTAATCACCAGAAAAAAAGAACACTCTCTACCCTTGATTCCAGTTCAATATAATCTACAGAAAGGATGGCACTGGCCTGCTTGCTTGCCCAGCCATGGGTCTATGGACTTGAAGTGGTGAGGGGCACTGCCATGCACAAGAGGGTAGACAGTAGCTAAAGAATCGTGATGTTTTGCCTGAAAAAGATAGGCCTATTATGCAAATCAATCCTAGATAAATTAATTACAGGAAGTAAATTGAGTAATTCTGTAGTGACTAGAAAATAATATCGCATTTCATATAACCTTATTATAATACCTCCATATGTAATTGTTTGTATTGTCATATTACATATATAAGGAGAGTATATTAGATTAGCAATTAAATGAGGTATCAAACCTTCTACAATTTAATGACATCTCTCTTAAGACTCAGAACGAAATAAGATATGTTTTTATTTAATAAGTTAAGTTAGGTATTATATATCCAAACATTCAAATTATTTATTTATGAATCATGTAGTGACTAAAAAGACCTATTTGGTTTTATTAGAAATTAACTACATAATGTGTCCATAATGAAATCAGTACAGTCAGTGCCTTTTGGGTATTGCTATTTTTTTTTTAATTCAAATATGGGACTTCTCTTGATACACCGCACAATTTTGGATGAAAGTCCTCTGTCCATTAGCATGTGCATGTAGAATTCAACTACTGGATATTAGGTTACAAAAATTATTCCATGCTTCTGTAAACAACAGCAATGAATCAGTTTAGTAGTTAAAATAAGTTATAGAATGGCTCTTTCCCATAATCTTTCAGATTCCATCAAATGTTTCTGTAAAATACAGAGGCAGATGTTGGCACGATATATAAAGCTAATCTCGTGATTTTCTAGTCACCATTCACAATTTTCAATTATATTTCTCACTATTATGTCTGTGAGGAAGGACCAACACTGAAAGTCTTGTACTCAAAGCTGTGATGGGATTTGTGGTTGATTGTAAATTCAGAGCAACTGTCAATGATCATTATCTCATATAAAATTGTCGTGATTTTAGTCGAATGCTTTACTTGTTAAAGATGGTTGAACTGATGGTAACTATTACAGCTAGATTTAATTTTACGGTGGCCATTAAGTGACCAAATGACTCGTTTGCAAAGGGCCAATTTGTGACATGATTAGGGAGAAATAAGATCCAAGTATTTTTAAAATTTAGAATTCGCATTATAAATCTGAAAACTAAAATGTAGTTCCTCTGTGTGTGTGTTTTGATAAAAAAGAGTTATACCAGGGTGGTATGGGAGAATTCCCTTTGTGACTTAGAGAAATGAAGCTGAACTTTATGTTTTATATTTTTTTTTCATTAGCCAGAATAATTTATGGCACTTAATCACTGTAAAAGATGCAGTCAAGAAGAAAAAAAGTCCTGTCATAAATATCACAAAAGAATCCGGAAGTCCTCCCACAAGTGGTTTTTTATACCCTCTAACTCATGCATGTCATTCTGGTGACAGCTGTGGATTCAGAATTGGGAAAACAATAACAAAGCTTAATGAGATTTGTAAATTATTATAATAAAAAACCCTTCAAGCAGCCAAACTCATTTTTGTAGTCATTTAAAACTCTATTGCAGGAGGGACTTGATTTAGAATAAATAACATTTTTGTTTCCCGCAAAGAGACAAAAAAAATTTAACAGATTTTTCTGCATATAAATTGTTAAAAATCTTTTATAATTGAGTGTGGTAGGATGAATAATGCCTTCTGCTTTAAAGATTTTCCACTCCTTAATCCCTGCAACCTGTGACTATGTTACCTTACCTGGAAAAAGGGGCTTCACAGATCTCATTAAGTTAAGGATCTTGAGAAGGGAGATTATCCCAGATTATCTGGATGGGCCCAATGTAGTCATAAGGGTCCTTGTGAAAAGGAAGCAGGTAAATCAGTAGCAGGAGATGTGAAAATGAAAGCAGGAGATTAGAATGATGCCAGGAAGGGGCCAAAGCCAAGGCATGTAGGTGGCTTCTAGAAGCTGGAAAAGACTTTAAAAGGTATGTCTTTAGAAATAAATAATATCAACATTGGAAGATCATTTCCTTACAGGTCACTAGAATACCTTTTAAACAATTTCCCTTTCCATTTTTTCCAAATGAAATGAAACAGTATTTTCTTAATGATAGACTCAATATCCTAAGCATCAAAGAGATGGGAAATACAAATAGTTCTATTTCCCTGTAGTAAATAAGTAGGAATGTCTAGGCAACGAGACCCTGGGCTGTTCAAACCTGAGCCATGTCTGTTGGTGATATGAAAAGCCCATGACACCTTCACAATGAGAGATATTTTGGGGGCAAATATTAGCCTGAAATTGACGCTCTTGCCAAAATTCAGGGCTCTGTTTCCTCCCTGGTGTCAATCACTGCAGCGTTTTTGCTCCCACTGGCTGCCTACAATCAACACATGCTTTCCATTTGGCTCCTCCAGCAAGGGCAACTTGAGTTCTTTTCCTGCTAAAATCTCCGAAATCTGCTTTTGCCACATGTCTCCATCTAGAGAAAATTCTTTACTTGTGAAGGCTCATTTGAATAGATTGGGCCCACTTGGATAATCCAGAATAAGCTTCCTATTTTGAGGTGTTTAACCTTAATTACTTTTATGAAGTACCGTTTGCCTGTAATGTAGCATATTCATAGGAGCCAGGGATTAGTGGGTAGACATCTCTAGGAGGCCATTTTGCCTCCCACACACATTTTTACATTTAAATATTTGATTTACCTGAAAATAGTTTTGCACACATTTTCCAAAAAGACAAAATACTTTTCAAGGATTGGCAAGTTGTTACAACTCTATTAACTATATTATTTTTCCTAACTGAATTTGACTTCTGTTATGTAATGAAATCTTATCTAACTTGTCCATTTGACAATTTTATAATACTTTTATTCTCCTTTCTTACTGCGGTTTGTCTTAGTCAGTTAGGGTGCTATAACAAAAATTCCATATACTGGATGGTGTATAAACAGTAGAAATTTATTTCTTATAGTTTTGGAGGCTGGTAAACCCAACCAAGATCAAGTTGTTGGTCGATTCGGTGTCTGGTGAGAGTCCGCTTTCTAGTTCATAGATGTCTTCTTGCTGTGTTCTTATATGGTGGAAGAGTGAGTGAGCTTCCTGGGGTCTCTTTTATAGGGCACTAATCCTATTTGTGAGGGCTCCACCCTCATGACATAACCACCTCCCAAATACCCAACCTCCTAATACCATCACATTGGGGGTTAGGATTTCAACATATGAATTTTTGGAGGACATAAATATTCAGCCTATGGCACTATAAAAACTATGATTTTATTATATTAATAACCCACAAGTACATTTTCTGAAAAATATACTAAGCAGTATAGGTAAAGCTAATTGATTTTCAATGCTGTCTATAGTTACCTATGTCCCCTACTGGTGAGAGGTAACCCCTATTAAAATTTGCTGTGAAACATTCCAAAGCCTTTTAATAATTTCATCTATATATGTTGATATGTATTCATAAAAACCTGCATTGCTGTGTTTATAGTTCTGTGTTTATAAAAAATGGTATCATATGCCCTAACTTGTCTTTTAAACCTAACTGCATATCTTGTAACATACAGATTTCACTTATTCCTTTTAGTAGCTCTATGAAAAGTCATAATTTGGAAATAATACACTTTATTTTGCCATTCTTATTTACATTATACTTTTTGTTGTTAATACAAAAAGCCTGTTTTTATACCCTTTCACCTTGTACTACATAAGATGTAAGCAAAAGATGCCAGGGCTGTATATTTGTGACATACTTATGGGTATTTACTGAGCTCTTTTCATGTAAGAGTCAGCTAAGAGATTTGTGAGCAGTCTAAACATTGTATCACTTTCTTAAAAATAATTGTGAAACTTTTATCTTTTCTTTTCTTACTCAGTTCTGTCTTATTCTTTTTTGGTATCTGAAAAGTTCTTATTTGGCAAACAAATATTATTTCATTGCCATGTCTCCCACCCCACCCCTCTTATATGGTGAGGTATCCATGATGATCCTTGATTTTGGTCTTTACAATATACTGAAACAGTATACTAAGAGTTCAATGCTTCATTACTTTCCAAATCAGTGTTCAATCTAGCAATATATACGATTTTTGTTTTCCTGATGGCAATGAAGTGGCACCAGAATTTTTACTCTTCATGGATAAAACACATTAGGGAAATGTGATAGTCTAATGTATCACTTTCACTTTGTTTCTGGAATAGGTACATCCCATCTCATGGGGCAGGTGAATATAAGCACCTGTAATGTGATGTTCTAAGAAGATAATACATTCACTTCTGATATATCTTGCTGTCTTTTTCAATGCAAATACCTGATATGTTCAAATGATAAAAGAGATTATTAACCTTTTCATAAGTCAATTGCCTATTGATTCCGTGAAAAGGGTCACTAATGTATGATGCCTGGAATCCTAAAAGGCAGGAACTCTGTGAAATCAGTTTCATGATGCTTTTGTCTATCAAATAATAAATAAAACACACAGACTTGACTGCATTACCATTTTTGCTTTGTCTTCAAGGAAAGTTCAAAGCTAAATTTAATGCTAGGTCATGGTTAATGTATCAATTTTCATGGTTACCATGTTTATTTCTACCTATATTTAATGGCTTGGAATTTTATATGTATACTTTTTAATAGCCTTATAATAAATATATTTTTCTCTTAAAAGCCAACTCAAATCCAATTTGAGAATCAGGAAAAAAAGATGTTGAAAATGATGAGATATATTCTTCCTTCAAATGTTGGAATTTCCTAGACTACCAAAGGCCAATCTTTTCATATTCTGTCTCCTAACTGGTTTGCTTTGAAAGAGAATAAAAAATTCTCAGGACGGGTACCACAGAAATTCAATTAGCTAACATTCAGTTCAACAGCATATTGAAGCAGCTCAGACTATTCAAATGTCTGAGTGGAGAATAACTTCAACTGTCTGCTTATAATAGAGGAGGAATCTGTAGCAGAGTTTTAAAACTTCTCTTTCATCCCATCCCCCCCTCTCCTCCCAGCCCCCAACTTCAGCTTTAAGTTTTCATTAAACTAAAGTCAATCAAGCAAATAACATATGTGACTTACGGAATTCCATCCTCCTCATCCTGACCTTGCTGTGGTAGGTAGCAGTGATAAACAGGCCTCCACCTAGAGTTCCTTAATTGCTGCCAAGATTCCAGCCACTTGTCCCTAACTGTGCACATAAATCACTGCAATATGTTACTACAGGGACACACAACACAAACAAACATCCTTAAACTTAAAGAACACGGAACTCCCTCCCCACCAGGCATTCATGATTCTGACTCAGAAGAACAGAGGGAGCCATCACCTAAATGATAAGGAAAGTTTTATCTTGAAAATAAATTCAGCACATAAGGACTCCAAAGCAAAATGGAAATTGTTGAAGTAAATACATTTGGAGCGATTTGACGCACACATGGATAACTTTTGGTCTTTGATGGATTTGTGACAACAAATGTACCAGAAATATTTTATAATTCGTCCCTCGATTGAGATTTGTCATCTTGGCTTAGAAATGTGTATTTTCACGTAGGAACAAATAATAAAACATTTGTTCATGGATCCATGACTATAACAGAAACTCTAGTGTCTCTTAAGCCTTTAAAAAACCTATTATGAATTTCAAAGCATCCTTTTGAATAACTGAGATTGTGAGCTTTTACCTGGAAAATTTGATGACTTGCCCTGCCAGTGTGGTACATTCTAACTTCTGACCATATTTCAAAAAATGTACAGAAGTCAACTTCAAAAAATCTTTAAGTCAAGTTCTTTTTTTTAAAAAAAATGTTTTTATTGATTTGAGAGAGAGAGAGAGAGAGAGAGAGAGAGAGGAAGGGAGAGGGAGAGATAGAGACATCAATGATGAGAGAGAATCATTGCTCGGCTGGCTCCTGCACACCCCACATTGGTTGAGCATCGACCTATGAACCAGGAGGTTGCGGTTAGATTCCTGATCAGGATATGCCTGGGTTGCGGGCTCAATCCGCAGTGTGGTGTGTGCAGGAGGCAGCCGATCAATGATTCTCTCTCATCATTGATATTTCTATCTCTCCCTCTCCCTTCCTCTCTGAAATCAATTAAAAAAAAATTGACGACTTGACATACCATCTCCAGAAACGAGAGGTGCTTTCCTGGTTTTCAATTTGGTTAGAGTTCCTACGGTCTGTCAGCTACCTTTGTGGAAAAGGGAGCTATGTTTGGAAAGAAGTCAGAAAACTCACATTGTAATTGTTTTTCCTGCCAAAAATAACCCCCAGAGTTCTGCTGAGGCCCTGACAGCTGTACCTTGTCACAGAGCAAAATCTTCAACAAGAAAACAAAGAAGCATTTATCCCTATCATATATTATGCTCTGCTAGTGTGCATAATCTGTCCATCATTTTAAAAAATGTGCACATAATTTTAACTAACTCTAGCAAGTGGCAATACTAGCAAAGTTTTTTCTTCCTATTTGGCATGTTTAAAATCATGAAGATGTTTTGCTTAAGGAAAATGAGAAGATAATTATCCAGAAATCAATTTCAAATACACTGGGGGCTACATTACAACAGAATACTTTTTCATTTCTGCAGGATATTATGCCTATGGATGACATAGCTGAAATACAGGCATTTTCCTCATTTCTAGGGTTGGTGGAAACAAAAACTCTACTCTGTTATGCGATTACACCTCAGACTCAAGTCCAGAATTCCTTGTATAACAGTTCATGACTTTGCTTCAGACTCTTTCAAACTCTTTCTCTTGAGGTGGTATTAGGGAGGCTAAATATGAGCACTTTGAAAAATTAGAAATCACGAGACTCCTGAATTAAGAACATAAAGATTTTTTGAAGTTGACTTCTGTACATTTTTTGAAACGTGTTCAGAAGTTAGAATGTATGCTAGTAATTCTGGGTAAGAGAAGACTCTTCTTGGACCCACGCGCTGGAACACTTATCTGGGGGTTCAAGTGGACACAGCTTAAGTGCAGCGGGCCTCAGAAGCTCAGCAGCTCGGCTGGGCCAGTCCTATTACATCATATCCTGTTCCCAGTACTAAAGTAAGCCAAACTTCAAGTGGCAAGAAACCCAGGCTCAGTTTTCGGGTTTTCCTCCCCCGCACCATAATCACATGACAGTTAGTGGAGTTCTTACTTGGAGGACTGCCGTGGGGGAGGGGCCTCTACGCCTGAGACCGTAGTTGTCACTACTGATTGTCCAAGTACCATGATTCCTTAAAGGTGAGAGGCTGTGACGTGTTGGGGGATGAGTGGGGACATCTGTCAGGGCTGAGCGTCCTGGGGCCTCAGTCAGGCCTTCTCTGTGAGCCCTCACTGGATCTCATAGCTATTTCTTTTCCCTCTGAGGACTGGCAGCTGTCTGAGGACCCTGAGTGGGAATGAAATGATTGTTTTCTCTTCTCAGGGAAGGCACAGTCCTCATTTTTTCTAATTGTCTTTCTCCATGCCTCAAGCACTACTTAGCATAATCTCTCCAAGGGTGTTACCTTTTGAAAACAAAACAAAACAAAACAAAACAAAACAAAACAAAACAACGTCCCCTCCACTGACACACAAAATTAAGAAATCTCCCCTGCACTCATCTAGGTATCAGGGTTAGTCTACTTTCAACCTGTAACATAGCCAACATAGCACATTAAGGATAGATGAATTTATCAAGGAAAAAGAAAAGAGGCAGCGGGGAGGTGGGGGAGGGAATGGGAGGATGGAGGAGGGAAATATAAGGGAAAACACAGGAAATAAAAAAAAACAAGAGAATACACAAATTAATACCCCCAAACCATCTTTACAATTGTGTGAATTTGGGCAAATGATCTGGACTCTGTACCTTCATTTCCTCATCTGTAAAATAGGATAATCATTGTACCCACTATGAAGATTAATGCATGTTCTACACTCAGAATCATGCTTAACATATCACATAGTTAGTGTTATTTTGTTTTTATTTTTGAGATATTATAGCATGGTACAGTAGAACATAATCTCTTAAATCAGACTGTCTCGAGTTTGTATCCATGAACCATCTACATTTGGGCAAATTTACCTGTCAGGGTGTCAGTTCCCTTGCCTGTGTAATGATGAAGATAATTAACTAGCTCATAGCTTTTTGGAAGTGTGAAGATGCTTGGGAAAGTGACTTGTGCATAAGATTTAAAAAAAAATCTCTTGATGAATGTATCTATGAGCCTACCAGTCTTGTACCAAATAAATACATCATATAGCATATATACAGTAGTAATATATATATCTCAGTAAAACATTTTTGATATTACACATATTAGCTGTCCATAAGAGAACAAAGAATAATAAGTCAATTTGTTTTAGATGTTTTCTGAACTTGATAATATGTGTTCTGGTTGCAAATTTTTTTTAAAAATTGGAACTGTTCTAAGCTTTTGCCCTCTTGTATTGATTAAAAATATCACCACCACAATGACCTCCAACAACAGCAGCAATAAATCTAAGGGCTAGGTAAGTCAGGGTCATGGGCATAGTTGAATGAATTCTGGGGACGAGTTAACTTTTAATGAAGGATATATCTAATTGAGTGAAGTCAGATTTTGAGTGGTTATTTTTTTCATAACAAGTATTATATTTTTAACATTTAAAATGTTACTTTTATTTTAGCTATAAAATATATTTTGAAATTTTTATGCATTAGAGATTTTGAAGATTTTTTAATTTTTCAAGTACACTTGCCTTACAATATTATATCAGTTTCAGGTGTATAACTCAGTGATTATACATTATATAACTTATGAAGTGATCACTCTGATAAGTCTAGTATCCATATGACACCATACATGGTTATTATGGTATTACTTATTACATTTCCTATGCTGTACTTTACATTTCCATGACTATTTTGTGACTACCATTTTTTGTACTTTTTTCCCCTCCTCTTTCCCTTTCCTCTTTTTATTTCATTTATCTATATATTTTATTTTTTCCAATTACAGTTTATATTCAATATTATTCTGTATTAGTTTCAGACAGATAGCATAGTGGTTAGACAATCATGTATTTTACAGAGTGGTCCCCTGAAATTTCAAGTACCTCCCTAGCCCCATACATAGTTATTATGACACTACAGGCCCGATATACGCAATTCATGCAAGAGTAGGCCTTCCTTCCCCAGGCCGCTGGCACTGGCTTCCCTCTGGCACCCAGGACCCGGGCTTCCCTCACAGCCCCAGCTTCATCCAGAAGGTTGTCCGGAAGGACATCTGGTCTAATTAGCATATTACACTTTTATTATTATAGATTATTGACTATATTCCCTATGCTGTAATCTACACCTCTGTGACTATTCTGTAAACACCAGTTCTTGCTCCCATTCCCTTTCCTCACCAAGAATAACTCATAATAAATATAAGAAAACAACAAAATCTGAGAAATAATTTTTATGGCTTCTGACTTTTATGTAAACCCTTATAAAACAATTAGGCTTCCTGAAAATGAGCCATGGTTCCAGCTGTATCGGTAATAATGTGAAAATACAGCAAAATCTAAAGTGTCTGAAATGTCTACAGTTACTGTAGTTATTTTTGATATCCCATATGGAAACATCAAGTGTCTTCAATAAAGTATCTGAACCATCACAGCCAATTTGGCTCATGTGGTGGAGATAATAAATTCAATTATATTCTTGCTCTAACGCAGATATTGGAAAGGAGAAGAAAACCATTGCCCTAGTGGCAGTTCTGGGAATGAAATCTGATTGCTTGTGTAATTTTCAAGGAGTAATTCTGAATTGTCCAGGACACATTTGATGTAAAAATAGTTTATCTACATATGAATAAGATTAACACATGCCTTAAATTGGGATAATATATACATAGGAGAAAACTTGGAATATTTTTCTCCTAACAATCGAAGGTAATACTGTGTATGTATGACTGTGTGTGTGTGTGTGTGTGTGTGTGTGTGTGTGTGTATGAAAAGAAATTTTTGCTAACTTACTTTTATACTTTTAAAAGTTATATATGAGATAACTACTTAATTTGTTTTGTTTTTTTATACTTTGAGTCCTTAAGTACTACGTAATAGGCTTTTGGCACATATGTGGACCAAGATAAATTAAAAGTTATTATAATTTAAAGGCAAGATTAAAAATATTGATAATTGTTTTTATCAGTTAAAAGGATAAATATATATACTAGTATACATATATATATTTTAAATTTTTTATTTGTTGAAAGTATTACATATGTCCCCTTTTTAACCCTATTGACCCATTCTAACCTGTCCCCACCCCTGCCCCAGGCCTTCACCACCCTATTGTCTGTGTCCATGGTTTATGTATATATGTATACAAGTTCTTTGGTTGATCTTTTCCCACCCATTCATCTTCCCTCGCCTTCCCTCTGAGATTCAACCGTCTGTTCCATGCTTCTATGTCTCTGGGTCTATTTTGATCAGTTTATTTTGTTCATCAGATTATATAGTTTTTAATCTTTCAATCAAAATATTCACTTCTGCTTGATGAGCCATAGCCAGAGCTGAAGGATGTTCCACTTGCATGTCTTTATTATTGAACTTTCCCTACAAAATCTCAGTGGTGTTCTGAAGTGTCTTTCCTTGTTCACCAGTCTGTCTGGATCTGCTCAGGTGCCCTTCTGCTGGGGCAGCTGGGTGGTTCTGCTGCATGTGTTCCTCATCCTCCTGATGTGGCAGGTCCATGTGGCATGTTCTCCTTGTGAAGACGGCAGGGATACAAAAAAGAATGCCCAACACAGACAGGCACCTATCCCACTCCCACGTGTGTCATGTTGCTGATATCTCATTGACAAAACAAGTCCCAAGGTCGAACTCAAAGTGAAGGGCTAAGAATATACTATCCACCCTCCTCTCCCAACAATGAGGCCATGACAAAGGAGTTAGATGCAGTGAGGGTTGAAGAATTGTGGGTAATACATCTACCTACCACATGTAGTTACTGCTACAAAATTAAATTAGAAAAACTAACTTAGAAGGACATCATTTAGGGCAGAAGTTGGCTGAGTCAAACTGTTTTGATGCCCTGGATGGATACTTCCAGTTCTATGCCAGCTGACAAAGCAATGAGTATATCACACCACAGCTGGAGCTCTGTTCTTGTTTTTTTCAACATAGAAGGTAATAAGCAAGTCTTTTGTAACCCAAACTATAATGGATTTGGCTCTGGAAAGCATTTGTTCATGTTCTGTGAAACATTTTGAAGTTATTTAAAAATATTCTCAATAACATGCCATTGGTTAGTTTCTCTAATGAGTAATTATTTTTCTTTATAGTCCAGTCTTATTGGCATATTCTAACTTCAAAATTATTAATTTTTCTACTCTGAAGTGACAACTTTTAGGCCATTCAAGGGAATTCATCACTGCTATGTATATCCTGGCATTAATAGGGTGGTGAAGAACTGTTTTATTCCCTCATTCCCCAACCTGTATGCACATCTTTTCTCTTAATGGCCAGCATACACTAGTAGGAAAAAGCAGGATCTCATATCACTGCCTATTTTTTATTTTTTATTGGGCAGCCTCAAAATACTTATGCTCTGGGGCCCAATATAATTACATTCACATTTTTCACAATTTCCTTCCATGTTGAATCAAGATTAGGGGGCAAGGCCAACTGTTGTCTGTGATTAATGGAGTGTGGTAATTGTCATTAAGAAACAAACTTTTAAATTTGAGTGGTCACTCTGTATTGCTGTATTCATAGCTGCTACTCTGTTAGTACCGATTATAACATATTTTATCTTTTTCTTTGCTACATTTTGGTGCACAAAAAATCATTAGCTAAAGTGAAAAATATATCTTCTATTGTTATCACAAGTTTTCAGCAACAACAACAAAAAAAGCTAGCAAGTTTTCTCACACATTCCTCCTGCCTATGGGAGAAGATGTTTCAAGTTCTGCCCATTGGTGGCTTTATCCACGCTCTTTGGCATGCACAGGGGATGGTGGTTGCTTTTACAACTTACATGCTCTTGTCATCATGTGTCATTAATACTGTCATTCAAGGAAGAAATTTTGCTAAGAACTTGCTTTGTTTCCTCTCTGACTTTAATTTTTGGCATTAATTTTGTGGCTGCTTTTATAGTTTCTCAGCAATTGTGTGATTTGTGCCTGCTTGTGCCTAAGATGTTCAACTTTGAATGTTGCATTTGGTCCCTCTTCTGTCATTATCAAGCAAATAACCAACTTCGTAAGGAAAAGTATTTTTGTTGTTGTTGTTATTGCTAATCCTCACCCAAGGATATTATTTCCATTGCTTTTTTGTTTGTATTGTATTGTTTTGTTTTGTTTTTTTAGAGAGAGTGGGAGGGGGAGGGAAGAGAGAGAGACATCGATGTGAGAGAGACACATGGATCGGTTGCCTTTGGGATGAGCCCCGACCGGGATGGGATCAAACCTGTAACCCAGGTATGTGCCCTTGACTGGGAATCAAACCCACAACCCTTCGATGTGTGGGCTGACACTCTAACCACAGAGAAACACCAGCCAGGGCTATAAGGGAAATTATTGTTTTGATTTTTATCTTGAATGAAAAGACCCATCTTTTCCCCATTGCTTGTGAGAACCATCACACAGATCCACTTGCCCTGGTCCATTCTGATTCCTTTGTATATTCCCACTGGAATGCTGTTAACATTTATGCTATTATTCTATATTATAGTATTTATTTGGTCACTTTTATAACTCCTTTTATGCTTCAGTAAAGTGCTTTTGAGTCATTGATATATTTTTGCAAAGTATAGATTGCAACCCAATAATAACAACAGAAAATGCATGTTTGAAAACACATTCAATAGCATGCAAGAAATATGATAATGAATTAATCAGAACAAATGCCATTATGGGACTCAATGTTGGCTGAGAAAGATAAACTGACCACTGGTTCTTAATAAGAAATGCAGAAATAAACAAATCTTAAGAACATAATAAGTAATGATTTGTTCACTTTAAATCTGTTAATGTCAGTAAAAATTATCAATAAAATATCAATAAAACTTTTTATTCTAGCCAATAAATAGAATGTGTACCACTTATTAGAATTGAACTGATCACCATTAATTTGTAGCACACACTTTGCTAAATACTGCTTGCTACTTAACTGATATTTAAGTAATATAGATTGCTAGTGAAGTACCTTTTTCCCTGTAAAACACTTCTCTGACTTTGTATTTGCATGCATGTGTGTTTAAAGTGGAAGTAAGGCAAATGAAGGTAATGCTACAATTTAAATCTACTTATTAATTTAATTCAACTTACTGTATTAACTCATATAACAAACATATAGCACCTTTATTTTTTTATGGTTTTTTTAATATATTTTATTGATTTTTCACAGAGAGGAAGGGAGAGAGATAGAGAGAGTTAGAAACATCGATGAGAGAGAAACATCGATCAGCTGCCTCCTGCACACTCCCCGCTAGGGATGTGCCCGCAACCCAGGTACATGCCCTTGACCGGAATCAAACCTGGGACCCTTCAGTCAGCAGGCCGACGCTCTATCCACTGAGCCAAACCGGTTAGGGCCATATAGCACCTTTTAAATGCCAGGTACTATCCTAAGTACTTAAAAACATTAACTCATTTAATTATTGTAATACCACTATAAAGTATATACTTTTATTATTCCCATTTTTGTAAATAAGGAGACAGAAGTATGGAGGGCTCAAGAAACTTGCTTTTAGTAGAAAAATGGGGATTCAACCCCGGCGTTCTGGCTTCTGATTGCCTATTATAAACACACTTCTTTATTGCAATTCTATTGTTTTGTAAATCTTTGAATGTCCAGTATCTTGACACATCAAATTGTTGTCATAAAGACTAGATGAGAAGAAAAAAAAACACTGCCTAAGAGCGACCAGTTAGAATGAATAGATGAGCAGAAAGCAATGGCAGCAGATTTGAAAACAATAAGTCTAAATCCATATGATTTGACTGCTCCGGGGTTGAACAGTATGACACTTTATAATTTGGAAAATGGGATAAGAGACTTTATTTGGTGAAGTCAAGTATGTACTTAAACTGTTGGTAGTGAAATTTTAAAAGAACTCCAGTTTAAATATGTAAATAAATGCTTCTTACAGTTAATAAAAAAAGTAAATAACCATAGTTCAAAAGGTTACTTTGTAAATGAGCATTTACAACAGTAGGTATATATATTTTTAAATGCGAGGGACACAAAGGGACAAAAAGAAATGTTGCAAGTGACCCTTTAAGTATTTACAGTTTTAATATGTATCCTTAGCTACATTTTATTTGTATTTGGGTAATTTCACTTAATGAACTAAAATGCTGATTCTCTTTATTTGATAGTACTTTTCTTATCTATGTTTCAACACACACACACACACACACACACACACACACACATGCACCCATGAGATATGACAGGATTCCCTTGAACAGTTTATTATGAATTTATAGTATAATATTTTGAATGAACAGAAATAATTAATTCAAACTATATAATATGGCTCAAACTATGCATTTAACATGACATGGCTAAGTAGTTTTTAATGGGAAACTCTAAAATTGTGAGAATGTGTTGGGTGTGAATGCTGTATGTATGTGATGGCTTGTGAATTCATTGTCACTATTTCAGGGTTATTTCCTACAACTGTAAGAAAAGTAGTCATACATTAAGATCCTGTTTACACTTCTACTGGAAATGTCATCTTTATGGCCTTTTATACATTATTTTAGCAAAAGCCATAAGTGACCCAGAGGAAAGAAAAAAAAAATCTTTGACAAAAAACACCAGGAACTCTAACTTAGATGCCAAAGTATGTATTTGTTCTTCAACTACAGTAGCATTTCATATTATGAAGAATAAATAGGCTAAGAATGACCGGAAATTCATTTAACTTGCACGATGGCAAGGGCCTTTTGTTCATTGCTGAATTTCCAAGGACCTAGAAAAATGCCTGAAACACAGTAGAGAATCCAAAATTGAATGAATGAATGAATGAATGAATGAATGAAAATTAAATGCCAGGATGCAGGCTAAAGGGTCTTTTTAAATTAAATGGTATGTTTTATCATCACCAAACTCTCTTTCAAGTTTGTTAATTCTAAACAAAAAATGTGACAGACTCCTGGGCTTTATCTTGTTACTCTGCAAAATCGCCTTTTTTTAAAAAAAGAAAAGGCAGCACTTATGGCAGAGGACTACAGCAAACTCAAGGGGCTAAGTAGCTTTCCTGATCCCTTAATTCCTCCACTGAGCTGGGTTTTGTTAAATTACTGGTAGCTATGAGCCAAGTGTAAAGAGAAGCGTTTTCAGAAAGGTGGAATTCTATATTCAAGTGCAGTAAAAGAATAAATGAAAATAGAAATGCATAAGCTGTAGGTTTCTCAGGGGGTTTGAAACTGGCCTACCAGTTTGTTATGGGGAACTCAGACAAAGCACTAAAAGCTCTGATCAGAAAAAGATACTTTGAAATAAAAAGAGAAAAAAATGACACTGTTTTAGGACATTAATAAACATGAAAACAAAATCTAAAAAAGAATTTAGCAAAAAGTCTTCATTGAACTTGTATGCTTTTTAAAACAATGACAAACAACATTCACCTAGAGTCTGCATTGCTGAAGAATGCCTACTGAATATTCAGTCCTTTGGAGACAGTTGAGGGAACCTGATATTCTATGGTATGAAGTAATTGCATTTTGGGTTTATCAAATTTGTTTATTTAGTCAAAGTGGAAAGAGTCTATAGCAGTGGTCGGCAAACTCTGGCCCCCTGAGTGTGGCTTTTCCACAAAATACCACGTGCGGGCGCGCATGTACAGTGCGATTGAAACTTTGTGGCCACACTCAAAAGGCCAAAGAGCCACATGTGGCTCACGAGCCGCGGTTTGCCGACCACGGGTCTATAGTAATGCTTAGAAGATAACTAAGGTTTCTGCACCCAAATCAATAAAAAGAGATAAAGGAATAGTGATTAGTTGGTTCAGAAGATAAATCTGAGAGGTGGCTTGATGTCAATCTTTGAGCATTTAGAGAATCATCAGGCAGAGTAATTTTTTCTTCCTTCCTAGTATATTGTAGTAGTAAGTGGGCTTGGCCAGTCTTTCATCAACTATTTATTGAGTGCTTATTTTTTCATAGGACTGTGCGTGATCCTATAAACAACACAGAGAAATAAAGATCTCCCCAAGTGTGCCACATCAAATGCGATTTTAAAAACATGATTATCTACCATGTACAAGTATTTGAATATGTATTGTTTCTCCATGGTTTATTTTTTGGGGTACAGTAGCAGCTATTCTATTTCATATTTTGACAGGAATCAGAAAACCTTCTGATCTTTAAGGAGATATGGAATCCAACAAAAAGAGCATTTTTAGTCTCTTTTTGTAGTGGTTATGCTTCTAGGTTCTGATAATGACATGAGCACAGGTAGCATGTGTAACGTGTAAAAAGTGCCATTAAAGAGAGGAAGTATTCTCCCTGTGGGCTGAATTGTGGACTAAGGACCACGAGTGAAAGTTGCAAGATGAGGGTGTTGAGATTTCTTCACTCTCCTAGATGGTGGTTTGTGTGAAAAAGATAAAAGGTGTTCCTCACTTTTTTGGAAGTTTGCTTCCATTTGTATAAAATTGTTAATAAAAATCTACCATGTCTATGATGTGAATGACACTCTTTAGAACTGTGTAGTGCAAAACCTTTGCAACCATACTTGGTAAAGCTACCTGATAATCATGGAGCCACTATACATGGTCTGGGACCACAAACACATTTTCCAAGTTGTTCTTTCAAATTTTAGTTTATTTTTTTGTCACTCAAGGCCAGACGGAATCCTAAAACACTTTCCTCAAGAATGTAAGTTTCCCTGGATCAAAGATATTATCTATCTTTTTTCTATGACATTTTTCAGTTCTGAGAACAGAGCCTGCTGTATAGAAGATGCTAAAATATTCGTTGGGTGACTTGTGGAAGAAAGAAAAGAAAGAAGAAAGAAAAGAAAAGAGGGACAGAGGGAGGGAGGAAAGAAAAAGAATACGGGAAAGGGAAAGGAATATATTTTCCTTTGCTAAGACTTCGTAGCTTTTTGAAATGTTATCATATGTAAAATGATTTTCAGTAGAATTATCTGGAAAATACAATTGTAATTGTATCATTGATATTTACCATACTTAGTGATTAAGAAAATAGTTTTATTTTTTAGAGTGAATTATTTTACATGTAAGCTAATCACGTGTTTAAAATAATTTAGAAAAATATTTCGTAAGCCATGGCCTGGCTACTTATGTATATTGACAAGTCAACCATATAAACTTTTAATTGTGACCATTTTTGAAGGGTTGACAAAACAATTAAAGTCCCTTTTGTCAATCATTTAGCATTTACTAAACTTCTCTTGGGAGTGTAACATTGTCCTAGGTGCAGTGTAAAACATGGGGGGTGGAGTGGAGGATGTCTTTGTGTAATTGCCAACCACATGGATTCTTTCTATGGGTTCTGAACTAAAGGAGAAATATCTAAAATAGTTAATCGTGAACAAAATGCTTGTTTCCTTGCTGTTAAAACTGGATTGGGTACTTCAGTTTGTAAGTTTATCTACCATGGGCAGTGGGTGGCGAGGGCAGCGTTCACTGGGTCTGCACGCACCACTCACCCAAGTATTTTCCCAAATCATCAGAAAGCATCCTCATAAGCTCCCTCCTTTCCCTGTGTTGGGGTGCACATTTCTCCACTGTCTATTTTCCTCTGCTGATACCATCTTCCCTTATTTTTCCAGTAGAGTTTTCGATTTATTCTTGAATACTTCTGTCATTTTCTTACAATGTTGAGGCAGACACGAAGTCAAAGTATGGGTCAGTTTTTCTTTCTATTACTCTGTATACGAGGTCACCAGGATTTGTGCATTGCCTTTTTCCTTTTTACCCAACACGTATTTTTTAATTGGCTAACCATAAAGGGAAAAAATCATTTGTTTCTATAGTCCGATATATTTTTAAATGTATTTTGTTCTTCCTCTTTTTCAAAAAAATGTTTCTGACTGTGAAGTTCATGCTACCTGGAGATAAGAGGAGAGACGATCAAAGAAAGGAACTTGAAAGGAATGTCTGATATGTATGAAAGATTGTGTTTATTCAAGTGCTTAAGTAATAAAATAGCATTCCTGTGTAGGAAGTTAAAAGTTGCCATAGCTATTTTGAAATTCATACCGAGGCTTCCATTTAATCCCTAGTCAGCCTTGGTAAGATTTACACAAACACATTTTTAATGTCAATGTGAGTCTTCCCTGTGGTGTCATCTGAGATTAGTACATTGGAACCTGGAAGAGTGCCCTGTTGGACTGAGAGCTATAGATCATAAGGCAGAGTGTATTTCTCTCTTCATATGGATTGCCCCCATTATGACATCCTCCTCAAACTGCTCATCTGTAATATGGCCACTTGTTAGAAAAAGCTCATGAATATTGATATATTTTCCAAAAGGTTATTCTTATACATGGATTTGTTTTAAGCAGTAAGCATTAAAAAATCTGATTTATTGACAGAAAATAACTACCTCTCAACCATGATTATCCTGGTTCCTTATTAATCCAAATGGTCAGGGGTCCCCAAGACTACTGTAGGCTCATTGGTTCACTAGAAGAACCCACAGGATGCAGCAGATAGCCACAGACACGGTTAAGATTTAATACAGCCAGAGGCTGCAAAGCAGAGTCAGCAAAGAGAAAAGGTGCTGGGCCAAAGTCCATAGGAAACCAGGCACCAGCTTCTAAGGGTCCTTTCCCAGTGGGGTCACACAGAATGTGCTGAATTCCCCCGGCCATGAGTGGTGACAACTCGTAAAATGTTGCCTGAGACTCAGTGCCCAGCATTTTTGTCGGGGGCTGGTCCCATAGACACCTCTGCCTAGCACATACCCAAATACTAGACTCCCAGGAGAAACAGGTGTTGAGCCTAAACCATATAGTTTGTACAAACAGTTTAGGCACAATACCCCATTAGAGGATGGTGGGAATGCTCTCGAAATCCAAGTTCCCGTATGTCAGCCAAAGGTCAACCTTGCAAATAGACCTTTCTAAGCATACTGGTATGTATCGCAGCTCAGACTTACTCGTTAAGTCTTTACTGTATACAAGATCTCTTCCTCCCTCCTTTATGGATTATTAATATTTTGTCCAATTATAGTCAACTTCAAACAACAAATAGAGAAAAGTAGAAGCAATTTGTCCGTTTGGATTTTTATGAACAAGTCTTTTAAGATTTAATAGACAATGATGATGGAAATATATATTTACTATAGGTTACATATAGTCTTGCTACATTGTTTCCCATTCAACTTCTGCACGTTTCTTTCTTCTTTTTTAAAAAAATATATTTTTATTGATTTCAGAGAGGAAGGGAGAGGGAGAGATAGAAACATCAATGATGAGAGAGAATCATTGATCAGCTGCCTCCTGCACACTCCCCACTGGGGATCGAGCCCGCAACCCAGGCATGTGCCCTGACTGGGAATCGAACCTGGGACCCTGCAGTCTGGAGGCCCATGCTCCATCCACTGAGCCAACCAGCCAGGGCTTTTTTTCTTCTTTTTTTAAAAAATGTTTTATTTTTGCATATTTCTTAAGAAAGTTGGGTTTGCTTTATATATTACATATTTTATTTTATTGAATTATGTTAGTTATTAGTTTACTTTTGTTATTGATTCATTGTTTGATAATTAAACTTTTCTTTTGAGATAACTGTAGATTCAAATGTAGTTTTAAAAAATAATGCAGAGAGATCTCATGCACCCTTCCCCAGTTTCCCCCAACAATAACATCTTGCGTAACTATAGTATAATAGCACCACCAGAAAACTGATATTGGTACAATCTATAGAACTTTTACAGATTTCATCAGCTTTACATGCATTCAGATGTGTATATGTGTGTACTTGGTTTTATTCAATTTTATCACACATGTAGATCCTTATAACTAACACCATAATCAAGAAAGAAAATAATTCCGTCTCTATACAATTCTTTGCATTGTTCTTACTAGTATATTTCGAGGCCTACTTCCTCCTTACCCTTCCCCCTACTCCCTAATCCCTGATAACCACTAATCTTTTTCTCTGTCTATAATTTCATTATTTCCAGAATGTTATGTAAATTTAGTTGAACACTGTAGGACCTTTGGGATTTTTTTTTTTTTTTTTTTTTTGGTAACTCAGATAATTCCCTTGAGATCTATCCAAGTTGAATGTATCAACAATGTCTTCCTTTTTATTGCTGAGTAGTATTTCATGGTATGGATGTACCATCGTTTGTTTACCTATTTACCCACTGACAGAAATTTTGGCAGTTTCCAGTTTTTGACTATTACAAATAAAACTGCTGTGAACATTTATAATTTTTTGCATGAGAATACATTTTGATTTTTTTGTAATAACCGCTCGAGAGTGCACTTGCTGGGTATGGTAATGACATGTTTATTTTTATAAGAAACTGCTAAACTACTACACAGAATGGCAGTATTATTTGACAAT
Organism: Myotis lucifugus; assembly: GCF_000147115.1. Taxonomy (NCBI): domain Eukaryota; kingdom Metazoa; phylum Chordata; class Mammalia; order Chiroptera; family Vespertilionidae; genus Myotis; species Myotis lucifugus. Next base: position 26,555,198 of record NW_005871049.1, on the reverse strand, counting down.
CTCACCAGAAAAATGTAAGACATATAGGTTTTCCACATTCTTACAAGCATTTCTTACTGTCACTGCTTTTTATTTCAGCTATTCTGATAGATGTGTGTATTACCTCATTTTGGCTTTAATTTTCACTTCCCTAAAGTCTAACTAACACTGTTGAATACCTTTACATGTGCTTCTTTGCCATCTGTAAATTCTCTTGGGTGAAAGACATATTGCTCATGTTGGATTTATGTTATTGTTGAGTTTTGATTATTATTTTTACATATTCCAGATACTGGTTCTTTGTTAGAATTATGCAAATATTTTTTCCCCATTTTGTAGCTTATCTTTTGTCTTTTCTTAATGGTATTTTATGAAACAAAAGTTTTTAATTTTGATGTCCAATTTATCCACGTATCCTTTCATGAATTGTGCTTTTGTGTAAAGTCTAAGAATTCGTCCCTTATACTAGGTCCTGAAGATTTTCTCCTGTTTTGTTTTTTTTCTCCTGAAAGTGTTATAGCATTGTATGTTACATATTTTAAACTGATTGCCTAGAGTGACAATTTCCAGCGAAACACCACCTTAGAATTCTTTTTGAATGGTGACACACTAGATGTGTTTTGCCACTGTATAATTGTCAAGTTTGTGTGAACGCATATATTCTGTTCCAGGGTATAGAATACTTTAGTAGTAAGTGAGAAGCAGTAGACTGGGAAAAAAAGAAACTTTAAATATTTTCAAACAATAAAACTTTGAATCACATTTTCTACCTCAACTTATTTCCTTTACTTGCTCTGAATAATTGAAACAATGATAAGCAGATCACAGCAAAATTATAGTGAAAAATGATTTTTTTATAGAAAATTGAAATTAAAAAATATGTTCATAGTAGAAAGACCATTTCATGTCATAGAATTTTATCTTAAAAGCATTTTGAGAGTGCTCAAAATGGCACTCAGAGATGGCTTAGGAAGGAAATTTCCTATTCCCACTTTAAGTGACAATATAGATTAAGGCTTGTCCAACATAGTGGCTCTCCTCCAGACTGCATTTTTATCTCCAACCTTGTTCACCTTTAACACGAGAAAGTACATCTGTAAACCCAATTCCACACGAATGTCTGAATCTAGGTGTTTTTATTTTACTGAATTTTGCTTGACACACAAGGTCATACCATAACATTTGCCTTTTAGCCTGCAGCAACTTCCTTCCCATACTTTCCATGTATTAGAATATGGCACACTTCCTGGCACCTTACCAACGATTGGCTTTTTAAAAAAAATCTCTGTCAGAAGAAAAAAAAATTCTCCCTTTAAATTGCAAAAGTTGAAATCGCAGGGAAGGTCTTCCACGCATGTGGGTCTGCAGCCAGGGAATAATTCCATTAAAATATATCAAACTGTTAAAAATGACCCCATTGCCTCTAGATGGCACACTACCATTATTTTTTCTTAACTTTAGAAAAGTCCCTGCTTTTTAGCAACCAGGTAGCACAGGTGCTGGTTCTTTCAAGTTTCAAAAACCTTTCAATGGTTGTCTAAGTATTCTGAAGTTGCCTTGCACTTGTTTATTTTGTTTTGACTTATATTTAGCATGTTATAAGTAACATGTTAGAATATAAACATAAAACAAGTTTACTTCATGCTATTTCTCAATGGAATGTTGTTATATAAGCAAAATATTAATTTTGTTTCTTTTAAAACTCCACTTTTATGTCATATACATTTTGCCTTAACCTACCATTTATGGGAAGGGAATATGAATTTGAATGTCAAAAGTAATGACAGAAGGGCATTAGCAGTATGTCTTAATAATCTCCTTATGCATGAATTCTCTATCAAAACGTGAAGTGAAAGCTCTCTTTCAATTGGACCATCAGACATTTAATATTTGCTTTTTGTGTCTTTTTAAGTAAGTTTCATTTCACAATAACATTTGAAGGAAAAGATTAAATTTGAATTATGTTTTATTATTATTTTTTTATCCTCGCCCAAGGATACTTTTCCATTGATTTTTAGAGAGAGTGGAAGAGAGAAGGAGAGATGGAGAGAAATATCAATGTGAGAGAAACACATTGATTGGTTGCCTCCTACATGTGCCTGACCAGGGCGTGGGCCAGGGAGGAACCTGCAACCAAGGTACGTGCCCTTGACCAGAATCAAACCTGGGACCCTTCAGTTCACAGGGCGACATTCTATCCACACTGAGCCAAACCGACTAAGGAAAATTTGAATTGTATTTTAAGTATAGTAGGATTTTCAGATAGAACTTGAATTCAACTTATGCCATCTTGAAAGATAATTTTAGCTGATAAAAAAATACCAAGTTGGCTTATTTTTAGTGATGATAACAAATACAACCTGAATACATCAGAACCAGTAATATTTGCATAAGAACTTGAAATATTACTCTTTCTAGATTGAGGGTATTATGCGAACCCGGAAGTAATATAATAATTATATCACATAAACACATTTCAGTGAAAAGAGAAAAAGCGTCTCACAGATGTGGGATGGAGAAACATGTTTCCATGGATGCTTGATGCTTTTAGTCCACGGGTTGCAAAGAGTTTGAATTTGAGAATGATGATGAAGTGTGACAGCATGTCCCACCCTTAAAACGCTCTTTATCAGTGTCTCCAACCCTGCGATTCTGTGCGAAGCCCAGTGATCCCCTGTATTTATCCCCACAACTCATGAGTCCTGATTAGATCTGGTATTTCCTGGAGGAAATGATTTCATTACATATGTCTAACAGTCTCCTCATTTTCATTTTTATAAAAGTTACTAGAGGCCCGATGCACAAAATCCATTCGAGGGGCTTGGCCCTTGCCGCCCCGGCTGCCTCGGCCACCCCTCGCAGCCCCGGCTTTGTTGGGAAGGTCATCCGGATGGTTGTTCTGCTGTTCAGTCTAATTAGCATATTAGCTGTTTATTATATAGACTGTGCTTGAGAAAATATTGGCTAACTATGTATCTGCCAAAAACTGGAATATATAAGGAGCTTTGAAAACTCGACAATAAAAATAGAAACAATTCAATCAGAAAATGGTTGAGAGACATTTCACTGAAGAAGATATACAGATGAAAAAGTACCACATGTAAAAATGTTGAGTGTCATTAAAATTAAAACCACAGTGAGATATCACTATACCCCTGTCAGAATGGCTAAAGTCCAAACAGTTACGGGCTCAAATGCTGATGAAAATGTAGAGAAACTGGATCACTCACAGTTTGCTGGTGGAAATGTAATATGGCATAGCCACTCTGAAAAACATTTTGATACCTAGTTATAAAAATAAGCATGCAATTGACATATGGCCTAACAATTGCACTCTTGGACATTATCTCAGAGAAATAAAAAGTTATGTTCAAACAAAACCTGTACATGGATGTTTTCGCAGTTTTATCTGTAACAGCCAAGTCTCTTTCTGTGGGGGAATGGTAGGCAAAGTGTGGTACATCCATATCCTGGAATACCATTCAGCAATTAAAAGGAACAAATTATCGATGTACTAAACAACCTGGGTGAATTATCAGAGAATTATGCTGATAAAAGTAAAATAAATATATACTGTAATGATTCCATTTATATAATATTTTTGAAATAAAAAAATTCAGAGTTGGAAAACAGATTGTTGCCATAAGGGGCTAGGAATGGGGGAGAGGGTGTGGTTTTAAATGAGCCATGCAAAACTGGTAAAATTTGAATAAAATCTATGGATTGGATCATGGCCAATTCCCTGTTTGTGATATATGACTGTAATTATGCAACATGTCAAATTTGAAGGAGGTTGGATAAAAAAAGATTCATAATATCTCTCTGAACATTTTTGAAACTTCCTATAAATAAATATTTAAGTAAAAAACAACAACCTATGTGCTTATTTCTCCCATAGATTATGCCATATTAATCTTCCAGAGATGAAACTAAGTTCTATTTTGGGGCTATGGTTATTTTTATTATGATAATTATATGTTTTATTATAAAAAATATTATTAGATACAAAAGTGTTAAATGCAAAAACATTTTATTTAAATAATTTTTGTCAGGAATCTACTCCTCTTAAACCTTTTAATGTGTCATAGATATTCTGACTGTTTTTACTTGAAATTATTTAGGATTATGTTTCCTTGTCATAGATGAGATATAGCCTATAACTTTTTCTTCCTACTTGATCTATATTATGTTGTTCATCCCTGTTCCTTGTAAACCTAAAAATAGTATGAATGAAAAATGAAGACATCTGGCACATGACACTTACCTATAGATTTTTACAATTTTGACAAAATTCTTAATGTATATTTTGTGAAAAGGTTAATTTTATATCAAAATAAATTTCTCACACAATACCATTGGTATTACTAAAAATTTCCTAAATAAGTTTCTAACAAAACGTAACTGGGTTACCTCAAAAATACATCTAATTATCTACTACCAACTTTGAACCACAGTGCCATGGCAACAGCAAAGTCGTGGCTTTAGAACACGATCATTTATTTTAAGAAAGCATTAAACGTCAACATCTTAGCTCTTACACGATTCTAGAGTGACTCTTTTTGGAGGCCAGTCTTCCTGAAGTCAGGATATATTTCTGGGCTAAATTCACTAGTTTACAAGAAATTAAAATCTTTGACATGTTTATAGACTTCTCCAGGTTTTCTCAGCATTTCTCAAATCATGTTATTCTATTTTTTTTTTAATCTTTCTACACTGAGAGGCTTTAAGCTGAGCTTTCCAGACCTTTTGAAAAGCAACTGATTTTTTAAGAGATCATACTATTTTTCCCCTTTGCTCAGAGGATGAGCTGCTGTATATGTGCCCCAGAATTAAGCAGTCAGAATTAGACCAGAGTGGCATTTATTAAGCATCTGTGTGTGTGTGTGTGTGTGTTTGTATGTGTATGTGTGTTGGGGGCGGTGGGCAGGGGTGTTTGGGTAGAGAGAATAAAATGACTTAAGAAACATTCCCAAATGAGCAGAATATTTTTTTCCAGCGCTGGGTATCATACCATGGATTAAGCCCGATTCTAAAATTTCTCCATATTAATTTAGAAAATAGTCTTTAATTTAAAACCTCTAAACACTATGGCAAGATTACTGGGTTTAGAATTAGGAGATCTAATTAGGGTCAGAGCACTGACTTTCTAATGTTCCATCCTTACGATCGTGAATGAGGTAATCCTGTGTTTAACATTCTTCTGGGTAAAGGGAGACTTGTAATACTGTCGTCAAATGGCTTTTACAAATACAAAATAAATCTTCAAGATATTAAGTCCTATTTAAATAAAAGGTGTTACCGCTCTTAGCAATCATTATAATTTAGTTAATGTATTTCAATGTATAATGTTAATGCAAGTGTGTTATCTCTCTGTGTGTAAATTTGTTTCATAAAGGCTGAGGATAGTTTTTTTTCTCTTTTAAACATATACATAGTACATAGACGGTGTCTAAAAATATCTATTGAGTGAGTGGATGACAAGCCTAATGAAAAAGAATGCTCAAATCTAAAGATTTAATTTATTCTAATTTAATTGGTTTCAGGATAAAATAATCACAGAAAATTTTAGAGTAGCAACTGAATTACAGCATCCCCCAAGTGAAATGAAATAATTTTAGAAATGATAGTAAATGCTTTTGAACAGTTTTGCTTTATTGTTACTGGCATAGCTATGAGCATCAATCATGACGTTTTTCTCATCATAAACCTTAAGTAACTCCTACTGCTTAGAAAATAAAATACAGTTCTTTAGTCTGGCTCTAACCTTTTTAAATTTAGTTTTCTATCTTACCATTTTTGTCTCTTGGGGATACACCTCATATCTCCAAACTATCTTGCTTTCCCACTCTTGTGCCTCCTTGCCTGCGTCCAAGCTTTACCTTCATTTTGGGATGCCCTTCAATTTATTTCTACAGAATCAGATCCCACCTATCTGTCAATTTCTGTCTCTATTGCCAATGTTGCCATTAGGCCTACAAAGATAGCCTCAGTTAGAGGTTATCACTTCTTGCCTAAATATCCATTTTCTGTTTACCCTCTTGAAACCCTTGTCCCTTCCCTTGTCTAAATAGTACAGTTTTTGATAGCAGATTCTATATCTGATTTACCTTTGTATTGTTCCAAATCCTATCTAATAAAAGACAAAAGGGTAATTAACCGTACCTCCGCTACGCTTCCCATGGGCTAATCAGGGCGATATGCAAATTAACTGCCAACCAAGATGGCGGCCGGCAGTCACACAGCTGAAGCGAGCAGGAGGCTTGCTTGCTCCAGTGATGGAGGAAGCCAAGGTTCCCCGCCTGCCGCGGCCCAGCTCTGAGCTCCGAAAGCAACAGCTCCAAAAGCAACAATGTTTCAATTATAGAAGCTAAACAAACCCCAGATACCTGCTTTCAGCTGGCGGCGGCCTCAGAGCTGGGAACGCCAGTGACGGCAACAGAGTTTCAATTATAGAAGGTAAATAAATCCCAGAATAAAAAAAAAGAAAAGAAAAAAAGGAGAGGCTGGGAGCTTCAGTCCCGGCCAGCCTGAAAACAGCCCTCAGCCCTTCACCCAGACTGGCCAGGCACCCCAGTGGGGACCCCCACCCTAAAAGGGGTATGGCCAGCCTGAAAACAGCCATCAGTCCCTCATCCAGGCTGGCCAGGCACCCAAGCGGGACCCCCACCCTGATCCGGAACATTCTTCAGGGCAAACCAGCAGGCCCCACCCGTGCACCAGGCCTCTATCCTATATAGTAAAAGGGTAATATGCAAACTGACCCTAACAGCAAAATGACTGGGAATGACTGGTCACTATGACACACACTGACCACCAGGGGGCAGATGCTCAATGCAGGAGCTGCCCCCTGGTGGTCAGTGCGCTCCAACAGGGGGAGCTCTGCTCAGCCACAAGCCAGGCTGATGGCTGCCAGTACAGCGGTGGTGGTGGGAGCCTCTCCTGCCTCCTCAGCAATGCTAAGGATGTCTGACTGCAGCTTAGGTCTGCTCCCCGCTGGCAAGTGGACATCCCCTGAGGGCTGTCGGGCTGCCAGAGGGATGTCTGACTGAAATCTTAGGCCCAATCCCCCAGGGAGCAGGCCTAAGCCAGCAGGTGGTCATCCCCCGAGGGGTCCCAGACTGCGAGAGGTCACAGGCTGGGCTGAGGGACCCCCCCCCCCCCCCCGCCCCGAGTGCACAAATTTTTGTGCACCGGGCCTCTAGTTAAGGTATAATTGGCATACAGTATCTTATTAGTTTAGATGTACATCATAGTGATTTGATATTTATATATGTTATAACATGATCACCAGAAACTACCTTTGTATTTTCAAGACTACCTACATTGTATATACATACCAATGTTTTGTTTATTGAACAAATTGAATGCATATGCATTTTTATGCTTCTGCTGGTAAACAACCTGCATTCATCAGTAATTGATATTTACAATAAGGAATATATAGGTGTCCATAATTTTGACATATTCAGCATTATTATGATTAATAGATTTTGGCAAAAATGGAAGGTAATTCTATTAGAAAGTGATAATCATTTCAACAAATGGTGCTGGAACAATTAATTGGACACCATATGAAGAAAAAAAAGAAAAGAAATACAGAAAAAAGAGAACTTAGATTCTTACATCACCAATAAAATGAACTCATAATAGGTCATATGCTTCAATGTAAGCCCTAAAGTATAAAACACAGGAGAAAATCTTTGTGAGATTTAGTTATGCAAAGCGATCTTAGATATGACATAAAAAGCATAACCTGTAAAAGAAAAAGTAACTTGGATTTCATCTAAATTAAAAATTAAAGTGTTGCTCCTCTAAAGGCACTAGTAAGAAAAGAGAAAAGACAAGCCAGAAAATTTGAGAAAATATATATTAATAATGTATTTGTAAATAACTTGCATCCAAAAATATATAAATACTTCTTATAATTCAGTAAGAAAACACCCCAGGTAAAGAACGGATACAGGATTTGAATAGGCATTTCAACGTATGGGTAGCAAATAAGCACACCCAAACATGCTCATTATTAGTCATTAGAGAAATGCAAATCAAAGCCACAGTGAGATGCCACACCACACCTTGTAACTGCCTCAGGATCACCTGGGCCTGCTCCTCTTCTGCCCATGAGAAATTTAGCTCCCTTGTTGATTTCCCACAAAATAGCATTCATTCAGAGCATTTTGAGCTTAAGAGATTTATTGAATATGTTTGAGACAGTATTTTCATGTTACAGAGTAAGCAATTTTATTTATTTTTATTTATTTATATTTATTTCCCCCAATCACCATTTATTCCCTCAATGCCCTCTTCCACCTTCACCCCCACTTTCCCATCCCACTATCACCACATTGTTGTCCATGAGTTCTCTCTTTTTTTTTCCTTAATCTCACACCTCCTTCCCCCCCACACCCCTAGCTGCCTGCCTGCTTTCTATCTATCTATGAGTCTGTCTCTATTTTGCATGGTGGTTCAGTATGTTCATTAAATTCCACACATGAGTGAAATCATATGGTACTTGTCTTTCTCTGACTGGCTTATTTCACTTAGCATAATGTTCTCCAGGTCCATCCATGCTGTTGCAAAGGGTAAAATTTTCTACCTTTTTATGGCAGAGTATGCAATAAAATTCCATTGTATGAAATTTTATATGAAATGGGTAGATATGAGTAATTATGGATTTCCATGAACTAATAAAACTATGAATTTCTATGAAACAGGCTCCTCCTTGCACATCTTTCTTCCAAAGATCCATTTCTAATTTAAAATTTTGAAACTTGGGGTTCTTTTTTCTTAGCAAAGACCACAAAAATTAAATTCATCTCTACAAAATTTAGATCTGCTTCTGGATGTTATTATTAATTAACTTCAGCTATCCTTCCACCATAGATTTTTCTTAGCCCTTACTTCCTAATATTTCTAATCTCTCGCCATCTTTGAGTTTTTTCTCTTTTCTACTTTCTTCTTTTCTCTTTTAGCAAAAATTGTCTATTTGTCTCATTTGAATGAATTTAGTTTTCACCTCCAAAGTTTTGGTGCTCCATGTGGACTTGGCCCCAGAAAGGCTATTTTTCTCAAAGAGAGATCTCAGAAGAAAAAGAACTCTCATGCCAACTGTTAAGGTAAAAAAATTTCTCCACCTACATTTTTACATAGATTTTTTTTACCTCATTCCCTCTTATCCTTGATTATAGACTTTTCAATTTATTTCCATGAAAATATCTGTCTTTGATCCAAACAGGTATGTTTTTTATGAAAAGACTGTAAGCTTCTATTGCTGTATTCTAATTTTAAGACACATTTTTGACTTCTTAAGTGAAACCTATAACTTTGTGTCAATTCTCTTTTTTTATAATTCCAAATCCATTTTGGTACTCAAAAGATGGGTATTTAGGGTTACAAGTACTATTTCCATTTCTCCCCAAATCCTACTCACATTTGAATCACTTTGTATACTCTAAGCTCTCAATCTGTTTTCCTCTAGTCGAGGGTACAGCAATATCCAAGAATGAGGTCTCAATCTTTTATGATCATATAGACCACTTTCAGAACCTGATGAAAGCTGTGAACTATCTCCTCAAATATATGCATATATAACATCTTTTTCTACAACAGGACTTTACCTACTTTATGAAGCCTACCCATGAACTCTCAAGCCTATCCTATCAGATTGAGTATCCTTGCAGTACAGTTATTGTAACCTAGAATACGTAGCAATATGTGTTGAATAACTTTGAAAATTTATTTTTATTCTTTGTAGTTGCAGTTTTCTTACTGTGTTTTTGGAGGTCTTTTTGAGGAGCTGTTTTGCATGAATGCAAAATGTTGAATTACTATAGTCTTATCATTTTATGGAGAGGACACTCTGTAGTTGGTTGAAATCTTTTATACTTTTTTTCCCCCCCACAGAACAAAGTGACTCTTCTCTTTTAAAACACATTAAGGGTTGAAAAAGTCATTAGGATGTGAATGTGGATATCGCAGGAATTGATGTACTACAATTGGAGCTGTTATATTAATGAAAGTGAGACTATCATAGAAATGAATCATATAGCTATAAACTTGTAACACAGAGAGGGATCCATTAGTGTGTCAGTGGAAATGATGTGAAGATAAAGAAAATGGGTTTTGTCTTAATGCAGAGCAAGTGTGAGCAGAACATATAGCTGAATTTTAGAAAAGTCCAGGAGGAATTAAAAGCTAAGACTACCCGTATATCTTAAGAGTCTTTAAAATAGATTATATTGTCAAAGATGATTACAAGAAGATATTATTATATCAGCTAATAAAGATAGAAATTAATTAGTACAAGATTGTTAATTTTTACTCATCTTTTAATACAGGTGTTGCCAAAAGTAGGTTTACAATTGTTTGTATGAAAAAAAGGCATGTAGGTTATGATTATTATTACACTTTTATTAACTCAATAGAATGTCACTCACACTGTAAACCTACTTTGCCCACCCCTGTATGTGCAGAACTTCTGCTGATATATAGGCATGTTTTCTATGCCTGCATTTATTTCAGCAGCCTAAAAATCCAATATATATTCTTTTCTCTGAAAACTATTCAAGTTCCCTGTTTATAAAAGTGGCTTTTGGAATAGATATTGGGGATGAAATAAATATTAAAAGTTCACCTTTAATTTCCTATGATTGCAATTTGAGCAAAATTGTACCTTGCCTTCTACATTAAAAAAATGTGAGTAGAATTTCTTATAATGAATGTATAGCAATTAGCTATTCTTGAAGTTGGAAACCTGCTTGACAAGGTTCAGTGTGAGTGCTGTGATAGAAATGAGGGGCAATTAATCTTGATGAGACTAACCTGGAGTGATATTCCAGTAATTTTTTGATCTAAAGATCTCTTAGAAGTCTCACCAGCTAAATATTATTTGGAGTTTATGATTTTACATTTTTTATCATCGTAGAATATATTCAGATTTTGAACTGAAGAAAATCTCACATCTCAGTCTAAAAACAATAGCTTCATATATTTTGTATCTTCCTTTTTGTACTCTGGAAAATAAAAAAAGTTTATATAAAATATATTTTCAGTGCTTAGTCAATCTGTATGTGAAATGGTGAAAATGAATGAATTGAATATATTATCTATTTGTTCAAAAATTTGGGAACTCATAAACTAGACTATAGGGGAGATTTTTTCATGTACATTTTAATGCTTTATAAATACAATTGTGGTTTCTAGAAATAAAAACGATCAATTTATATTTATTAAACTGGTGCAATCATAAATAAGTCAAGGAAAGCCTCCTCTTACTTCATAAAACAAACATTTAAATAAGTATTTTAAATAGAATGACCAGTGCTAGGTGGTAGAGAATGTAGAATGCCGTGAGGTACTAATACCTGGGGCAGGCAGTTGAATCTAGGAAGTTCTGAGGTAGCTATTAGCTTATTTTCCATTGTATCTCAGTACATATAGTAGTGCCTTGAACATTGCGGATGTTTAACAAACATTCATTAAATGAATAAGTGAAGACATTATGCCTGCCCTGTAGCAGTTAATAGTCTAGTTGGGAGACAGACATATAAATTGTCTCAGTTATATGCTTGTAATAATAATAGTGATGATGGTGATCATTTCCTTTGTGGCAATTACTATGATAGGTGTTTTACATCTGTTATTTCTAACCTCTTAGACAACCATGAAAGATAATAATTATAAACTAGTAACTGACATTTCTATAATACTATGTGCTAATTTTCCTTATTTCTTTGGTGGAGAGTGGGTGAGTTAGGGAGGAGAGAGTAAAGTATGAGTCTCTTTTTCAGGCAAAGGGTCCATCCTGAGCAAAGACAGAGATATATAAGAGTGAATGGTTTGTTCACTTTATTTCAATGATCAAATAATTTGTAAAAGACGTTTGGAATTCAATTTTACTCTGGACCTACTGTCCCTCTGAACTTCATGTGACATGAGTTATTACTTTCCATGAAAGTTGAATTTATTGTTAGATTAAACCTCACTCTTTCTCCAGTAAATGCTGTTATGTACCATGATCTTCGCTTCATTATGGCTGGAGGGGAGAAGGTCATGATTCTCTCTTTGTTGCACCAGAGAAAGTATGAGTGTGACATCTGTGAGTCACAGAGGAAAGAGGAATCATACTGCACTGAATCTTAAAATTCTTACAAAGTGTTCTTTCACACCATTGAAGGCTCAGTCTCTTGAAAAGTGCTGCTGAAATAGCTCTCAGCCACCCGCCCCTGTTCTCCACCGCCGCTTTTATATTAGAATAATGCAAAGAAAGAAAACAGGCATGTGATCTTAGCTGCTCTAAAAATCCCATTTTTGGTTTCTCGGTTTTTAAAAGTACGGCAAAAATGATTTAAGCAAATGATTAGTCACTCTAGTATGAGGACACGACAAATTATAGGAGAAAATGAGAAACCCCTCTAAGAGCGGTTTATAAAATTGTCAACACCCTCTTTAAGAGGCCCAGCTGGAGGCAGCTCTAGTCACTAAGATCACTCGCCCCAGATTGTCTTTTTTCTTCTCATGGAAGCACTAACATCAACCACAGGTGGTAAGCTGTAGTCAATTAGGCTCCTACTTTCAAAATTAATAGCATTATGCACTCGGACAGTCTCACAGTCTTGGCTTCTGTGTGTTAACTGTTAGGCCACTGTTACTTTCTCTTTTTCACCAGGGAATACATTAGATTCTGCACCAGTGAGCCCTCCCGAATTTTCCTTCCTCTGCTAATGACCTGGCATCACCAGCAGCACCCGGTGCAGACAGTGCCCTCTTCCTGGAACCAACCCCCACCAGCAGGGCCTGCTTCCTGCACCTGCCTTTGGCTTCCAGGTGTGGGCACACGGGTCCATGTGACCTCTAGTGGAAGTGCGAAGGGGACACAGAGCTATCTGGGTTTATGCGTTTCTTACTTTATTTTATTTTATTTTATTTTTTGATTACAGTTTGCATTCAACACTATTTTGTATTAGTTTCAGGTGTACAGCACAGCTAATAGATATTCATATAGGTTACAAAGTGTTCCCTTGGATAATTCAAGTGCCCACCTGGCACCATAGATAGTATAATATTAGTGACTATATTCTCAATGCTTTACCTTACTTCCCATGCCTATTTCGTAACTACCAATTTGTACATCTTAATTCCATCAGCTCTTCTCACCCCACCCCCCAACACCCCTCCCCTCTGGCATCCGTCAATCTGTTCTCTGTGTCTATGAGTCTGTTTCCACTTTGCTTGCTTTTGTTCTTTAGATTCCACATATAAGTGGTACCATATGGTACTTCTCTTTCTCTGTAAGTTCATGCATTTCTTACTGAAATTCATGAGACAGGAAGTATAAATACAACATTTAATTACCTGCATTGTCTCCTACTACCTGAAGCTGTTTGATTAATAAGATTGATAAGTTCATATAAAACTCAAAATCTGCATTATTGTTAGTCTTGATATTGATCTCAAAGTGCCCAGACTTCTTGTTGTTGTTAACATACATGCATCCTTTCAAGCCATGTCTTCACCAGAAGTTTGAATGACTGCAATAATCTTCTAACTCACAGCATTACGACACCCCACCTCTATTCCCACTTCTATCCCATTCTACATATCAGTGGCAGATTAATGTTTATGTTATAATTTTTGTTTGGGAACATACAAGATTTTTCACATTTCTATTACATTACATCTCACATAATTCTGGTAATAGATAGCAGTTATCAGGAAGTAAATAACAATCCTCTACTTGGCTTCAATGACCAACTCATTATTTTTTCTTTTCTTATCTATCACTGTATTTCCTTCACTTAAAAAATATACTTTGACCACTGCCAAGCTCAGTTCTATCTTTCCTCATAAATAAATTTGCAATCTTTTCTGACAACTTCCCGTATGTTCATAGAAACTATTTCATATGTTGAGATGTTTGAAAGAACAAGTTTCATCAGTCATTTGCAATTTTTTTACATATTGTGCATTCTATTTCATTATATATTTGTGTTCACCTAAGACAGGGTGGGGATGTCCCACCCTCCTGCCCCATATGGCCCATAAAATCATTTGGTCTGGCCCTGCCAAGGCATTAGGGGTGAGTTAATTAAATGTTTGATCAACTATAGCAGGCTAATGTTTAAGTTGATAATTTTGCGGGGCCCTGAAATGATGTTATAAACACATTGTATGCGGGAAACGTATTTATACGTTTTATAATGTCCTGGGTCTTACTACTGCCTGGCCTTCAGTCCAAGAATTTTCTGTCTTACTCAACATATCAAACCCTCTGTACTCTCAGCTAACTCTCATGCCCTCATTTGACACATAATAATTTTACTGCTCCTGCATGTTCCCTGGAATCCCATACTCTACAGACACAAGTATGCAGAGGTAATTTCTCTGAAGGAATGATATGTTTCCTGTATACAATGTGTAAATATCCAAATGGCCCTTGGCAGAAAAAAAGATTCCCCATCCCTGATAAAGACAACATTTCAAGTAATGTGCCATTGAATGACATTCTTGAATATTTATCATGTTAATTTTGTGGACTTTTGAAAACTCAGAGATATTCTTTAGTAGCATTTCATACAGGTCTCATCTTCAGTTTGAGAATCTGGTCCTTACATTGTTCACTTCCTTTGTATCACGCTTTTCAGCCTTCCTGCTTATAAAGCCAATCCGTCTTCTACTTTCTCTTTGAAGACTTTCTGGTGTCCTTCAGGTTTTATAAGTCTTCCCCTTTTTTAGCTTTTAAAACACTAAATGATATACTACAATTTTTTTGAGCATCTAATTTAAAAAAATGAGAACTCAATTACTTACCATCTTGCAATATTCTACCAGTTTTAATCATGTTTTCCCAGTCAGATTGTAAATTCTTTAAAGGCAGAGGCTGAATCGTAACACTGAGTGGATATTGCCAATAACACTTCATACTAGTACTGTCTGAATAGAAAATTGGTTCTCAATAAATCCTTTTTGAATGAATAAGTGCTTGACTGTAGAGGGTTCCTCAATTATTGGCAAGAGAGTTCATAAGGTGAAAATCATTAATATTTGTTTTGATAGTCGGACTGTTTTAAACAAATAATTTACTGTGGTTATTATGGGCAGAAAACTCTCCAGAGTGACCTATTTGTGAGAAGGGTGATAACGTGTGCTTTCATTTGCATTATTCTAGTTTTATTTAATTTCTTTTTCATGTGTTAAAAGCTCTTACTGATGATAGTCACTGAAATAAATGATTAGATTGAGAGGCAGTTTAGTGCAAAGATAATCTAATTAATTTCCACTCTGACTCCTACTGATTATTACTTTTTCTGATGTTATGCTTGTGGTCTTACCATACCATTTAGTAGTTGGCTACATGACATTTTTCTCTTCTAACACTTTTTATACAGAATTGTTCATCTCATCAGGGCAGAACCTGTTCCTGCAAACACTTGTGCACCCCATTGTGCTGGGGACCCTAAACACTTGACTGATCAATGCCCCAACCTGAGCTTAGACACAACTAAGAAATGAGCAATACACCTACAGAAAAAAGTACCAGAGGCTAATCTTTTATCTCACATTCAATTTGCATTTCATAACACTATGACCTTGTGTGTGTCTATAAAAGTTTACCTTTCAAATTATAATCATATTTCACTCTCTTTGGTATTTTATCCTACTGGTTCCTAACTTTTTATGATAATAGTGCCTCTGGCTGATTTTATAAACTACATATGACACTTATAATTCAGTTTCTATTATCCTTCAAGTCAGAGCAGTTTTAAATAATCTTTTTATAGAAGACTTTTGCTTTTGAAAATCAAACATTATTTTCTTCAATTTTACAGTTTTGAAGCCTTTCTGTAGGTTTTAAAATATTTTTAGCACTCTATAAATTTCTCAGCACATCAGATAATGAGTTGTAACCCACCAAGTTCATATATCACCATCATTGAAAATCACTCATATTAATAATACAAAGTTGCCATCAGGAGAAACACATCTATCTATCTATCTATCTATCTATCTATCTATCTATCTAATCATCTATCATCCCATATCCTGTGACTCCCAGAGCCAAGAAGTAGAATAAATATTATCCTTGTTTATCAATGCCACATCCACTTCATTTTTTTTTTCCTCATTTAAAAAAATCTTAACTTCTTTGAAGTATACACCACTCACCATCCACCACTTCTATCAACCTCCTGATCACTCTCTCTCATTCACTAAAATGTTACCTCCTAGATCATTCTTGTCTTCCTCTCTACTCCTATTATAGTCATTATTCATGCTCAAAATTTAACTTTCACATATATGACTTATCCAACGTATTGGGCTTCTAAATCATAAATCTCATTTTAAAAAAATCTTCTCTTCACCTACCTTGATCATCCACTGCCATGGCTATATATATATATATATATATATATATATATATATATATATCCCACGTTCAAAGACTGTTAAATCATGTTGTTTACCTGTATCTTCAGAAAAAAATCACTTCTACTGTCCAGGTAAACAACCTGCTTCCCTATTTATAATGGTCTGGCCCTCTAGCAACTTCAGCACAAAATTATAGTTAATTTGCCTACAAACATCAGGTGGTCATAATAACCTGGCCACTCAGTGTATATTCTAGACCTTGCTATATCAGTAATTACATCAGCTCCTGATCTTCCAATTCACCTACCTAGTATTTTCCAATTCCAAAAATGTTTTATCTAATTATAACTTCATATCCATTTTTACTTTTCATCCTCCTTCTCTTATCTTTGCTTCCTTCATATCTATCATAGAGTACACACTTACTTGAATGGCTTCTGTAACAATCTTAACTTTTATTTCACCATTGCCTCTTTCTTCCTCTTCCTCTTTTTAAATCAACTATCAAGTTGATTTATACCAAATTATTTTGTTCCCTAGAGAAGCTGACTATTTTTTGAAAATAAAAATTATACAATACTATGTGTTTTTTTTACAGTAAAGAGTATTTAAGATTTTTTATTTGCAAATTGTTATTATTTTTTATGTGAGTAAAATTTATAATAAACTTATGTTTGTGATATATTTGTATCTTTTCCCCCTGAAGAGTTTAACAAATGTTGTTAAATATTTGCCAGCACAGCACTGCTAATATACATGTTATATGTAGTATATCTACAAAAATAACTCTTGATATTCTCTTTTCACAGCCCTCCCTATTATTGCTCCCTCAGTCTTCTCCATCCTGGTAAATAATAAAATCATTCAATCTGCTGGATACTTCTAAATCTAGGAATCATATTTGGTTAACCTTTTTCTTGGCTTCTACATCCACACAATCAGTCCTGTCATTTCTACTTAAAAATATAAATTACTCTCCACTTCCACTGCCATCATCTTAATCCAGGGCACCATTATTCATTGCCTAGATTATGAGAAAATTCTCCAAATAGGACTTCATTCTCCCAGCTTTTCCCTTTCCATTCTTCACTCACCTAGTGCAGTGATTTTTCAAAAATGTAAATCAGATGTTACTTCCTTGATTATAATACCTTGATGACTTCTCATTGTTTAATTGTAAGAACTAATGCCTTATTCAGACAGATGCTCTTGGGCCACAAGACTTTTCATCTTGACCATAGTATACGAGGAATGATGAAAAGTGCTTCCTTTGAAGATTAGTAATATACAAAGAATGTGCAGGAAGCCATTATTACGTGATATGGTTCTATTGATATCTTTCTCTAACAAAGGGTGGGACCATGCCAAGATTGAATTAAATATCGGGATTCAAAAATGTACTGCTTATCAAGGTGAGAATTTTATGTTAATGGGATGATTAATCAGTGAGAATTCAGCCATGTTAGGTATTTCAAGCAGAAAGGTATTTAATGGAGTACGTGAAAGGCGTATACAACCACTGGCAAAGAGAGTAGTGAATGTTAGTGAAGGTTTACTTGCTCTAAACAGGCACTACCACAGAGCTGGCTTCGAAACCTTGTGGTGTGTGTATGTGTTGTAAAACTCCCTTTTACTCTCTGTTTCCCAGCCACATCCAGGTGGGTATTGCCAGGTGGGAACTTAAAGTAGGTAACACCTGGAGGCCATTTGTAGCCTCATACCTGCGGAAGCCCATGCAGCCATTCACCACTCTTCTGGAGATAAAGGCAATGGATTCTGCTTCTCTTCTACTTTCAAAATCTCACAGAGTTACCTCATTGGCAGAACGTCATTCACATTTAAGTCCTGAGAAGAAAGAAGTCTGGGAAAGATATTCCCCAGGCTTTTAGCTGATATTCAGGGAAGAACCTTGAACGTGGTAGGGAGGCATTCTGATTGCCAAAACAAACAAGCAATAGCCAAGACAAACTAAATAAATTTCCCCCTCCCCAACCTCAGATGAATGGCAACAAAAGTAAAACAAAGCAGATTCCCTAAGAATACCATTTTCTTCTCAAGCGAATTCCTGATTAAAAGGTTCCACTAAATATTTGATTTGAACACAATTCCTTATATCCATTTTTCCTGTTTTTCTGACATATATCAAAAAGGATAAGAACATGTTATGAGGAAAGGTGAAAGGATTAAAGGGCCAAATGGAGTTTTCATTGATTCTGGATAATGTCTGCTCTTTGAAGATTTAAAAATGAAGCAAAAATATTATTTCCTACTTTACACTACTTGCAAACCTAGGTGTAGAGACAAGATTAAAGCACACAGAACAAATTGAGAGCAAATATGCTGTATGATGATAAAAAGCTTGGTTTTGTAGCTTGTCTTACAAGGAAGAAAATAAAAAAAAATGTTTGGAATAATGGAAGGAGAGTTTCTGTCTGAACCTTGAAGATCAATAGTACTTGGAGCGGTGAGAGGAAGTGAGAGCATTTAAAGTGCATGTATGAATGACAGAATAAGCAAAGGCTGGAATGAGCACACAGGAGAATGGTTAGAGGTTTACCAATAACTTTTGTTTGTTTTTTGTTCTTAATCCTGGCTAGGGCTACCAACAACTTCTTAAAATAATTTTCTGTCTCTAAATACTTTTGTTTAAATTGAGGGGGTGCCCTAGTCGGTTTGGTTCAGTGGTTAATGTGTTGGCCCTCAAACTGAAGGGTTGAGGGTTTGATTCTGGTAAAGGAAACATACATCGGTTGCCGGCTCCATCCCTGGCCCCCAACCGACTAGGGTGCATGTGGGAGGCAACCAATCGATGTGTCTCTCTCACATCAATGTTTCTTCCTCTGTGTCTCTTCCCCTCCCTTCCACTCTAAAAACAAACAAATCAATGGAAAAGAAAATATCCTTGGGCGAATATTAACAATAAATTGAGGGTGAGCAGAGTTTGCTTCCCCAAAATACGCCTCTTTGGGATATTAATTTTTTTAAGCTGGTTGTTTTTAAGAGATGAAAGTCTCAGGGAAAGCCTTTCCCTTTCCCTATAACTGCCTAAAAGAAATTGAGGTAGAAGACTTGCTCTCGAAAGGGAGCTATCATCATGTATAACTGGACTTTAATATGAACTAATGTGTGATAGGGAGAAACCTAGCAAGGTAGAGTGGATCAAAGTCCTCTCTGTGTCCCACTTTTAGGGTTGCTCCAGCAAACATTTGTTTACCATCTCCATGGGAATTCCCTTCCTGCCCTTTGAAGTAAAAAACCCCATCCCCTTCTCCACTCCAAAATGACAGCCTCAACTGCCCAGTGTGTCTTCTGGTCTCAGATTCTTATGGCACCCTCCTCATGTACATATGTATTAAATTTGGACATTTACTCCCATTAATCTGTCTTATTTAATTTGATTCCAGCCAGAAAAACTTAGAAAGGTGGGAGAAGAATTAATTTCTATGCCCTGATAGAATGTTAAGCATATCATTAGTAGTGTAGATAATAGTTTCCAATCTTAACTATTTGAGACAATTTATAAAATTCCCAAGTCCCATCATCAGAGATTCTGATTTTCTAGGGCCAAGATGGTACCTGGGAGTCTGTGTATTTATAATCCTTCATAAGTGATTTTGGTCATGAGTCAAGTTGGAGAATCACTGCCCTAAGGGCACATAGCAACCATATTGTTGTGTGATCTGGAGTTATCATAAATCTCTGTAATCATCTTCCATAGATTTGGAAGATACGACAGGTCTTATACATTGCCTCCACTGAGGCAACTCAGCAGACTAGCATAGCAGCTGTGTAGAGAAAGCCTTAGGTCACAAATTATGAGCTTCCACCAGAACTTCTACCCTCTCCCAAGCAAGAAGAAAGAAGTTTCTTTGTGCCTCATCATCATTGAAGGTCAGAGAAAGGCAGAAAAAAGGATAAAGAAAGAAGAGACTGACAGGAAGGGAGAGAGAATGACCATTGTCACCATTTCTATTCACCACTGAAATGACTGTTCAATACAATGAAATAGAAGATTGAAAAGAAACTGAAACACTGTCATTATCTTTGACATAACATATGTTATCTGCCTAAAAAATCAACAGAATCAATTAATGACCAATTAGAATTTAGAAAATTCAGTTAAATAACCAGGTAAGATAGTAATACTAAAAAAATCAATTTCTTTCTACTATATGAACTTATAGCTAGTTGAAAAATATCAAAGTGTCTATAATGCCTTTAGAACAGAATGGGGAACCTTTTTTTCTGCCAAGGGCCATTTTGATATTGATAACATCATTTGCACAGGCCATACAAAATTATCAATTTAAAAATTAGTCTGCTATATTTGGTCAAACATTTAATTAACTCACCCTAATGCTTTGGTAGGGCCAGACCAAATGATTTTGAGGGCCTTATACCGCCTAAGGGCCTTATAAATGCCTACCCTTGCTCTAGAAAAAGACCATCAATTGGGATCATGGTTTCTAAAATATATTTAAAAAAATCTTCATTGTTGAAAGTATTACATATGTTCCCCATTTTCCCTCATTGACCTCTTCTAGGCCATCCCCACTGCCTGCCCCAGGCCTTCACCACCCTATTGTCTGTGTCCATGGGTTATGCACATATGCATACAAGCTCTTTGGTTTATCTCATCCAACCCATCCACCCTCCCCCTCTTTCCTCTGCGGGGTTTCTAAAATATCAACACATGTTTACCTTTTGCATTTTCCAAATGTGACCTCCTGTCTATGAATCCACGACATTTGTCCAATTCGAAAGAATTTCGGTAACTAACTACAACACGGACGGGTGATACGGGAGAAAATATGCAAAATTGATGGTATGTCTTCTTTTAGAGGAGGCTACAGAGATGAATTCTAGATTGTCAATTTTTTCTCCATAACAATTACCACCTTGACAAATGGAGACCATCATTTTTATGGCATAGTTTAAGGGATTTACTCAGACTTATGAAAATTTCATTTTAGCTATGAGTATGCCCTTCTCTTTCCCTAATGGAAAAGTATACCAAAAAGTGAAAATAATGACAAATAATAGAAATAATTTTGAAATTGGAAAAGCATATCAGAGAAGAAGTAAATTACTGTTAATTGAGAGGACTGTTAATTTGCTCTAATATAATTTTTAAAGAACAAATTTTACAACCTTTGTTATTTTATTAACAATGAAAAACTTTTGCCCAGCCAGTGTTGCTCAATGGTTGAGCATCGACCTATGAACCAGCAGGAGGTCACAGTTAAATTCCTGGTCATGGCACATGCCTGGGTTGCAGGCTCAATTCCCCAGTAGGGGGCATGCAGGAAGCAGCAGATCAATGATGTTTCTCTCATTATTGATGTTTCTCTCCTTCTCCCTTCCTCTCTCTGACATCAATAAAAATATTTTAAAAAAATAATGAAAAACTTTCAACATGGCTTCACCTTTTGGAAGGCAGCTATGCTCACCACTATACCACCAACGCCGACGGCTTCACCTTTTGGAGAAACACTTGTGAGTTTTGATACTAGAACTGAGAATGGCTGTTCTACTCAGACACTAGGGAGATACAAAATGAAAAGCTGGCTTTGTTACCATTTAAAAAAATCATTCAATGGTTTTCTATCATATCTATGACTCTTAACATGTCATCAGAGTCTTGTCCCCTGTCCATCTCTTTGCCTTCATCTTTCACCTGTTGTACAAGGTACACTTTGTGCTCCTATAATATTGTAGCAGTTGGCTGCATGGGCTATGCTGTTTTGCATTACACAGTCTTTGCTAATGTTCTTCCTCTACCTAAAAAAGTCCTCCCCAAACCTGTTTTAACTTGGTTACTTTTTCCTCATTTTAGAAATTTGGCTCAGGCATCAACTGCTGCAGAACACTTTCCTTAACCTTTCCAATGAAGTTTAATGTCCTGTGCTTTCATTGAACTTGATTATATTTTTATCATTGTACTGTTCACAGTTTATTGACATTTCTGTTTTCATCACTAAATATAACTGTGCAAGAATAGCAGCCATGTCATATTAAATATTCATCACTGTATTCCTTGTACTTAATAAAATGCCTGACATATAATAGAAGCTCAAATTGAACTGAACTTTTACAAAGTTGGAAAAATTATTTGAAAGGACAGATAGCTAGAATAGGGAGGTTGGAGATGCTAAACTTGGAAATTTGAGCTACAGGGAATGGAAAGCCACCTTGATTTTATGACTTTGTACTAGGCAATCACAAAGTGCTCTATTCATACTTAATTTTTTTCAACTATCTTGAAGGGAGCAATTGTTGATATTTTATAGATATTATAAATAACTGATTCTCAGAGATGATAAGTAGCTTTCTCAGTGTCAGAGGGCTGGCAAAACTGGAGTGGGGTTTGAAACTAAAATCTGTCTGTCTTTAAAGTCCTTCTGTATCATGCTGAACTATAGAAGGAAGCAATTGATGTAAATGGTTATTTGATGTAATCACTTAATTCACTGATTCTTCACTAGAACATTTAGATCACTTTTAAAAGCGTATACACAGTACAAGTGAGCCTAGATTATTTCAATTCCATGCCACTTCTTTGGCTTACTAGAACCATGCATGTATAAAGAGTGCCTATAGCACACAGCCTGTTCCATTAGTTGGGATGCCATTCAAAGTGCAGCCAGCAAATACTTCTGCCAAAGGAAATTTCAGTATCAAAGTGCTGCTGAAGGCTATTGAGCTACCTATTTGTAAGAGCTATCTGAAGTCATTTTTCTTTTCTTTCTGTATCACTAGAGCTGGCTAATCCTTTAGTTCCTGTATTGTTTTTCTAGTCATTCTTCCTAGAATGGTAAGCTCACCTGATGGTTGCCTGGAATGTTCTCAGCCCACCTCTGAGCCGTTCTGCTCTGACAGTGTCTTGGTGATATCAAGAGATGGGGGAGCATCTGCTCGATGCTTCTCTATCTCTGGATCTGTTTTTGTTCATCAGTTTATATTGTTCATTATATTCCACAAATGAGTGAGATCATGTGATATTTATCTTTCTCTGACTGACTTATTTCACTTAGCATAATGCTCTCCAGCGCCATCCAAGCTGTTGCAAATAGTAGGAGTTCCTTCCTTTTTACAGCAGCATAGTATTCCATTGTGTAGATGTACCACAGTTTTGGGGAGGGTGGGGGTAAGGGGGAGAGATCAACCAAAGGACTTGTATGCACGCATATAAGCCTAACCAATGAACGCAGACACCAGGGGGTGGTGAGGGCATGAACGGGAGTTGAGGGGGGGGGGGCAATGGGGGGGGATAAGGACATATATGTAATACCTTAATCAATAAAGAAAAAAAAAGAGATGTAAAACTGAGTTACTGACGAATGGGCTATACAAAGTCCCCCCTCAACCTGTAAAAAACATGCCATAAGCTACAATCACTTTCTCAAATTTGGGTGAGCAAAACGGAGCTTAGGCCCTTTTATGTATTCTTGTATTTCTCTTTTCATACCATTTACTAACCTTCTGATTTTTTTAAATTAAACTTGTTATTCCCTCCTAGACTATCAACTCTATAAGAACAAAAATCTTATCTATCTCTCGGTACTTGTTGCCAGCATCTCACATAGTTCACGGAACAGTGTAAGCACTTAAAGGAATAATTGTTGAATGAATGACCAAATTATGAAAACTTGATGTTTTTCATTATTACAAAGTCTCCACTGTTATAAAACAAAACAAAATCACCTACATCCTTTAAACAGAGCTTCTCAAATCTTCAGATGTATATAAAATCTGAATCATCCGAGGATCTTGTTAAAATGCTGAGTCAGCTTTAGTAGGTCTGTGGGAGAGCCTGAAACTCTGCCTTTACTAGTATAACAGGCACTTGGGTGATGCCACAGTGGTAGCCCTCAGACCACAGTTTGAGTAGCAGCTGTTAGAACACCACAGCTACCCACTGCTATATTTATGTAACCACTTGTCCTCCGCATTATTTATTTTCTAGCTGATCTAACTGGACTTCCATCAGGAACTCATTGGTCATCTCTACACAGATTGATCTCTGTGGCTGCTCAGCCTGGAGCGGACTACATGGGGACTCCTTCTGGGAAGCAACTCAATCGCAAGTGATTGCCTGAGAGTATCTATCCTTATGACTTTTGATTTAGGGCTCAGATCTGAAATCACATTTATTTTCTTTGTGTCACTCTTTTAATACAAACGATGCCTCTCTGTCAGCAGCTACTCAGACCTCACTTTTTACCTTATTGTCAGCTCTTTAAAGGACCTTGCAAAACATATTTGTGTGTGTGACATAGAGAGTTATTAGAATATTGTAACCATGGTTAGTGTTTAATTTCATTATTGTGGCCTGGAGGCATGTCCTGTGCTACACAATATAGGCATTTTATGGGTTCCAATTGGGTAAAAGAACAGTGTTTTTTTTAACCTTAAAAAGCATCTAAGGAATAACTTATTTTTTTTTATCCCCCTAATTAGTTTTTGAGCTCTGTCAACTCTCTTTCGGCAACTGCTTGTTGTATAAGCAAATTTTTCCTTATCTTCCTACTTTGATTTATGCTTTATTTTCAAAACTTCTACCCCTTTCTTAACATATTCATATTTAATATTAGACTACATTATCTGGTAGCACATTAATCAGGACTTTTTTCCTTTTGTTCTTAGGCTATAATTTCATGGGTTTGAATGGCAATCCTTTTCTTCTTTTCATGTTTAATGAGATGGGTTTTCCTGCATTCTCAAGAGTAGGTTTCTGTACAGGAGGCAAGGTGGAACAGGATAGCTTCCTCAATTTTATTGCTTAAGGACTTTCTCCTCTGTTATTACCACAAAATATTAAAAATGTGGCCTCTGAGATTTGCTTTCCTGGCACCCTTTATGTCCAGTAACTTAACTGTCAATGTTCCTGACTCTTCAATTTGGATCCAATCCCTGTAGATCTTCACCCCACCTCCCACCCCCGCTGCCCACCGCGCACCCCCCCCCCGCCCCCCTGTGAGTTTCTGTCCTTTCTGAGGGAAGGTATTCTGGGCACTTCTGAGATGTTCAAGGACTTGGGCAGCCGCAGCACCTTCTGCATGAGACTCTGACAGAGTCCATACAGCCCTTTCTGGTTGGGCAGAGGTATGCATGTGAATTATTCCACCCAGAGTAGAGTCCTTACTCTTTTTGGGTATTTGTTGGAAAGAAATAAAATGAAGTTGGAGGCCTCTTAAGATCATCAGAATCCCCTGTATCTTCTGTTCACTGTGTCTGCGAAGCTGCTGAAGCCATGCAGATTTGGCCCTTCTGCTCATGCTCTGGTTACTGGGGAAGAAGTCTATGCTCTATCCTTGGTTTTCTGCCAGTTTTGAAGAGAGGCTCAAGAGAGCTCTAAGGAGCTACCAATTGACTAGAATCACCTGGGAAGTTATTTTTTTAATACTGATGCCTCCCTCTTACTTCCAAGGTTTAATTAGTCTGAAGCGGGTCCAAGCACTAACATTTAAAAAAGTTTTCTAGTATGGATTAGAATGCATCATAGCAGTTAGTATTAAAAGAATAACACAATATAACTACTGCTCTAGGTCAATTCCATCTGTAGTTTTCTATCAACTGATGGGTCGTCTGCCTAGCCAGCCCACAAGACAGAATGGGAAAACTAGAAGTGATTCTTTCAATACAGATGAATTTCTTTTTCTCATAGAAATGTAAAAATAAAATCCCTTCTCCTCTATTTTTTTCTCTTTTGCCATCAGAAAACATTTTGAAAAATAAAGGACTTTTTATGAAATGTGGGCAAAGAAGAAAATTTTGTCTTCTAGTCAAAGTAGGTCTAAACTACTTTTATTTTTAAGTGCTTTGTCCTGCTTTTAATTGTATTCAAAGAATTGTTAGGTTTCTAATTTCTTTTAGCACAAACGATGCCGAGAAGAAGTTTGCTTAATTCAATACTGTTCTCAGTAAAAGCACAATGAGGAGAATTTTACTACAGGAAGTTGATGCCAATTTTTATAAACAAATTTAAATTTTTTCCCTCTATATAAGGAATTAAATTTCCTTAAGGTAAGAGATAGTATTTATCTTCATTTAAAATATATGAAATAATGTAATGTAGAAATTTGTTGAATAAAAC
This sequence comes from Myotis lucifugus, assembly GCF_000147115.1. Taxonomy (NCBI): domain Eukaryota; kingdom Metazoa; phylum Chordata; class Mammalia; order Chiroptera; family Vespertilionidae; genus Myotis; species Myotis lucifugus. The sequence goes on along the minus strand of NW_005871049.1, from coordinate 26,528,755 downwards.
TTTATATAAAGTAAATGATGAAAATTCATTGAACAGGTTTCTTGTGTGTGTACCAAATAAATGGGTATTTAATATATATATGTGTTGTTCAAGAGCTTAAATAAGTACTTTTTTTTAGATTCAAACTACATGCACTTTTAGAGACAACAGGGTGTATGTGATTAGATTGCTTAGGCTTACAAAATGACCTCAAGAAAAATGATGTGTCATAAAAGTAAATTAAAAAAATTAAGGGAACAATGTTTAAAATTAAAGGTGTGGATGAAAAGGGCCACATGCTAACCCGACAAGCTCAGGGAAGGCCTGCATGGCAGTCTTGCAAACTCAGAGACCTAAGGAACCATAAAGGATGGTCAGAAATTAAATTTTAACTAAAAGTAGTTATGGTAGGTAGTTATGTTCTAGGCTGGTATCCTCACTGACAAGGTCAACCTTTACCTTAACTGAGCCTACTAGTACTGTGGTTTTGCATCTATGATAACATACCCTTGAAATGTCTGGGTAACTTGTAACTTTCCTTTTTCTGGACCTCTTGGGGCACAACCTAATGTGCCTGGACACTGGGACAGATGCCACAATTCCTTCATTGTTATTGTTATCATGTTAATTGTTGACTGTTGACTGTCCTGTATCCACCTAAGTATGTGTCTATCACTTTACTTTTTATCCAGTCCCAGGGGTCCCCCCGCCACCCACCCTGCTTTGCTTTCTCCTGCCTCTCTAATCTATCACCAATGGATTTCATGTAACCCACCTATGTCCCCTTCTTTGATTGAAATTTATAAAAATAGATGAAAACCTGTCATTCTCTGGAACACTATCCCAATCCCTTGAGATATTGCTTCCGGGTAATTGTCGACAGTTTCACCCAAATAAACTCACAAAAATTCTTTACAAGTTTCAATGTTTTTATGTTAACAAAGGATATACAGGGTGTGACAAAAGTAGGTTTAGAGTTGTGAGTATGCAAAACAGAGTGTATTTCTGTATTATTATTACTTATTAATTATTGCATTATTTTCCATACAAACAACTGTAAACCTTCTTTTGCCCCACCCTGTATTTAGGAAAGTCTGGCTTAAAGTCCAATTCTTCAATCTTTATCTTCTTGTAAATACTTATTGTTTTAATTTAATATATATATATATGTATATATATATATATATATATATATATACACATACATATACATATATATATATATATATATATATATATATATATATATACATCACATTCACACATATAAATGTGTTGAAAAAGATTTCTAAGCCCAAGATGGGGCTGCTGTTGCTTGGGGTTCCCCGTCAGCAAACTGAAACTTGGTTACCTTCTGTGTCCCTAGAAATGCTCCGCTTGGCCAGAAATACAATATATCCAGTCAGCGATCCCCAGAGGCCAAGCCAACTCTGGGCCCTCACACTCCAAACAAGGTGGACCATGTGGCCACAGCCCATCAGGTGTTTTCTGTTTGTCTCTTCCTTGTTCTTTACTCTTTATTCTTTAAAAGCTTCTTGTCTCCCACCCCATGTAGCAGTTCTTCCAAAGAAGGCTGTTTGCTTCATAACGTGTTAAATAAAGTTTGCATTACCTAAATTGCCTTCTTTAATCATTTTTTAACAGATGATGTATGCAATACATTCATAAAATATGTATTTTTATAAAAGATGAACTGTTTGCATAAAGAACATACGTGCCTTCTATTATACATTCTGGTTTCTCATCTTCAAACTACTGTAGTGTAAAAACTGTGTGTTCTTAGGTTTAGTCTAATGTCTTCCCATATCCTTATAATGAGGCAAAATGAAGTCAAGTCTAAATAAACTGATCAATGCAGCACAGAAAAATGAATTTAGATTTTAAGAAAACTTAGTTTTCTTTGAAATATGACAAACCATCCAGGTTTGGCAGATGGCTATATTAACCTATTTCATGCCTCATATAAGGATAAATTTTAACTGGCTAAAAACTGCTTTTACAATATGAAATAGATTATCTCTGGGTGTAGGGGTGTGTGTGACATAAGTTTTGTATGTATTATACAGGAATGAGACTACATGATTGACAGTAACTTTGTATTATTTTTTGCAAAGCATGTGTTTAAATACCAGTTCATCAATATTTATAGGTTCTTAATGCACATTTTAAAAAATAAGTGACAGAGTCTCTTTTCAGAATCAAAGACAGCATCTACATAATTTAGGTTATGATCCAATACAAACAGAAGAGGTGGCACAGGTGTGGAGAGGCTTCCTTTAAATGGTGGCCCTATATTACGGTAATCAAATATAAAGCTGTCACTCTTCTCCATCTTTTATCACAAAAGCCAAAGCAGTGAGCTTCCCTGCTAGACAGGGCTGTATTTAAGTAAAAGTCAGGAATGATCTTGAATCAAAGTTTAGCATAAAACACTGCATTAGAATTGATCATCTCAGAGGCCATAAATACAAAATGTCTGACAATGGCCCCGACAAGCAAGAAATTTATCAGAAAACAAGCCAATTGTAGATCACAAGTACAAGTCAGGCACAGAGCTTTGCGGAGCTGCTTTTTCTGCTGAGTAGAGATAAGATTGATTGGTGCAACCTCAGGCAAACTCCCTCAGGCGACAAAGAGAACACAAAGAATAGGGTTGAGGGGAGATAGTGTGAACAGTACAGCTGGGGTGGTTCGGGAGGAAATGGGTGCCTATCACTGAGAAACTCTAGCAGATGGCGAGCCAAAGATTTCTCGTCACTTATTACATTGACTGCGACTGTCTCTTTGCCTGGCTTACCATAATTAGAGATGGAAAGTGACTTTTTTTTTCTTTCTGGAAAAGAGTTCTGGGTTTTCTAATATACAAAATAAAAATGACTAGGTTTTTGTTACTTCATTAACATTCCAAATATTTTACTTCTAGTTCTTGGATGCGAGAATCCTCAAAGTGGTTCCATTAGTAAATTAATGACACCTCCTAAAACAGTTTTATAAACATTTTAAATTGATTTAAATAAAGCCAAATGGTACATTGTGTTTTTCTGCTTGGTAATAGCAAATGCTTGAGAAACAGGAGACATTTAGAAAATACTTTTTCAAATATTATTTTTTAGGACTCTAATCATTTCAGGACATATACCTTATTTTTATTATTCAAATTATAGAAAGAAAGCAGAAGAGAATTTGTGTGCAGCTAGAGGTGTTTACTTGATTGGATTTTCCCCTCTGGAGGAAGAATAATCTATGCATTCTAAAATTGCAATTCCATGAAGCAAGATGATAATCAAGGTACATAAATTAAATCAATATTTTAATTTTCAAATACATTATAAATGTCTAGGAAATATATGTTTTGGGAAATTATTTTTAAGACATATTTGTAAGGCGGTCTCGAAGATATATATCAGTGTTGTCATATAAATTGTTATATGGAGAATTGATGGCTGAAAGTAGCCCAGACATGTCTTTGCATGAAATATTCTAGAAAAATATCAATTTACAAGTGTCTTTACTTATGTTACTTAATGAAAACACTGACAAGCAGTATAACAGAGTATTGCACATAATTGAAGACAGAGGGGAGAGGGAGAGAGGGAGGGAGAGAGAGAGAGAGAGAGAGAGAGAGAGAGAGAGAGAGAGAGAGAGAACGAACCACGGAGATGAAAACATTAAGCATTCTAGAAAGATATGAAGTGAATCAAAGTAGTCTCTAAAAGTGGAGGAACAGAATAGGTAGAATTTTTTTTTTCCTTATAGAGTGCAGTATTTGTTTTTCATGAGAAATACGTGAGTTAAATATTTTTGAAAAATAAGAAAGGTACTGAATGTGTCAGCTTACTATTTCGAAGCCAGAACTCAAACTCTGTGTCAGAAAGGCAGCTTCAAACAGTATACCTTTGTCTTAAGTGAGCAATGGGTTCATGGTTGTCTAGAGAACCAGGTAGATTGTGTAATTTGTTCACCTGGGACATATGCTGGTTACAGTATTGCCTGAAAGTCTGAGTATATTTTCAGGACTTAAGAGAAAGAATGAGGGGAATAAAGGTTGTGTGAAGGGCATGTCTTTTAAAAGTGGCCTAAAAATCTTACCCAACTCCATCTAAATATCTTTGGTTGTGTAAATTTTTAAAAGAACATATTTATTTTAGGGCTATCAATAGGAAAGCTTAAATAAGACTAACTTTCATTAAAATATTTTCTGAAAGCTAAATCAACATAGTTTACAGCGGATTCGCTCTGTGATATATTCAAACACCAGGCTCCTGCCAAGTGTTTTTGCTACCATATGTACACCTATTAATTAACTCCTTGTAAATGTCTTCAGTATTCCCTTGGGTTTGCTGAAGTTTGCTGTTGAAGCATCACTTTTGCCACAAATCCTATTTCTCTCCATTTTAAATATGGAGGTGTTAGAGGGCCCAATAAATAGTACCCCTCTCTCTCATCCAAGTTTGAAACCATTTGAGAGATAGATGTGGATATTAGGCAAGTAGGGACCAATATATCAATTTAAATACGGATGAAGCTGATACTAAAGGGCATGGCTTGTTTTGAGAGCCAAATGGGGCTTGCTAATACTTCTTCCTGAATTAGAAAACCTTTCCCACTCATTCACAGGGAATGCAGTCCTCTTCTCTTTCAATGAGCATGGAGAAGAAGAACAGAATATATTCTCCCTGTAGTCAGGTGGACCTCAAGAGAGAGAGGAAGGGTATGAACTAAGAGCTTTCAGCCTCTTTTTCAATTATAAGTCACTCTGCCACCAAGGGAAGGGTGTGTGAGGCCAAGAGTATCACTCTAATAGAATATTTTCCTTCTAGAAATGGGAGGTATGGGGACTATGCATCCATACTGACATTAGAGGTGTTTTATATTTTTAAAAAATTGTTATAACACAACTGACTAGGAACTGATGACTTTCATTTAAAAAAATCTACCTTTTTGACTTTGTTTTATGGAAAGTCATATTCACAAACCATAGAAGCAATACAAAGACATTATCAAATACAATAAATTGGTCTGATGTTACCAGCATTTCAACCAAACTTTAAATATACCTCATTGTTCAATTTTATATACTAAAAAAACATTTGTCATAAATCTAGGGGCATTAACCTTTTATTTTTAGATGTTGTCATTCTTTCTATTGTTAGGATAAAAATTTTAGTTGATAAACTTATGTTTTGAAATCTACTCAAGTTCACCTGCCCAGCTGATGTTATGAACAAAATTTTTACTTGTGAGATATAAAAATGTGATCTGTATTTTCTGCATTATCAGATTCTTCAAAGTATTTACGTTGGTAGATACAAATGTTCTTTTAAAACTACATCTGACAAAGAACAAATTGATGGTCACCAGATGGGAGGGGGGTTGAGGGGATGGGTGAAAGAAGTGGAAGAGATTAAGAAGTACAAATTTCCAGTTAAAAATAGTCATGGGGATGTAAAGTACAGTATAGGGAATATAGTCAATAATACTGTAATAATTATGTATGGTGTCAGATGGGCACTAGACTTATCAGGGTGACCACTTCATAAGGTAGCATAAATGAAACTAATGTGATATTGGATGCCAACTGTGATTGATAAATAAACTTTTAAAAAAATTATATATTAGGAAAAAATACATCTGTGAGGGAGTGATAATTTTGATTAGTATTGTAATAAATCTGTTTTGTATTTCCCATGGAATAAACTTATTGTCTGCAGGGGCACTTCACATGGGAGCTACATGCTCAGCACCTGCCTGTAGACTTGCAGGCTGGCACAGCACATTGCATTTGACCTAGTACTTTAAGGAAGCAATATATAGGTGTGGTAGCCTTATAGGAAAGGATTCAAATCCTGTTTTGCTAGTTATTTTTCATGCTTTCCTTGGACAGGTTGCCTGACTTCTCTGCTTTTTAAAAATCTGCATAATGAAAAAAGTGTAATAGTATTACATTTTAATACATAAAAACACTTAATAACTACTAATAAATCTTAGCTATTATTATTGTCCTAGTGATCGTGAGAGTGTAGTAATTCTTAAATCACTTTTACTTTTCTAAGAATATCTTTGTCTTCTCCTGATAGAACAAATAGATGAAGGTCCTCTTAGCCATCTTGGCCCATTAATTCTGTTTCTTCTTCATTTTCAGTGGTTTCTTATAATAATCTCTAAATAGAATTAAGTTGCTCCTGTTCCTTTCTAAAACAGTTAAAGAACACACACCTTTCTTTTGTTCTTCCTTCTTTTCTAAGTATGAATCTATCCTCTCTTTTTTATCTCAACTTCAGGACTTACACATTCACCATCCCCTCTTTTTCTTTTCTAAATTATTCCCGTTTCTAATCTAACTTTATCCTTACAAAATACTTACTGAATGTATATATGTGCTGGGCAGTATGCTTGGTAATGGCCATACTACAGTGTTGAGTAAGACACACCAGACTCCATCTGCCTTCACCATTCTGCTGAAACTTCTATGAATAAAGGGTACAATGATCTCCTAATTGGAAAATTTGATGACGAGTTTCCCCTCTGTTTTATGTAACATCTCTAGGGCATTTTAGATTACATTCTTGAAACTGTGCTCTCACTTGACCGTCATGTCACCACTCTCTCTGTGTATTTTCCTACCTGTCAGGACCTCCAAATTAGTCTCCTTAGGTTCTTCTTCCTTCTTCCTCCTTCCTCCTTCCCTCTTCTCCTTCTTATTCTTCTTTGAATACTTTACTAGTAAATATTCCCTAGAGTTCTGTCTTTGGTTCTCTTGGGATTCTCAGAGTAGTATTTTCATATTTGGGTCAGTTAAATTCTAAAGCTATCTTAGAGTCATCATATCCAGATTTTGTCAGTGTCGCTTTCCCTCTCTTTCTTAATCTTAATTCTGTAGCTATCTGGCATTTGATAATTCACTTAAAAGCATCACTACTGATCCCTCCATTTCCCCAAACTTGTAACCTGGGAATCATCCTAAGTGTCTCTTTCTTTCTTTCTTTCTCTTTCTTTCTTTCTTTCTCTTTCTTTCTTTCTCTTTCTTTCTTTCTTTCTTTCTTTCTTTCTTTCTTTCTTTCTTTCTTTCTTTCTTTCTTTCTTTCTTTCTTTCTTTTCCTTCCTTCCTTCCTTCCTTCCTTCCTTCCTTCCTTCCTTCCTTCCTTCCTTCCTTCCTTTCTCTCTCTCTCTCTCTCTCTCTCTCTCTTTCTTTCTTTCTTTTTTTCTCTTTCTTTCTTTCTTTCTTTCTTTCTTTCTTTCTTTCTTTCTTTCTTTCATTTCAGAGAGGAAGGGAGAGGGAGAGAGAGATAGAAACATCAATGATGAGAGAGAATCATTGATTGGCTGCCTCCTGCACGCCCCCGCCCCCCACACCTCACTGGGGATTAAGCCTGCAACCCGAAGCATGTGCCCTTGACTGGAATCGAACATGGGACCCTTCAGTCCGCAGGCCAACGCTCTATCCACTGAGCCAAACCAGCTAGAGCCTCAGTGTCTCTTTCTCACAAACCATGCATGACTAATCTAGTCCCACTGACTTTGCCTCCTTCATATCTCCTTTCCCCACCTTGTTCATCTCTCTTTGAGTGGACTTTCTTCTAAATCTTTCAACTATGCCAAATCTATCTAATTGGCAATTCTAGCTAAATACAAATGGTAGCTAGGCCTTTCACAATCTGGCTTATAACTTTCTACACTCTTCTCTTTGCTGTTCTTGGGGTACACCCATCTGATGGTACTCTTGGGTGGAGTCACTAGTAAGACATACCAAAATTAGCTCACTTCCCTGGGATCCACATCTGGACCACCAGTGTATGGTATTAGTCTGCTAGGACTGCCATAACAGAGGACCGGGTGTGTGTTGTTGTTTTTTTCAAACCAGGTGGTTTAACAACAGAAATTTATTTTCTTATAGTTTTGTAGGCAAGAAATCTAAGATCCAAGTGTTGGCAGGGTTCATTTATTTAAAGGCCTCTCTCCTGGGCTCTGCCACCTTCTTTCTGTGTCTTCATAAGATCTTCCCTCTCTGTGTCTGTGTCTAGTTTTCCCCTTCTTATAAGGACACCAGTAATATGTGATGGTAGCCATTCTGACAGGTGTGAGAGGATATGTCATTGTGTTTTTAATTTGCATTTGCAACCTGACAAAATAGCAAAGTTTAAGAAAAATCCAGTACTGAAACACAGATTCCCCAACTCCCTATCAATTTCCTTTTTAGAACACAATACTCTTTACTACATTTTAAGCTTTTATGAGGGGATAATTCAAAGTACCAAGAAGTTGTAAAGATGAGGCAGAGGGCATTTTAATTCAACTGGTGTAGGACTGAGGTCACAGGCCTCCAAAAGGCTAAAGGGAACAATTTTGATAAGCATTTCTGTACTCTGTGACTCTGCTAATATGGTTTAACTTAACGGAGCTGTCTACTCATTTTTTTTTTAAAGGATGGCAATATCATTCCATATTGAACTGGTCAGTGGTTCTGAGAGATATTTCAATATGTAATTTGACACAGATCTCACCTTAGAAAGATAGAAAAAACTTTTGTGTTATCGATTCAGTGACTCATTCAATAAACATTGATTCAGTGCTATGATACAGACACTTTCCCAGGTGCTTAGGATGCAGAGATGAATATGACACAGCCTCCATTCTCAAAGAACTTAGAGGAAGATAAAACATGTAAGTATCCAGTAAGTGGCTATTGGGGCTCTGGTAGGCATATGTGTAGGGCACAGTGGGTCTTACTAGGAAAGAACGAGCTCTTCTACTCTGGACTGCTTGAGCAGGTGTGAAGAACTTTATTTCTCAGATACACGGCTGTGGGTTAAATGGAATAGAGAGGGAAGAATTGTATAGGCAGAGGATGCAACATAAGCTTGGAAGCATGAAATGCTCTGCTATGTTTAAGAAACTGATAGTTCCTGGGAGCATATCTGTGCCGCATCCACTTACTCGGCCGCCATTTTTAATCTCTTGCTTCCTGATTTCTTACCAAAAAAAAAAAAATTATATATATATATATATATATATATATATATATATATATAAACTCAGAAGTCTGTCCAAGTCCTTATAATAAAAATACCATTATGAATTACTTGCAACTTGTTTTTTTTATCTTTTTTATTAGCTGTGGAGAGATGTTTTCCTGTTTATTTAATTCTGGAGTTATATAGATTAATATGATAGCAAAGTAAGAATATTTTTCTTTTCCAGAAGTTAACCTTAAGTAATCTTGGCTTATGTTCTTGGGCATATATTGGAACTATTCCAAATTACTTATTCTTATGCCAGAATTCTAACAGTGTTTGAACAAATAGGTAAAATTACAGAATTTAGAGTAATCATTAAGCAGGAAGCCAGAAGAAACAGAAGAGCTCAATAGATGGTAATTTAGGAAGGAGCTTATATAGCAATTAGAGAAAACTGTGATATATCTTAGGCCCTATTCCTTTTTTTTTTTAATTCTCACCTGAGAGTGAAGATATTTTTCCATTGATTTTTAGAGAAAGTAGAAGGAAGGTGGGAGGAAGGGAGGGAGAGAGAAAGAGAGATTCATTTTTATGTGATCAGTATAAGTTCTATTAACTACCAAGTGAAATGTAAGTTGAAGGTATGTCTTGTTTTGAGATGTTTGTTGTAATATATTATGGGAGAAGAAATTTTAGAATTTCCAGTTGAAAAACGTTTCTCAAAACATCTATGAGTACCAATAAAGTATTGTAGTAATTAGTTTTTAACTGTTATGATCTAAGGCATAGATCAATATCAATAGCTTGTCACATTTCAATAAACTGACTCTTAAAGTATTGGTACTTAACTTTGTCATCTAGATGTAGATTACTCATGTTAAGTTCTGGGAATTTTTCAGGTCTGAATGAACAATGGAACTGATTCAGAATTGCCTGGAGCAACATGTAATTGTTTTTATGTTTTGTTTCCTATCAAAAAATTCAATAGACAGCTAAAAAAAAAAAGACTTTTATGTTTACTTGCCAAGCTGAGAAAAATGAACACTTTAGAGTTACAAGTCAACTGGATTCTTATGCAAAATTTCTTGTATGTATATCCAATGGGGAGAAAAAAAAGATACTACCTAGTGTATAAATAGCCAAGGTGACTCAAACAGTAAGCTGCTATGAAAAAAAAATACTCTCAAAATAACGTTGTACAAAACATTTGACAATCATTTTAACACACCATCAGGTATTTGGAAATAATTATACATGAATTAAAAGTGAGAAAACAATTCTAAAAAAATTAAAGTGTGTTCTTATCCTATCTACTAATAGACAAACATGGTAATTGACCATACCTTTGCTACGCCTCCCATTGACTAATCAGCACTATATGAAAATTAACCGACAACAAAGATGGTGGCTAATTTGCATACTGCAGGCAGGGCAGGACAGCGCAGCCACCAGCGTGAGCCACCAGCTCGAGCCACCATCCCGGGCCGCAGGCCTGCCCTAGAAGCCCCAGAAGCTGCCCAGAAGCCGGTGATCGGGGGGAGATGGGGGTCCCCTGCCCAGGCCTGACACCTCTGGCGGAGGCGTCAGGCCTGGGCAAGGGGCCGATCTGGCGATCGGAGGGTGATGGAGGTCGACACCTCTGGCCGAGGCATCAGGCCTGGGGGGGGGGCGGAGCCGGCAATCGGAGGAGTCTGGGGGTCCCCTGCCCAGGCCTGATGCCCGGGCCAGAGGCGTCAGGCCTGGGCAGGCGGCAAAGCCGGGCAATCAAAGGGGTCTGGGGGTTCCCCTGCCCAGGCCTGACTCTCTGGCTGAGGCATCAGACCTGGGTGAGGGACCAATCTGGTGATCGAAGGGGTGATGGGGGTCGACGCCTCTGGCCGAGGTGTCAGGCCTGGGCGCCTGGCAAAGGGCCGATCTGGCGATCAGAGGGTGATGGGGTCGATGCCTCTGACCGAGGCGTCAGCCCTGGGCGAGGGTGGAGCCGGTGACTGGGGGGGAGATGGGGGTCCCCCTGCCCAGGCCTGACGCCTGGGCCCAGAGGCGTCAGGCCTGGGGCGGAAGGGGGGGGGGGCAAGCCGGCGATTGGTGTGAACTACAGAGGAAACACCTTTTCTGACCGCTCATTGGTTAAGCTCCCTGTATGCCACTGGTAATATTCTTAGTAACTTGGGTAATAAGAATCCAAAAAGGTGATCTAGGGTTTTTCACCACACTCCTGGCGAAAAAAATGAAGGTCCACTGCTGGAGGGCTAAGAAATGTCATATCCTGCCCTAGCCGGTTTGGCTCAGTGGATAATGCCTTGGCCTGCCGATGGCAGGGTCTGAGTTCAATTCTGACCAAGGGCATGTACCTAGGTTGCAGGCTCCTCCCTGGCCGGGGCCCAGGTCAGGGCTCATGCAGGAGGCAACCAATCAAAGTGTTCCTCTCACTTTGATGTTTCTCTCTATCTTTCCCTTTCTCTTCCACATTCTCTAAAAATCAATGGAAACATATCCTCAGGTGAGGATAAAAAATAATGAAGAAATTATTATTATATGAAAGACACATCTTGAAAATGCCTAAAGTTGTCATTTTTTTCATGGTGAAGGGACTGGAGTCCGTGTTGATGAAAAAACCTTGCTGGCTGCGGTGACTGGCAGTGGCTGCAGCAGCGGGGTGATGGGGCTGGTGCCTTCCCCTGATCAGCCCGGTCACCTCCCACAAAGGGAGGCCAGACTGTGGCTTAGGCCCTATACCCAAGGGGAGCAGGGAGCAGGCCTAAGCCATCACTAGGACATTCCTTGAGGGCTCCGAGTATGTGAGAGGGGGCAGGCTAGGCTGAGGGACACCCCCCCCCCCAGTGCACGAATTTTGTGCACCGAGCCCCTAATGTTGAAATATTGATTTATTATTTGTTGTTTCCAAATATATATGAGTATTACTTCTATTACCTACAGAAAGGTTACTCTAAGTGGTGAGGTGACTAATAGACATTTCTCTATTTAACTACTATATACTTCACTTAATCTGTTAAGAGGAAGTTGAAAATATATTGTGAATTTCTTATTTTACATGCATTTTTATCACTGATATAGTCAGATTATTTAGTTCTTTTTGTTTTGAGTTTTTCTTTTTTTGTGTTTTGATTAATAAGAAAATTTTAGTATTTAATTATCTTTCAAAATATTTGTGCTATTAAATTTTTGAAACTTTGAAGGAGTTATATTTTCCTTATAATAGGTCTAAACCATAAGACCTTGATAGATTATGGATAGAAATAATTTGTGTAGTATAAATAGATTTTGATTTGTTAACTTTTTAGTATTGAATTTGCATAGCTTTTGAGGAAGAGGATCAATAACATTTCTTACTTTTATAATTATACCAGTTTTACTTAACTTTTTGACTCACTTATATGTTTTCATTGTTCAGTTTTAAATGTCATGCAATTGAAACACAATTTGTAAGAATAATAGTTGAACATATTGAACCTTGTGAATAATTTACCTTAAAAAATCAGAGTGGATTAAAGGTTTTTCCCCTAATATCAATAGGATGAATCAGTTATAGTTAATATTTTCAGAATTATAAATTACAAAGAGGCTATGTTTGTATATTGAAGAAGAACAAAATGGTTAAAAAGCTGAACCATTGGAAATTATTTCCATGTTTTATAAACTATACAATATTTTTACAAAATCTAATTATTGCAACATTTCAGCATTCATTTTTAGAAAATTTATTAGTATCATTCACTTAAAAGAAATAGGACTAATCAATATTTGAATCTTGGCACAAGATATTTTGATTATATTGGTAAAAAACAACAACAAAAGGGCAAGATTTTTGAAATAGCAAAGGGAATCTAGTGCTCTTCTAAGATGGGCTTTTAAAGACCTAAAATATTAAAAATCCAACTGCCATTTGACCCAGTAATCCCACTTTTAGTAATATATCCTAAGAATCCCAAAAACACCAATCAGAGAGAATATATGCACCCCTATGTTCAGAGCAGCACAATTTACAATAGCTAATATCTGGAGACAGCCCAAGTACCCATCAGTAGATAAGTGGATGAAAAAGTTGTGGTGCATTTACACCATGGAATACTATGCAGCTGTGAAAAAGAAGGCTCTCTTACCTTTGAGACAGCATGGAGGGACCTGGAGAGTATTATGCTAAGTGAAATAAGCTAGTCAGAGAAAGAAGTATAAAATGATCTCACTTATTTGTGGAATCTAATGAACAAAATAGGCCCAGAGACATGGATACATGGTACATACCGACAAATCTCAGAGGGAAGGGTGGCGGTGGACAGAGATTAACCAAAAATCTTATATGCATATATGTATAATTCATGAACATAGACAATAGTGTAGTGAAGTTCTGGGGTGGGGCAGGAACTGGGTGGAGGGGGGAAATGGGGGAAAATGAGGGACATCTGTAATACTCCAACAATTAAGATAAATTAAAATCCTATATAATAAAAGGCTAATATGCAAATTGACAGAACCAGGGAGCAGACACTCAAGACAGGAGCTGCCTCCTGGTGGTCAGTGCACTCCCACAGGGGGAGTGCCGCTCAGCCAGCAGCCAGGCTCAAGGATGGCAAGCGCAGCGGCCATTGGTGGGAGCCTCTCCCACCTCCACGGCAGTGCTAAGGATGTCTGACTGCCGGACTGTGAGTGGGTGTAGGCCAGGCTGAGGGAACGCCCCCCCCCCACACTTGAGTGCATGAATTTCATGTGCTGAATCTCTAGTAAATAAATAAAAGGAAAAAAAGATTATGTTCATTTAAACTCCACAATATACTTTTAGCAATGAATTTTAAAATATTTTTATAGCAAACTTTCAAATTTCTATTGCTTCTACTTTACAACCTTCTTCCTCACTCTTTGTCAATTGCTTTGTACCAGAAAGAAAACCATATGTTATAAAACTATTAATATGTTCCCATTAATATTTTATCAGAGTAGCACATTTTGTTCTTTGTGCTAGTGTAATTTTGAAGCCTTTTTCTATGATGTTAACTAAACTGTTCCTAACTCTAAGACTTAACATTTTCATGGTTTGGGTATATCATTTGGTGACTATAAAGCTCTCTTTTTAAATTTTGATTTTCATGCTATTTGATATTGTACAATAATTTGGGATAGGGTCTTTCCCTTTTGTGTTTTCACATCCACATTTCCTGACTTATTCTCCTTACTTTACATCTTTATACTTTAAAATATCTATCTGTTCCTAGAAGTATAAGTGCATATAAATACAGGGTGGGACAAAAGTACGTTTACAGTTGTCAGTATGTGAAACACAGAGTTTATTCTTGTATTGCTATTTATTAATTATTGTATTACTAGAGGCCTGGTGCATGGAATTCATGCACAGGTAGGGTCCCTAGGCCTGGCCAGCGATCAGGGCCAATTGGAGCCTTCTGGCTGCTGGCCAGAGCTTCCCTTCCCTGCCTGCCAGCTGCTGGCTGGGGTCTTGCTTCATTCTGCACTGCCCCCTGGTGGTCAGCACACGTTATAGCGAGTGATAATACTCCTGGTCTCCCGGTCGAACTCCCATGGGGACACTTTGCATATTAGCCTTTCATATATATAGATTTAATATGCCTGTATATAAAATCTATGTTTTCACAGTGAAATTAATTTTTTTTCCTTTTAGGATGAAAATGTAGTTTCCTATGTGGGCACACTAAAGCACATTTCAACAGATTTTCAAAGTTGCTGGGCTGATGGAAAATCACAAAATATATTAGTAAGGGAAGAGGAAAGATGCTTTTTTACTGTCTGCTTAAAAAGTTGACAGAATAAAAGAATCCTTGAGAAATGTGTCTGATAGAATTTTCCCCCTTGTGGAAGAAAAGAGTCTGAAGCTAAAAAGAGAAGGCAGCCTTTGTGAGTTTTACTTGCAAACTGTGCCAGACTACCTAAGCTTTTTTATTCATTCTTAACACATTGAGCATCTTGAAGTATCTAAGAATATTGAGAGAGGGAGAAGCAGTGTGATCTAAGGTAGAGTGCCATTCTAATGATCAGTTCTGAAGTTGAACTTTAGCATTTTCTGGAAGCTTAATAAGTGGTTCAAACTTTGAAATACTTCCAGCATTTTTAAAAACTCAAAGGATATATACATGTGAAAATTAGATCAATTAGTTGGACTCTGTGGGTCCTGTCTTATAGGTTCACAAGCCGTAGCAATGCTGGTTATATATTTGATTCAAATATTCATCAGTTTAATCTTTTGAAGCAATTCAAGCTGGCTTTTTATTCTTTCTGCTGATATTCAGTAGGAAATGTATTAGTATAGACTGAGCAACTTCTTTTTTTAAAATATATTTTATTGATTTTTTACAGAGAGGAAGGGAGAGGGATAGAGAGTTAGAAACATCGATGAGCGAGAAACATCGCTCATACCCTACTGGGTATGTGCCCGCAACCAAGGTACATGCCCTTGATCGGAATCAAACCCGGGACCTTTTGGTCCACAGGCCAACGCTCTATTCACTGAGCCAAACCAGTCAGGGCAAGACTGAGCAACTTCTTAAAAAAATGTGGTTAGCTATCTTACTCTGTCCCTAAATCTCCTAAAACTTAGAAACACATTTCACTGCATAAAATCCATCACACATGTACCCTCGTTAACATAACCTCAAGGTCCCACACAAAGTACAGGATCAATAAGTATTTGGGTCATGATGACAATAATGTACAGGGGAAAACTAATGGTGATGAATTCAGACAAAGAATAAGACTGTTAAACAGATTCAATGATCGCTAATTTATAATGAACTGTAAGGGTTGCAAATTCACATTTACAAAAAATAGCCTAATTTTGATTTTAAACACCTGCTTCACTACAGTGGGAAAAAGTAAATCTTGGCCAATTCCAGAGTCCTCTACCTACGATAGATATCAAAATTCAGGGAATAAAATGATAGTGGTGCAACAAAATTCCATGCGATTAGGAGAGTGAAAAGTAGATGCTGCCTGCCCCACGAAGATCTAGTGAGTTGTCAGTTGTCCCACCTGAACCTTGATCTTTGGTTCCTGAATATTATGCTGACTTGTCCCTTGGGCCTATCTGCCTGGTCCCTTGAAGTCTTGGTGGCATTTTTACTTCTTCTGGGCTTTATTTGGGGACACAAGAATCATCCCCCCATTTTTATGTATTGTTAGTGAAGTAGGCGGGGTCTACTGGGTACATTGCCCAACCGCACCCCCTGTGAGGACCCTTTCTAGGGAAGATACACTGGCTTTCTTTGATCTTGGGTCTCACACACTACTCTCTACGACACTCACTGTCTTCGTGGGGAGGCAGGTTTCAGAAGCTCTTTATCTGGGACCCATATTCATTGATATTGTCATTAATCCCCCCTCTGTATCTCTTCCTCCCTGTCCCTCCCCACCCCTTGCCTACAGAATCTTTTAAAAAATATATGCCCCCACCCCCTTTCAAATATATTATCTTTGCTTTCATATTCCTCTAAGGAACTTGTTATTTCAAACACAAAACTCAGAAAAATATTAATATTCCTGTTTTCCCTTATTTGTGTTCTTCATATTCTTCCTTTGAGGAAATAAGCAGAAAAATAGACTAGCAACTTTAATAGGAGTCTAGGGGTGAATTTGGGAGGGTGAAGAATGTAAATTTGAAGGGATTAATACTTAGAAATATATTGCTGTATGATTGGTGAAACGAAGCATTTTGGTGCATTGATGTCATAGGAAGAAAACATTTAAATTTCTATTTCACTGTGAAAGGGGTCGCGACCCACAGGTTGAGAACCGCTGGTAAGGTATTACATATGTGTCCTTATCCCCCCACTGCCCCCCTTCCTCCCCCCCCCCCACTCATGCCCTCACCCCCTGGTGTCTGTGTCCATTGGTTAGGCTTACATGCATGCATACAAGTCCTTTGGTTGATCTCTTGCTTAACGACTTTAATAATTATTATCCTAGGAAGAGGAAAGTCAAATCACTGGAATTCATACAAAAAGGAAGTAACATCTGCTTTTTTTTTTCTTTCACTGTTTGACAATATCTCTTGCTGAATGCTGGAGGACTAATTAGAAGGATACTTCAGTCATTCCAAATGAGAATCTATGAAGTCTTGAACTAAGTATAGATTGTTAGTAGATAGAATGAACTGAACTTGCTACATGATTGAATGTAGTGAAGTGTATAGAATTACTCTAAGGTTTATAAATGGGAGAAATGGGTAGATATCACTGCTAGTATCTGAGATAAGAATTGTGAATTATGAACAAACATTTGAGTGTGTGTGAGGGGGTGTGTGATGGGGAATTATGACTCCTGGGGAGATATATAGTAGATGTGGATAAAGAGGACCCAGAGGCCAGGAGGTTATTTTGAGCTGGAAAGAGTGGTTGTGATTAATAAGGATGCAAGTGATAATTGAAAGAAAATTGCATGCAATTGTCCAAGAAGTGAGTGGAGAGAGATGAAACGTGCTGGACAAGCACTTTTAAGGCACAGGATCTTTCCTGTGTATAAAAATCCCAGGTAGCCTGGAAACACAGGTGTCCATATTCTGTGTCTAGGAATTCTGATTCCCACGCAGGGGATTCTCACGCAAGTGGACACCACTTTGGTGTTTGGTGAACACTTATTTGGGGAACGAACAGTTGGAGTCTGTGAGAGAAGGGTGACTACCACAGTAGGACAAGCAAGGGCCAGTCTCAGAGGCAAGAGAGGAGAGGCTTTAGAGAAATAAGGTGTCATCATCAATACTGAAAATTTCAGGGCACATCGAACTCTGGGGACTGTGGGGTATCTCATTTCTATTGAACACTGTAGGCTGTTGGCCAGTTTCCTACATGGGGGCACACACAGCCCTATTTCCCTCCAGGGCTACCCGCTTCCCTCCATTCTTTTAATGCAACAAATATTCCAGGACTTTGGGCAGTGCTTGCTGCCACCATTCTCTGTTTCTGGACACTAACTTCCAACCGAGAAAAAATTTTTTACTTTTAGCAAAACTCAGATTGCATGTTGTCCAACAAATGAATACAGGAGGACTCACTACATCACACCACTGGGTTTCATCTCTCTCTGCAGTACAGGGGCACTTTCTTCAGGAGTAGAATGAAGCAGGAATATGGGAAACAGCCTGAGTTTCACACATCGGTGTATTCTCAAATCAAATGGGCTACTTGAATCCAGGAGCTTACTTTACCCTCAAAATATTTGTTTTGGCTTCAAGTGTGAGGGTACAGTGATTTTCTGCATGAAATCCCTCTCCAACCCGCCCCCCTCCCCACTACCAGCCTTGTGGAGATCACCCAGAGGAATCAGAATCGCTGAAGTAGTCAGCAAGCAAACAGTAAATGCTATTCATAGATCTCTAAGTCAGGCCTGAAGCAAACTCACTCGGAACACCAAAAAATAAAAATTTTATTTTAAATCGAAACAGGGATTAGGAGATATAGCTTGGGATTTGGGGATGATTAAGTGTAGGATTCAGTTAAGAGGCTTCACCTTTCCAGAAAATATAAGGCAAACAGTCCCATGACTGACCTACAGATCCTTGCTGTATTCGGCATAATAAAATGACAGATCAGGTCATGTATTGCTTTAACAAGCCTTGTACAACTTGACTGAAATGCTTAATTCAGAACACAGGCAAGTCAATTTTGGGTTCAGTAACTGAGATATTTTTTGATGGATTGAAAATTATGTTGGCATAAAATTGTTTGGTAATCCTAATAACTCTCACCTTTGACTGAAATGATAGAATTGAAAAAAAAAGTGATGGGGTTTAGAATCCTTTTAAGATGCTTCTACAACTTTGCCTAGTGGAACAAAACTATTGATAGAGACAGAATATCCAAAAACATCTAGATTTAAATTAAAATTTTATTCCTATCATTTATTTTATAATATGTGCGATCACCTTGATGCAGAAAACTAAGTGGCCAAACAATTTACCATAGGCAATCTGTCAAAAATATCTTAAAGGGTAAAATTGGAAAACAAATTAAAGAGGAATCTGATCTAGGCCTCTGTGAGCACAGAGAGTTCTTAGTCCACATAGAGGGATGCTTAGTGCCAACCTCTATTTCTTGATCATTACTTCCCATGTTGCCTCCTCCAGTTCCTCTAAAGGTTCATTAGGGCAAACATTAATACATTTCTACTCCCATCCTTCTTGTCTTTGTGTAATTCTTATGGTTTAAGCCTGTGTCCTCCCTTCTTTCAGTGACTTTATATCTTACTAGAAGCCCAGTACACAAAATCGCGCGAGACCCAGATCCACCCTGTGTGAGCCATGGGCCCTGCCTCCACCATGCAAGCCCCACCAACCCCACGCAAGCCCCACGCGAGCCCAGCCTTGCCACGCGAGCTGAGAGTCCCAGCCCACAAGAGGTGCTCCATGCACCTCCTGGTGACTGGTTGTTTGGTCATTCTGCCGTTACGGCGTGATGACCACAGGCCTTTTATGATATAGATACTAAACATTTATTCTTTGAATAAGTGTATACGGCTGAAATAACCACTAGATAAAATTAAAGATCTTCATGTCCCAATTAGCAAGTGTCACATGTTAGTATTTTGCTTCTAGTATGTTAAGGAGCAAAAACAAAAACAAAAAACCCACAACATAAAGATCTCTAAGAAGCAGGGAGAGAATAAATAGATGAGCTCTGCTTACAAAGCAGTGCAGTGACAGCTGCTTTGGACTCATAAATGAGGTGTTTGAAAGGGCATGAATAGGACAGTAGAAAAAATACTTTGCTTAGCAACACACCTGTTTTTTCTTGTTACAGATTCTTGTGAGATGGATTTCCTCCATTAGAACTCATCTTGCCTCTTTCTCTCCCTCCCATTGAGCTTTCTAACACACAGCTACACACTAACATCAAAGGCATTTGGGACTTTGGAAACGTTTGTTATAAAGTTAGCAAGGAGAGCATGTCTCCTAGGGGTGTAATCCTTACCTAAAGTGGTTAATGTAACAAAAAGCTCACAGTGATTAGATTGATACAGGTCATTTACCTGCTTTTAAAATTATATACATTAAAACATACAAAATAGTTATGAAGCATAGCTACATATGCTTTTGAGGATAGGAGTTTTATGTGTAATTTTTTGGATAATATTTGTTGCTTTCTCCCCCTTTGCATACATCATTTGAGTCATGAATTAGATGAAAAAAAATGAATGTAACAGCTTTGAAAGTATTTTTTTTTTCTGGAAAAAAAAGTTTAATTTCAAGGTTCCTTTCAAATCTAGGACTCTTAGAAATGGAGGTCTCTTCCTTCAGTATCTACTCAAGTTTGCTTGTTTATTTTTATCTTTAAAATTTTTTTTAAATTGATTTTAGAGGGAGATAGAAAGGGAAGAGGGTAGGGAGATAGAAAACACTGCCTGGCCGCTTCCTGCATGCCCCCTACTGGGGATCAAGCCCGCAACCTGGGCATGTGCCCTGACCAGGAATCTAACTGATGAGCTCTTGGCTCATGGGTCAACCTGCAACCACCGAGCCACACTGGCTGGGCTAGATTTACCATTTTATACATCTAAGGGAGTAGGTAGCTATGGACTCCCTGAATCTGAGAAATGTTGGCTGGCAGATGGAATTTAGCTGGCACACCTTAACTTAGGTAAGATGAAACAGGTTCATGGTCAGAGGAAATACTTGAAGTAGCAGCCAGAAAGACAAGATCACTGGGACTTAAAATGCCAAAGCGTCATGCATCACAGAAGGGCTATACCAAAGGAACATTGAAGACCAACAGTGTCAGGAAAGTAAGGGTTATGTTTCAAAATCCAGTTGACAATGAGCTCCTCTAGTTTTCTGTAGGAGAAAAATTTCTGACCATGTTTATAATTAGCTTACTTATTTTCTCATGCTTGAGAATAAAAATTATACTTCCTGAAAACCAAAGGAAGCGAACAATGTTGTGTTGCATGACTTTTTGTAGGAGTTGCTAGGAATCCACATATTGACAATGTTAGGACAAGGTGTATTCAATTCCAAAGCCAATGTGTGTACCAGGCTTTCGGTGTGGTCAGATTGAAAAACCTTCAGGACTGTATTCATCTTCATTTTTTTTTCATTTGTTATGTGATAGCTTTATACCTTAAAAATTAAATTTCCAGGATACACACACAGAGATTTTAAAGCCATGCTTTCCAATCTTTTGGGAGTCATCGATCCTCACAGTGATTGTTTTTGTGCCTTAATAGAGAATTTATTTATTTAATAGGCTTTTATTAGTACTAGACAATATATCAGACACCTTTGGATCAGGTGTGCTTACAGATATTGCTACTTGTCCCGGAGGGGCTTTTGGATTAGTGCGAGAAATAGAAAAATAAAATGGCAATCTAGGATGATAAGTGGTATATACAATAGTAGAAAACACAAGGATGATGGCAATGTATAAAAGGCAGTATGCAAGCCAGATTTGATCTTCAGCAGAGGAGTTCCAGGAATATGATTATGTAGCCAAAAGACAAACTCTCCTATTTAGGCAAAGAGAGGGAATATATTTTAAGTATAAAAAGTAATGTGTAAAAGGCTTAGAAGTAAGAAAGGCTCAGAGGAGATGCAATTAGTTCAGCATGGCAGCAACGTAAGGAGCCAGAGGGAAGAGGTGAGAAGTGAGACTGCAAAGGTAAGCAGAAGCCAAACCCAGAAAAGAAGACTATTGTAAGGAGCTCCAGACAGCAGCGAGCCTCCACTTTAATATATATATATATATATATATATATATATATAGAAACATCAATGATGAGAGAATCATTGATTGCTGCCTCCTGCACGTCCCCTACTGGGGACCAAACCGCAACCGGGCATGACCCAGAATCGAATTGTGATCTCCTGGTTCATAGGTTACCACGCTCAACCATTGAGCTACACCAGCCAGGTGAGCCTCCACTTTTAAGTGAAGTAAGTAAATTACTTAGATGTGGGATGGTCATAGATATAGAACTCAAAGACATTTCAAATTCAAATGTCCAAACTGAACTCCCAATCCTATCTCCCAAACCGATTGATTATCACAAAATCTACCTCATCTTAGTTAATGGCAATTCCACCCTTTTATTTGCCTGGGTCTTTTACTCTTTCATTTTCCTTATGGCCTACATTCAATGTCAGGAAATCTTTAAAATCTATCCAGGATCCAACCTCTTTTCTGAGCCTCCATTAGTTATAACTTGATTGTTTCTTGCCCAGATGGTTTTGTTACAGAATTTACCAGGTGACCAAAAAGTAGGCAGGAGTACCGGAGGCACAGGAAAAATTCATTTATTTCCAGACGTCCCACATGTACCGGTACAGTGACTCAGGGGAGTCTGTTTCTCTCCAAATCCTGAGTAAACCTATGGAGGAAGCTTTCCCTTTATACCCCTTTGGTTTCTTTGTCCCCCAAATATGGATCATACTTCCGGACCTTTCGCAGGCTTTGCAAAAAGCCCCATATGCTGGGATGGGGGCAGTGAGACCACATCTCAAGGCCTGGCCTGGCGCCAGCACTGATAACTCCATGTGGGGTTTGTGTATTGTTCGTGGTTTATGGCCTCTCTAAAATGGGAGTACTTTAGGTAAACAGGTCTTGCAGGACCAGATAATTAAAGAAGGGGCAGTGACTAGACTATAGGCTAACAAGAATGTGCATTAGGGTAATGGCACATATTCAGGTTGCTAGCCCCCTCCCCCCACAAATGTCTCACTTTCCCCATCACTTTTACCATTACCTCCTACGCTCTACTACCACTCTACCTTATGGTGCTCAATTCATCCCAATCTTTATTTTTATTTTTTGGTAGGATATTCTATCAGTTCCTGAGAGAGCTTTGTTAAGAACTACCATTATAACTATTGATTTGCCTAGTTCTTTCTTTAGTTCTGTTTATAAATTTTGAGGAGATGCTATTAGGACATACATATTTAGTGTTGTAATATTTTACTAGTGCATTACCATTATGAAACATCTCTATTTCTAGTACTTTTTCACTTAAATGTACCTCATCTGTTATTAATATAGCTATATCAACTTTCCTTTGGTTAATATTTTGTGGGGTTTTTTTTCAGTCGGAAAGGTAAAAACCCCATTAGATATTTCAATAAAAGATTTAATAAAGGTAATTGGTTACATAGGTTTGCAGAGCTGAAGTACAAAAACGGAACACTGAGGTAACTGTAGGAAACAGCTACTATTCTTAGCCTGGGAAACAAAAGAGAAAAATTAATATGAAAGGAAGGGCCTATAGAGCTGGTGTTAAGATCTTGAAAAAAATAAGAAATGGGTGCTACTCAAGGCAAGGAGGAGTCACCCAGTGGTACTGTTGCTCAGACTTCTGAAGAGCCACTGCACCTAGCTCCTGCTTGTGCCCCTGAGGGGTCGGTCCTGTGAAGGCAGATTCTGGGAGAGCCAATGGAAGCTGATGGCTCTGGCCTGCCTCTTCCGGGGCTACCTAATCCCTGTTACAAATAGGCTGAAGGCAAGAGAGCCCCCTTTCCCTTCCTCTGGCCCTTATTATAAAAATTAACAGAAATCCAGCAGGCAGTGGAAATGGAATTGGTAGGACCCCCGCCCCAGGATCACAGAGTAGAATAGAAAGGGGTTTATTAGAAATGACAGATGACACATTTATTGTATATGTTTAGCAAATATGATAGCAAATATGACATATATTTTCTCCCTTTACTTCAAACTCTATATTCTTGTATTATAGAAGTATTTCTTTTAAGCATCATATGGTCTCATTTTCAAAAGTTGAGTCTGACAGTCTTTGTTTTTACACTAGAGAACTTAGTCAATACATATTTAATCTGCATACATCTAATTACTATCACATTAATTGCTAACATAGTTGGCTTTACGCCTACCATTTTGCTATTTGCTTGTTATTCATCCTGCTTTGTTTCTTTATCTCTCCTTTATTGACTTTTTTTGAATTAATTTTTTTATTATTACATTTTCCTCCTTTAATCAGCTTGGTAGTTTCACATCCTTCCACTATTCTTTTAGTGGCTATTTAATGGATTATAATGCGAATATTTTACCTATGAAAGTCTATTATAAATTAGTACTTTTTTCTATTCACAACTCATAGGTTGGGTGTGTAGCAGCTCCTACACCTGCACTAGCTCTGAAGTCCAGTGTTTGGCCCCTGAGTCCTCTGTATCTATTGAAAGCTCTGCTCTGCTTCTCATCCTCTCAGGAATCTCTTCCTGAATAGACATATGCTCCCAAGGGAAAAGTGGTCCCTGATTTTTTAAAAATCCTACTTTTTTAGTTCTCAGCAGGAGGATTGTTCTGAATTAATTAATCTATCACAACAGAATGTAGAACCTTGTTACAGTCTGTTCTCCCTAGAGAATAATACATGTCAGATCATATTCCTCAGCTCAGACTCTTCTGATGGATTCTTATTTTATTCAGAGTAACAGCCAAACTTCTCTTGGATCCTCCCCCTCACCCATTACCTCTCTGACTTCAACTTCTCCTCTCATCACTTTTCAACTGCACTGGTGTCCTTGCTGTTTCTCGAACTTGAAATACTAGTCCCTGACTCAGACCATTTATATCTTTTGTTCCTTTCGCCTTTAAGAGGAGACTTTTGTGTCAGGTATCCACTTGGCTTGCTCCTCACCATCCTCACATATTTGCTAAAATATTGCTTTCTCAGTGAGGACTGATCCTAGTTAAAAATTACATTCCTTAGACACCATCCATACCTTCTAAAATGTTTTTTGATTTGCTATTATCATTTTAATCTGTTTTCTTCCATTAGAATGTAAGTTCCAATATGATGGCAATTCTTTTTATTTTTAAAATTATTATCCACTCTGTATCTGGCACACAGTAGATGCTTGGTAAATATTTTTTGTATGAAAAAAAAAATAACATAGTTACCAGTGGAGCAAGAGTTTTGGATTTAAATTTGGATTTAAATCTATTAATTGAATAGTGATGATTAGAGGACTATTTCTGGCCTGGGGTCACCGGCTATTCCTCTGAACAAGCAGGCTCCTTATTTACCGAATGGGATTTACTATCTTTTCCTGCTCTGGCTCCATTATGCTGTGTTGATGTATCATATCAATGTTCACCCCAAAGGCAATAACTATATTAACAATGCTCTCCCAGATTCTGTCAGTGATGTCAAAGGCTAAAGTATATCTTGTGGGCTATGTTCCCCATATCTACTGAATTCAGGTAGAATTTTCCAAGTGCCAATTAAATGACAGAAATGATAAGTGCTATGGATGTTGAAAGGAGGGAGAGGTTTCTATGTTCAAGAGTTTTAGAAAGGCTGAAGAATGAAATAATCTTTCCTATGTTTACTAACATTTGGATAAAATGAAGCTCTTTGAAAAGGTTGGTCTTTAAGGTCAGAGAAGGCATGGTAATGAGCATAAATGTGGAGGCAGACGTGGGATAAATGAAATGGATTTTGGATGAATGTGGAACTGTTGGAATGGGGCATGCAGGAAAAGCATATAAGTGAAAGTGAAGATCTTTAAGTTGTTTGTGAAAAAGCCAAGTCTATTCATTTAAAGTGAACATAATTTAAAATTCTGTGGAATGGTTTTTTGAGAGTAATGGAAGATGAAGCTAGAGAATAGATACTAGGGAGACACATGGTTGATTCAGCCCACTTCAATACCCACGCATTTTTGAAAAATGTAAGATATACTATTTGATATAATTTCCTTCACTTTTTAAAAAATTCGAATAGATTCAGCATACATTATATCCTCCACATTAGACTAATGTCATGTCTTAAAAAGCAGCAACTGAAATTTCTATTGGGATAAGGGATGCAGTTTTCATTCTTTGGTGATTGACTTTCTCTTTACATCCCTCTGTAAGATGAGACACAAAATAGGGGATATACATCCTTGAGAAATGTGGGTGTGCAAACCCTGGATAAAAAAAAATGATCAATTTTTATTAAAAATAAACACACAAGTGGAGAAAAACAAAAAGCAGTCTATGAATAGATAGATACAAGTAAATTGGAAAGTAAAATTCTCCTGTGAACTGTTAACTCCTTCGGCATATGAACGGAAATCATTTTGGCTTTTGATGGAATCAGATGTCCATCAGATCAGGTGTAGTCACTAAACTGGCTCGGCCAACTTCTCCTTTTGTGTTTCTGGGGTTTGGGCTATGTCTTCACTTGAGCTCTCTCCGGCAACTTGATGTGGCAGATGGATTCCTAAGACTAACTATGCCACGTAAATGTCAACAGTCCTGGGCAAGTCCACCTGAACCTCTTTAAGCCTCATACGAAATGTCCAAGTATTAAACAAGATACTCACCATGTCCCCCTTTAAATCTCACATTGTACACGTCTATAGGAGCCTTAGTCTGGAACCTGTACCTCATCTGCGCCTTACCTCATCTGTGCCTTAGGCTGGCTGTATCAGAGGACGACTAAACAGACCCAAGACTCCCTAGTGCTTCTAGGAGGGCTTCCTTGCTAAAACAAACAAGTAAAATCGATGCATTTGTATTTGTTCCCGAGGAGAATTTT
Organism: Myotis lucifugus; assembly: GCF_000147115.1. Classification (NCBI taxonomy): domain Eukaryota; kingdom Metazoa; phylum Chordata; class Mammalia; order Chiroptera; family Vespertilionidae; genus Myotis; species Myotis lucifugus. The sequence goes on along the minus strand of NW_005871049.1, from coordinate 26,502,317 downwards.
GATCCTAGAAAATGCCAACACAGTCTCTCTTCAAGTGGGGTGTTAGCTTTGAAGAATCAGTGTGTTATTTAGGTAAGTTTGCTGCAACCACATATTCTTCCAGAAGGTAAGTGAGGGTGAAGAGCCTAGCGGGGCCCTGTCTGAGAGGGCAGAGGGTGGAGACATGTCTACCTGTAGAAACATGTGCCTGAATTGAGCTCCTGCAGTGGTGCTGGCATCTGTAAATGCAGACCCTTTACCTTCAAGCTGTTACGGATTTCACGGCAGACTGTTGTTTATATGAGGTGACAGAAACAGGCTCAGCAGGACTGAAGTCTTTAATAAATTTATCATTTTCTTGAGTGCCTCAGATTTTAGTTGCTAGTTACATAACAACATCCAGGAGTGCATTTTTAGGTCATTGTATGAGGAGCTATATTCTTGATCAATATAGAGGAAGTAATCTATGTTTATGGGCTTTGGTTGTATACAGGAAGGAGTGGTGAAGTGGAAAGAACATGGGCATTTAAGACAGGCAGGCTTGGGTTCAAGTTTTAGTTCAACCATTTTCTGAATGTATGGCCTGGAAATAGTTGAATAACCATCCTGACACTTTTTTTTTTTTTAGTTTGTTATAAAAATGACTATATAGAAATGTGACTCAAAGTTGCTGTGTGGACAAATAATATAATGTAACTCAAGTCTATAGCATAGTTCCTGACACTTAGTAGAGTCTAAAAAAGTAATTGTTAAATGAAGTAAGTTCCCTTCTGCTTTTGCTCATTCTTCAACTTCTTTAGTTCCCGAACATTGTGAAATATAATATGTGGTAGTAGTAGTAGCAGGTATGAATAATCAAAACAAAATCTTTCCCCTCAAGTAACTCCCACTAGACAGGGGTGAAGTAAAACAGAGGTGCCACACATCCTCATACAGGTGACAAGTGGCTTTCCTAAGTTTTATTTTTTTAATTTTATCAATATGTGTGTACACCCTCACTTATATGGATTCAGGATTAACCACTAATACCAATGCAAATTTAATAGCCTGGGATTGCAAATGAATAAAAGAAAATCTTTTAACACAATTGTCTTGGTTTAATATCAAAAGCATGATAGACATGAGGGAATTGAGTCAATAATGTTTAACTACAGAGAAGTTAAAGACCTAAACTAAATGTGTGTGGGATTTTGTTTGTGATAGGTCACATTTAGCAAGTTCTTATTTTTAAAGAGACTTCTCAAGTTTGAGTAATGTTTTGGTATTATTTATCTAAAAAAAAAGAGTCCAGTGAAGGAGTTGGACTTCATGTCACTGATACCAGTGTGAATAGCCATTATGTTAAAGGAAAAGCAGCAAATTTAGGTCAGAAAGATGAATCACATTACTGACTGAGGGAGTAAAGAAAAGGAATGAAAAAAAAGATAACAGTAACAAATCACTAAAAGTAAAGTTACAAATGAATGGGAGAACTTTTTATTTAGTGAAATAAATGTTAGGCGATACTTTAAAAAATAATAGTGACAGTTATGAATGTTAAAAGGGGCATCCTTAAAATTAATTACCCAAACCTAGTGCCTCTTTCTTACACTCTATCTCCTCAATGACATCCCCAATGCATTTATTGAACACCGACCACACCCACACACAGAGGTTGCCCAGGCTGTTACGGCATGGGGACAGTGACCCATATAATTAGGGTAAACTAGGGTCAATGCTGGAAAGGTCAGAATTAGGAAGTCAAAGGTTATTTGGTTTTGGAACTCTCAGACCACCAATTACCTTGTTCAGAATCTGACATCATTGTGCTTATTCTGAATAGACCATCTTAAATGGTTAAAGCAAGCAAGCAATCTATACATATAAAAGCTTAAGAGACCGAATGACTGGTGGATCGGTCGCTATGATGTGCACTGACCACCAGGGGGCAGATGCTCAATGCAGGAGCTGCCCCCTGGTGGTCAGTGCACTCCCACAGCCAACCTCCTTTGGCTGGCCAACCTCCCGTGGTCCCTCCCCAGGGCCGGCCAGCCCTGATTGGCCCCAATAGGGCCAGCTGGCCAACCTCCTGTGGTCCCTCCCCCCAGCTGGCCAACCTCCTGCGGTCCCTCCCCCTGCCCTCCCCCTGGTCAGCTGAACCTTCCACGGCTTCTCCTTTGAGCTGGCCATCCTCCCATAGCCACGATGGCCCCCGATCGCCAGCCAGGCCGAGGGACCCCACCAGTGCATGAATTTGTGCACCGGGCCTCTAGTAAACAAATAAAAACATATTTTGGATTGAGACAGACCTGATTTTAGATGCTCACTGTGTCTCTTCTTAGCTCTGTGATCCTTGATAAGCAATCACTCATCTCAGAGGCTCAGTTTTACTTTCTGCAAAATGGAGATAAGAATGTTTGTGTCCCCCAACTGGCGTGGCTCAGTGGTTGAGCGTTGACCTATGAACCAGGAGGTCACAGTTCCATTCCCAGTCAGGGCACATGTCCTGGTTGCAGTCTCCATCCCTAATATGGGGTGTGCAGGAGGCAGCCGATTAATGATTCTCTCTCATCACTGATGCTTATATATATATCTCTACCTCTCCCTTCCTCTCTGAAATCAATAAAATATATTTTAAAAAAGAATATGTTAAACTGTAATGATTAAGTGAGTTGGACTATTAAAACTTGGAAAATCAAGGGTGCTCCTTGAATTGTGGTTTTTTATTATTTTTCCCCCTTGGACTGGGCACTGAGGAGGTGCTTAGTAAATATTTCTGGTATTAAATATTTAACTCTTGGGATGATTATGAGAATATATTTGTAACAAGCAACACAAAATACAAAGCTTGACACATGAGTGGTATCAGAAACTGCTGGCTTCCATTTGCCCTTTTCTAGAAAATAAAGGAGTTAGACCAGATGGCCTTCAAGGTCTCTTCTGGTTTTTAAAATTCTACAATTTAATAGACTATGATTCTCTTCATAAGAAAGTGTAGCTTTGTGTATACCTTTATATAGAAAAATACCCAGTTTCCATATGGCATTCTATCTGGCTATACATCAAAGGGGAACTCTAAAAGGCTCCATAAGAACTGATTTCTGTTGAAAACAACAATAAAACCCCTCCTTCCCTATTCTTCTTGTGCAAGCAAGGAATAAGAAAAATCTGAGAGAAGAATGAACAGGTAGTAAACTCAAAGGACATTGACACAGAGGGAGAAAGAAGATTGAGTGATAATTACAGTAATGGATGGAACCTAAGAAGAAAATGTTAGTGAAATCATGTTTGAAGGCAGAACAAAAGTGCCTAGCTGTGAATGAATGACTGAACATAATAGGGCAATAGATTACAGCATGGTAGAGAGGAAGGAATGGTCAAAGGAAGGCAGGAGAGCAAGAAAAATAAATGGGAGCTGAGTTTTCTGGCAAACACACACACACACACACATTAAAGGAGAGGATGATGGGCAGATAGACAACAGATCAACATTTTTCTAACTTGTCTTGCATGTGTTGCCTTTATTCATTAATGTGGTTTTTCTAGCATTTAGCCACCAATGAGTTGTTCTAATCATGAAGTCATTATCATAAGACTTTCACCTCTGACTTACCTTACAACGACTGAAAAAAAAGACAACACAAAAAACAGAAGCGGTGAATATAGGCATAATGGAAGAAAAAGTGTAATTATAGAACTAAAAGGAGACAGTAAAGATTTTAACGGGGGGCAAATTAAAGCACTGTGAAACAATGATGGCTTATAGGAAGGAAAACACTAATTAAAGACTGCTTATATTTGTTTGGAATTTTAGAAGACGAACCCTAAGGAACAAATAAGTAGATTTCTCGGATAGCACTGCCACATTAAAATTTTATACCACTTGGGAAAACATAAAAACATGCTTCTGGTTCTCTAAAAGCAAATTTAAATGCTAACCATGTGTTAACTGATGAAATTAAAATGAAATTTTGAATCAAGTAGCTTGCTCTTTTTACAGGGCAATTTTCTTTATAAAATACAGGTTTAAAGAGTAATATACCACTCCTTTTACTTTATGAAAAGAATTTCTTTAAATTATCTGCATCTCCTTGATTATAGATTTGTCCTTGTTCTTATCATGATAGGATTTATCTATTTCCTTCCAGGGTTCTTCACCCAAAATTTATTCCCATCGTCAGGTTCCTCTCAATGGTTGATGCCTAGGCCCGAACACATCATTCTTGGTGGGACCCTGGAGTGACAATATCTATGTTGTACTTTAGGAAGATTAATTTGGCAGCTTCAGGTCTGATTCCTGATTGATTAACCCGCTCCAGCCCCTGGGCATTTACTCCCACTCTTCCCCCCTAGCCTCATTGCTTCTTCCCTCACTTCTCTTAGAGCAGTGGTTCTCAACCTTGGCTGCACATTAGAATCACCTGGGAATCTTTTTAAAATCCTGATTTCTGGGCCTCATCCTCCGGAAATTCTGTTTCTTTGTTACTAATGTTGTGGCCCCACCCCATAACAAAGAAACAATTTCTGGAGGATGAGGCCCAGAAATCAGGATTTTAAAAAGATTCCCAGGTGATTCTAATGTGCAGCCAAGGTTGAGAACCACTGTTTTAGATCTTTACTTGTGTCACTGTCTTAGTTTTATCTTGACCACCTAATTTAATTCCAACACTTCCTCCACTCTGGTGCACCCTCTCTCCTTTGCTGCTTTATTTTTCTCCATGACACTTATCACCACTTGACTTTATTTAACTCCTATACCATCTTTACTAGCTTTAAACATTTTTTTCAGGCAATTTTAAATATTTGTTTGTTTAACTGAGGCATAATTTCTATCCAATACAGGTCACCTATTTGAGTATACAGTTTGATGAATGTTGACAATGTACACATTTGTTCATCACCACAATAAAGATTAAGAGAAATTTTACTAACCAACAAGTGCCCTGTGCTGTGAGTCTCCTGCCCCTACTCCTAGCATGTGGCAAACACTGATCAGCTTTCAGTCATCATAGTTCTGCCATTTCTAGAATTTTATTTAAATAGAATAACACATTTTCTTTTCTTTTGTGTTTAGCCTCTTTCACTCAGCATGATTTCAAATTTTGTCCATATTTTTGAGTATATCCATAGTTCTTTTTATTGCTGAGTAGTATTTCAGGCCAATAAAATTAAATCCACAAATTGTTTTTCTATTCACTCGTTGATGGGCACTTGGATTGTGTATAGTTTGGTTCATGGTGAATAAAGCTATTGAACATTTATGTCCACGCCTTTGTGAGCGTTTCATTTTTCTTGGGTAAATCCCTAGCCGTGAGATTGCTGAGTGCTATAGTAAGTGATATGCTAACTTTACAAGACATTGCCAAAATGTTTCCATAATGAGTATATCATTTAGTCTGTGTTCCAGTTGTTCCACATCTTTGCCAACATTAGTATTATTGGTCTTTTAATTTCAGTCATTTAGTGGATGTGTAATGATATCTCATTGTGGTTTTCATTTGCATTTCCCTAATGACTAATGCAATTAAGTATCTTTTTATGTGCTTATCTGCCATCTGTTTATGTTCTTTATTCAAGTGTATTTTAAATTTTAGCCCATTATTTTTATTAGTTCTTTTTCTTATTATTGCATATTGAGAGTCCTTTCCTTATTTTGGATATATGGTCTTTACCAATAAGTTGTTTGCAACTATTTTCTCCTAGTATGTGCCTTGTCTTTTTAGCAATATGTTGTAATGTTCCTTGGTCTGGCTTTTTATATATAGTTCCTCTGCTTGTTGTTTACTATCTATGGGTTCAAAATTCTCATCAAATTTGTAAAATGTCCCATGATTATTTCTTTAAAAAAATTTTCCCTGTCACCTCTCCATCTCTTTTCTCTCCTCCTGGATTTTCAATTACACATGTTAAAATGGTTGATATTTTTTCATAACTTTCTGTGGGCATATTTTTTATTCTTAATTCTCTTATTTATGACTTTTATCACATTATGATTTTAAGTTTTCATATCCTCTGCAGTGTTTAATCTGCCAAATCCTACCCAACATATTGTTTATTTCAGGTATTACAGTCCCCCCCCGCCCCCCCCCCCGTAAGTTCAATTAGGATCTTTTAAATCTTCCATAGGTTCTCTTCTTGTGCTCTTCTTCTCTTTTACATTCTTGAAAATATTTGCAAGATTTATAATAGCTGTTTTAAGTCCTTTCCTGGCAATCCATCAATATCATTTCTGGATCTGTTTTCACTTTAGGTTACAGGACATATTTGCTGCTTTTTCATGTTTGGTAACTTTGACAGGTTGATAAATCGAGTATATTTTACAGTACTGAATATTTGACTGTGGCATTCATGTAAAGAGTTTGAAATATGATATAACACATAGTGGATGAAAGACTGTAGTGTGGCCCTATGACTCCTGCCTCCTGGTGTCTATGCCCTTATATGATTCGCTCCACTGGAGTGCTTCTAATCACGAAAATGTGGTAAAGCTAACAGGATGCTGCTCTCCTCGTTGGGTTATGTTATATGTAGCAAAGGGGAGTGGATGTCACTCATGTTATATGAGACTCCATCTCATCAGACTGGAGCTAGAAGCTTTCTTTGCAGGTTCGATGAAGAAAGTGGCCATGATGGTTGGCCTCTGTGGCAGGGAACTGTGGGTGTTATCTAGGACCTAAGGATGGCCTCTAGCTGACAGCAAACAAAAACTCAGGGCCCACAGTCCTACAACCACAAGGAAGTGGACTCTGCTGACAACCTAAATAGCTGGAAAGCAGCGTCTTCCCAGGTAAGCTTGGAGATGACACTGTAGCCAGGCTGACATCTTGATTGCAACCTGATTTAGGGTGATACATTTGTGGTAATTTTTACACAGCAATGGGAAATGATGTACAAGAAGTTAAGCTACTTTTGGATTAGTTTGATTCTGACTTACTTTTACATGTGGTTGTTATTTGCTTTGAGGGAGATTAAACACACAGTCACTATCTGGTAGTGCAACCAAAGACAAAATCTGGAAGAAAATATATTAGGCCCAAATCAGGATGTACAGCAATGTTTCCAACTTTTGGTTTGTAAACTCTCCCATCATCAGTTTTAGTTCTCCTCCTTGGATAGGAGGAATAAAAGCCAATGAATATTTTGAAAACCTGAAGACATAACTAGCTATATGCATGCCTCAACTGCACTATAACATTTTCATGGTATTTTACATCAGCCATAGTAGCCTGTGTCCAAATAGAAGCCAGATACATATCTTAAAGTGAATCTAACAAAACACAGCCTCCATGAGAGTCAAAGTAAAAACTACTCCTGCATTAAATTTGTGAAGATTTGTGATGAGTCAGGTGATTTCTGGAGTGGCTTCTCAACCTAGGTGAATGTTTAGAAGAATAAAAATAAAAAGAAATTATGTTTTCTATAGATTCAAATTTTACCAAAAGAGCAAGAAACCATATTCATTCATGCAGACACTAACACTCTTTTGAAGGAAATCAAATCTTGCAGCCTATGTATTGGTAAGCACAGTTTGCTATGGTCTTGGAAATCAGCCATACAATTTTATACGTCATAAAAGAGGAATGGCCTCCACGAGGCCAGTGGAGACTTTTGTTCTGAGAAGGAAAAGAAAAATAATAATCAAATGGAAACTAATTCCATATCTTTCAGATGAGATTTTTGGGTAGTAAAAACAATGGTATTTTATATATTATTAAGCTATTTTGATACGAAGTGAACAAAACATGCTTATATATTGTCTTCAATACAAAGGATACAGTGTGTGACTAATAGAAGCTTATTATCTGACAGGATTGATTTTTTTTCTACTTTTACATTTGCTCCTTCAACTTTCTATGCTATAAAAAAATGCAGATAAGGGATCACATCTCATATTTTATCATATCAAATATGATACATTTTATCATTGTGTCATATAATTTAGTGTCTTGATGATTTAAGTAATCAAATAATTTATTTTCAACCTGGTAATTAATTGTAAAAGATTTTATACATATACAATTAATTATATTTAATTAATTTGAAATAATTATTATTACTTTTTGTGCACAAGATTTTCAAATATTAAACGTCCAAAGCTCCTAAAACCATTTAAAACTATTTTTCTATAAGGAATAGGGTGAAAACCAATAATAGAGATCTGTGAAATGCATGTCCTATTGAAGAGATGAGTATATGCCAGTTTAGTGCTCAATTCATCCCAGTTAGCAGGAACTTGGCTGGTTTTAGCACTGAAGTCTTGAATCCTGGGAACTCCTCAGTCTATGTAATCAATACACAAAATTTTAGTGGGTCCTAGACTATATCTACCTTATATCTATAAGTAAATCTATATCTGTATCCACATAATAGACAAAAGCTTGGCATTATCTACCTTTCTAACTGAGCAATTTGTGTTTGATGTACATTTTTAAACAAATTATACAAAACAAACACTTGGTTACTTGTCAGTTTTCTTTTGATCTTTCTTATCTATCTACTGATCTACCCACCTACCTAGCAATATGTTTTATTATTAAAAATCACAATCTACAGGACACATTGGTGGCATACATGTATAGAAGCAGCAGTACTTCCTCTGTGCTAGATTCACTTTCCTTTTGAAAACTGGTATTATTAAATTACTCATAAATTGAAATTTTTTTGTTCACATCTCTTTAATGAGATCAAAGGCTCCTGTGTATGAATTTTTTATTTTTTAAAACATGAAAACCATTAAAATAGTAACTGATAAAATTGCTCCAGATTTCACCTCAACTAAAGGTCTGTGTATATGAACAACAAAAAGGGACATATATATTGGAAATATTTCTTTGCAATGATTCCATGATTAAATTAAGGCTTTTCAAAGCATATACAATTTGGTTTATGATCAATGTTTTATTATAACACTAGAGGCCTGGTGCACAAAAATTTGTGCACTCGGGGGGGGGGGGTCCCCTCAGCCCGGCCTGTGCCCTCTTGCAGTCTGGGACCCCTCAGGGGATGTCCACCTGCTGGCTTAGGCCTGCTCCCCGGGGGATCAGGCCTAAGCTGGCAGTCAGACATCCGTCTGGCAGCCTGGGAGCCCTCGGGGGATGTCCACTTGCCAGCGGGGAGCAGGTCTAAGCTGCAGTCGGACATCCTTAGCTCTGCCAAGGAGGCGGGAGAGGCTCCTGCCACCACCACTGTGCTGGCAGCCGTCAGCCTGGCTTGTGGCTGAGCAGAGCTCCCCCTGTGGAAGCACACTGACCACCAGGGGGCAGCTCCTGCATTGAGCGTCTGCCCCCTGGTGGTCAGTGTGTGTCATAGTGACCAGTCATTCCCAGTCTTTCTGCTGTTAGGGTCAATTTGCATATTACCCTCTTATTATATAGGATTAACCTCCTCAGGCCTCACCATTCTGTGGTTACTAATTATCTCATATTACCATTTCTACCCACATCTCAGTTGCTTGTAGACCTCACCAAATAACTGTGGCATCTTAGTTTTCAAATTAAAACCTCCCCTCCCTATACCAACAGTTCCTGGGGCCTCTCATGTGTTTCCAGTCTTAGGCCTTAGGAAGCTACTGTGGGGTGGAGCTTGCTACTCCTGCTGCTGCCTTCCTTGATAACAATGCTTCTTTCTGTTGATTCCTTTTCTACTCATGGAGTTGTGTTTTGGCATAAAAAGCCATAGCATATTCATCACTTTGTCTCAGTGCTTAAGATAGTATCTGGCACATAATAACTATTTAGTAACTATGTATGGATTGTATGTATGAATGAATAAACTAAATTATTTACATGTACTTAATGAGTGTCCACTATGTACCAACACAGTGCTGGTAACTGAGGATACAATGATGGATATGAGGCATTGGTCCTCCCCACAAAGAAGGCATATACAGATCGCCGAATAGGAAATTATAATGCAGTGCAGGGTGTCAAGTGTCCAGAGGGGAGTGCAGGGTGCTGGGTGGGTCAAGGAAGGGTCCCCAGCCTCCCTATTTAGGATCCATACAGTCGACATTGGTGTATAGTTGGCTCATTGTTCTGTTTAAGATGTTTTTGTATAGAATTGGGCAGAGAAGTTCTTTACTTCCCGGTCCCAGGAATGCTTCTTAGCACATTTTCTCTTTAAAAGAGAATTGAGCATCTCCAGAAATTCTAGGTCATTTGTGGGTTAGAGGTCTTTTAAAAAACATGCATATTTTTAAAGCAGAAAATTGGTTCTTTAATGCATTTCAGTTTCTAATTTACCATGAGGAAATTTTAGAGGAGAATCTAAATTTATCTTCTTGTTTTCCTTTAAAAATATAACATACTAAGCATAATGTCTGAAAACTCAAATGAAAATCCAAAACTAATTCATTTTTTTTTTTTTTTTTTTTGGTGAGGAGTTCTTTTTAAGATATACATTTAAATGCCTTTTTTTTTTTGCTTGTTTAATCATCACTGGCAGGTGTGCACGGTGATGTTGTTGGGGTTTCTTTTATTTTTGGCAAAGCATTTAGTTTACAATTTTATTTTTATGAAGCACATTTCAATGGGACCAATGTACTCTTTGGAACTCATTTAATATCACATAGAGGTTGGCCACGATGATAAGAAACTCCTTTAAATGAACGTCTTCCTGCTCTGTATCATTCATATGCTAATATTCTGTCAAGTTTCAATAGTCATCCTAGCTTTTGAAAGTTATTCTACCTTCAGTTGCTTCATTCATGCTCATCAAAACACAGTCAAATGATAAAAATATGGCTCACTTTCTAGTCATTTTCTGACTGATAACATATTATAGAATTTTTATGAGTATAGTACAGTTATTTTAAAATGTTTTATTAATTCTTTCTAGGAGTGTGTATATGAAACACATCATTTACACATCATTTACATTTGATTTAAATGAAGAGAAATGTATAACATCTAAACATTAAATAAAATGTTTCGGTGGTAAGTTTGTCAGAGAAAAGAGCAATTACCATTTTAACTACTATTGAAATAGTAATGTTAGATTTATTATTTGTATTATTGGTAGAGATTTTTTTATTTGTAATTTAATCTAGATGACATGATTTCATGGATGTTACACATTTTTCAATTTTTTTTTCTAATGTAGACACTCTAGTTATGGAGTCCGTTATCCTCTTTGTATAAAAGGAAATGGGTGTGTGTGTGAAATGTATATCTTTTCTTTAACAAGGGTGTTAAGCTGATGATTCCTAACATTATTCGTGTCACACTACATACAGAAAACAGTAGTATTTATATAGAACACTAGAGTCAATAACAAGGTTGCTGATGACCTTGAGGCAACTACCTGGACCCTTGGATAGTAGCCCTGGACCTTGCCCTGTGAGAAGATCAATACCTCAGCACATCTGTGCCCCACTCCCAACGCCCCGAGGGGGAAGCTCTATAATTGTGTGCAGAGGACAGTCTTGGCAAAATCATGTAGTGCAATTCTGTAAATGAAAACTTTGGGCTCTTTTCTCTTCCTTCTTTCCTCTCATCTTTTTTTTAAACATCATTTTTCTTTTCTTTTTTAAATATTTTTATTGATTTCAGTGAGGAAGGGAGAAGGAGAGAGAGATAGAAACATCAATGATGAGAGAGAATCATTGATTGGTTGCTTTCTGCACGCCCCCCACTAGGGATTGAGCCTACAACCTGGGCATGTGCCCTTGACCAGAATCAAACCTGGGACCTTTTAGTCCACAGGCCGATGCTAGGCGAAACCGGCTAGGGCTCCTCTCATTCTTTAATATAAAATTTATAAGCATGTTTTGCTGAATAAAGCCAATAAACACTTATTGTAAAATGTTTGGATAAAAATAGAAATAACATAAAATTACTGATAATTCCATCACCTCCAAATATCGGTGGTTGGATTGTACAATTGTGATCATATGTTGTATACAGTTTTGTACACTGCATTAAAAAAAAAAACAACAACGATTTTTTGTACATATTTCCCTATATAATTAAACATATTTTTAAATTGTGGCAAGATATTCCATTAAATGAATATTGTATAATTTTATAATTTATTTTGTTAGGGAATTCTCATTTCTCCCTAGTATTATAGTTAATGGTGTTAATATATGTCCTTAAATATAATAAAATACATTTCTAGAAGTAGAATTAAGAGATTTTTTTAGTTGTACTAGCTGCATAACAATTAAACTCCCAGATATTAGGGCTTATCTAGATATGCTTTTTGCTCACGTAAAGGTCAATCAGGGTGAGGCACAGATTTGGGGAAGTGGTGCAGAAGGAAGGCCATTATTCAGTCCCAGGATAATGATGGCAGACTCTGCCCTTGTCAAAGCATGGCTTCAGTGGTCACACTGGGACATGACGTCCAACCAACAGCCTAGGGAAGGAAAGCAGAATGGGATATTGCATAGAAGGTTTCTATGGGTCAATCCTGCAGGCGGCCTGAATTCTACTCAGAATCCCTTGGTAGAAACTGGTCATAGTTGGACTTCACCACATTACCAGGGAGGCTCAGGAATGCACTTTAGTTGTGTGCTCAGCTACCTTGTGTTCAACTCAAGATCACAATTGTAAGCATATTTAAAAAAATATTTTTATTGATTTCAGAAAGGAAGGGAGAGGGAGAGAGAGAGAAACACATCAATGATGAGGGAAAGACATCAATGATGAGAGAGAATTGTTAATCAGCGGCCTCCTGCACGCCCCCTCCTGGGTATGGAGCCCACAATCCGGGCATGTGCCCTAACTGGGAATGGAACCGTGATCTCCTGGTTCATAAGGTCAATGCTCAACCACTGAACCACACTGGCTGGGCTCTAAGCATATTTAAATATCTTTCAAATTATCCTAAGAAATATTTTATCCAGTTTACACCCAAACCAACAGTGTTAAAAAATGCTTGTCTTACCTCAACAGCAATAGGCATATTTTAAAAATGTTTTCTGGTCTTAAAAATGAAAGACTACTCGTTGTTTTAAATAGCAATTCTTTGATTACTATTGCAGTTGAGCATGTTTAATATGTAAATGGGAATTTTTTCTTTCTTTCTGATATGAATTCATGAAGTTCACCATCTTTTTTTCTATTCAGGTGCATGTCTTTTTCTTAGTGATTTAAAAAACTCTATCATAAAGCTAGAAAGAAAGCACTTTTTGGTGTTGATTTTTAACAACTCTGGATTTATCTTTTAAATTTGTTTATGACATATTTTTCAGAGAAAGCCTTTGATGTGATCAAATCTAAGAGTTTATGTTTTCTGTCTCTTCTCATGTGCTGTGGAATGTTTAACATTGTGGCATGTTTAATCGTCTCCCCCCCCCCCCCCCGCCCCATCTCCTTATTCCTTTAATTTCCTCTTACACCTGTGTCTGTTCTGGCTTTTCCCAGTCTGATCATTTCCCCTTGTCTGCCTCTCGGGGGTGGCCTTTCCGCCTTGGTCTGTGAATTCTCTCTCTCACTCTGCCCTTGTCTCTGTCAAAATTGATTGCTTCAGAGAGTCATTCTGTAGAAAGAAGTCCTTAATTATACCTCTCATTATTAATACACTTATTAAAATACTTAATATGTGCCAGGCACTTTTGAGTGCTTCAAATGCAGTATTTCATTTCATCTTAACACCATTTGGGCTAAAGAAGTTAGATTACTTGCCCAAGGTCACACAAGGGAGTAACACAAATGAATTTGCATTGCTAGAATTCGAAATATTAGAATCGGGATTCTGGAAGATGATATGGGTGAGGGCCTTTCCAATGTTACCTAAATCACAGGGCTCAGGTTTAATGCTCGATTCGGTGATGCTCACAGCACAAACACTAAGAATACTCTCGGCTCCTAGAGCTTGAGTTTCCACTCAAATATCTGAAAATCTCTTTTCTAGACAGTTCAGCTATAAAGTGTCCGTCTCGTTCTATTCCTCCTTGATATGATGGAGCAGAATCAATTTGTATCCAAATAGAAAACTCTGTACTTCCTATTAAGTAAAATACCTTCCTTTTAAAACTTCTTTTTTAGATCACATAAGGAATTATCGGCACTGATTAATATACTGGCACTGACTAAATATCCTCTCAGTCCTGATGTCCCATATAGTGCAGTTAATCATTTTCTGTCCATGGATTTCCTGCCTGCTTATTCCTAGATGGTATTATCCCCTATTTGTTTCAAATTTGACTCAAATCCCTTACTTGTTCAAGTCTTATAGATGAAAAAGGTGCTGTAAATATATGAATCTCATTACTATATGCTTTTTCTTCACAAAATAAGGGTCTGTGAACAAATGGTATAATAAAACTCAATATGGAGGCTATATGCATGACACATGAATTGGGTCACTGACATATCAAAATTAGAGTAATTCTGGCCTTTCCAAACTCACTTCATTTTTATGTTCTATAACATGCTTAATATGAGATTGGTTATTCTTCCTCTGAACAGGTTGATACACTTCTTATAAAATCTATTATGCATGTGTTTTTTAGGAGGAGGGGAGGGGATAACAATATTCAGGTTTGATCTCATAATTTTGAGAAGAAAACAAAGAAACCTGGTGGTTCCAGTATCTATTAGCAGATAGCTTTTAAAACAGAAACACCAATAAAAATTGAATTATCATTTTCTGTTTAGCAATGGATTAGTAGTTCTAACAGAAACATAAAAGATCATGTAGCCCCATTTGTGACTAGAGAGTAATAACACAGTTTCTGGTAATTGGCCTATGGAATTTTCTCATTATTTTAGAGCCAGACCTAGTAATTTCCTTGTCTATCAACAAGGCCATTTGTGCATAGTCACAAACAAGGAAAATATTGTATTAATGTTTCAGAGCAAAAAATCCACCATTTCATTTTAAGAATAATTTCATATCAAGGAAATCAGTATCAGGAGAAATTTCTTTACATTTAATCTGAATTAAAAGAGAAAGCAGTATATACAGTTCTCAGAAGAATGGTAGGTACTCTGGACACATCTTTAACTCACTTTATCTTTTTTCTTGATATTTTCTCTAAAGATAAGAGAAAACATATAACTAAGATACAACTAAGATATAAATTATATGTATAGTGATTATAAAATTATAAAATTTTAGAGGCAAATTATCTATACAGAAATTTCAGAGATATAAATATTCTTTTGTTAAATGTATACTATTCTTATTAAAGGTTAAAAGTCCCTGAAAAGCCACCATTTCTGCTGTGAAAAAAATAATTAAGCTTAATTTATTAGCTGTTAAACCCAGTTTCATTACCTTGAGTCAGAGGAACTTAAATCTCTTATTGTTTTGGTCTACTTAAGTTTACCAATAAAATTCTTTAAGATATAAATGAATACATTTTTCTATTTTGGGAGATAGTGAAATTATAAGTACCAAGTTCAATATTTGCAAGCTTATCATTTTATAAGAAAGGTTTATCTTGGTAAAAATGTCATATTAAAAATCTTTGTCCATATAAATAGGTTTGAACTCATCTTTTTGAAAATTTTTTTCAAAACTATAAGCTATATAGATATTACTTTATTTTTTTAGGTTGACTTTTTAGTCTACATTGGTTACAGTGGCCTGAGTTTAATTAAGGTAGTTGGCATGGAATGAAAATGTTGAGATGTATATATTTTTCCATATAAATTACTCAATAAATCTGTAAGAAATGCTTGGGGTGTGTTAGTGAATAATGTATTGTGCTTCAAGTGTGATACATTTGTTCCTTTCCATATGCATTTTATAACGTTCAGATTGAGACTACTGAATTGCATTTGAAAATATGTCAACTTTGTGAAATAGGTTACAGGATATAGCCATATGATCTATTCAAACTTAGTTATATATTCTAGTTTTCCTTTTGGAGCCCAAATGCTCATATTTTACTCTAGTAGTTGCAATTCATCGAACCATATGAAAGTTATTGGATCAAAAACCAGATTTTTAGTTTCTGGAGATTTTATAAAATAAACACAACTCTGAATCTGTATATTTTAAATTTATAAAGTTTTGATAATATGGGAAATGGATTTTTATAACCTATTCTAGGAAACACTGCATATTCCAGAGCTCCTGTGAATGTGATTCTATTCGATCTCCAAATCTCAGAAAGGTATATATATATTTAATCTTTTATCTATGAGGTAGCCTTTTTTTACATTGTTGAAAGGTTTTAGAAATGTGATTGTGACAAATCTCCTCAGAAAAGTGAAGAAGAATTTGTGCAGAACTTTAAAAAAATTCTTATTCAAAAGTTTTGCCTGCAAACCTACGTTTATACTAAACTCGGTTGAGGAATAGGATGGGAATGAAACCCTTAAATTAAAATCATGATTAATCTTTTTATAACTTTTCTGAACATTATTAACTTTAGTGAATTAAAAAACAACTAAGAATGCTACAGACCTTTCATGTTTTCTAAAAATTTTATTTGAGAAATAAGTACAAATTATTTACACCCCAAGGTATGTATTCTATGTAAATTAGATTGATTTGAAATTTTACTAGTAGGTTATTTAACTTTCCATTGAACACAAACCAATAATCGCTCTGTGTATGCTACATTATAATAAAAATAAGGAATGGTCATGTCTTCTAATTTCATGGTTAATACAGTGGCAGCTGCATTAAGAGATGCCTAGAAGGTATTTTGTTAATAGCTTTCTACCTGGTACAGACCTCTGTTCCAATGTACATTTGGCAGGTTGAAGATGAGGTAAAGAACTTCTCCTAAATCCATTGGGTTTTGAGTACCTTGTCTCAAAAGAATCCTCATGCCAAAGTGATATATTTGGGGGTGACAAATTCTGCTCCCTTTCACTATCCTTCCATCTCCAACGCTACCTCCTTAGTCAAACCACAGTCATCTCTGCCTAGATTGCTTTAAGCATCTACTATCTGTTTTTTTTCCATTCCTGTGTCCTTCTTATCCCATCTCCACATTGTTGCAGCTGTGATATTGTGGGAGAGGAAGATATTTTTATTTACTCTTCTAGGTTTTTCTGGCTGGTCTAATAATTAAATGAACAGATTAGTAAGAGAATATAACCAAATTTAATCACATACATACACATGGGAACCCCATGTACATCGGAGAGTCAGAGATTCCCCATCCATGTGAGATTCAGAGACACAAAGTTAAAATGAGGTTTATATGACATTGTAGGCTCAGGATGAGGCAAGGTGCCTGAGGCTTCAGAGGGGAGGAAAGTCATTCAAAGGAGCAAGGCAATAAGAAGAGCAGATGTTCAGTAATTAGAAGTTTGTCCTGCCCAATAAATAGGTCATAAAGACTAATAACTCTTATTGCGGGCAAGACCCCAATTTAAAAATTTTAAGGGGGAGTTTCTTGTGAACCTGAAGGATCTCAATTGCCTTCAACTCAAAATAACCCCTGTGCCATGGTAGCACATTTTATTCTGAACTCCTTCACATGTTTGTTTATTTTTCCTTGTGTTGCCCTTTTACTTTATGTTATTATTTTTTCAATTACAGTTGACATTAAATATTATTTTATATTAGTTTCAGATGTACAGCATAGTGGTTAGACAATTACACAATTTACGAAGTGATTACCCCAATAAATCTAGTATCCATCTGACACCATACATAGTTATTATATTATGAGAGGCCTAGCGGTAGGGTCCCTAGTGGCTACCGGCTGCCGGCCGAGTACTCCCTCCCCACCAGCCTGCCCCCTGGTCGAACTTCCAGAAGAACTCCGGTCAAGCGAACAATTTGCATACTATGCTTTTATGATATAGGATTGACTATATCGTCTATGCTGTACTTTACATCCCCATGATTATTTTGTAACAACCAATTTGTAGTTTGTAATCCCTTCACCTTTTTCACTCAGCCCCCCACCCTCCTCTCTGGCAACACTTGGTTTGTTCTCTGTAACTATTAGTCTGTTTTTGTTTTGTTTGTTTATTTTGTTATTTAGATTACACATATATATGAAATCATATGGTCTTAGTCTTTCTCTATCTGACTTAGTATAATACCTTCTAGATCCATCCATGTTGTTACAATTGATAAGATTTCATTTTTTTTAATGGCCACATATTCTTTATTCCTCCATATCTTTAGCATTTAATTTGGATCACATTATTTTTCTGCTTTGGGTTTTATAGGGCTTCATTGAATTTAAGGTAAAATACACATTTTCTACCATGGCTCTTAAGGCACATAATTGTTTGGTATATGTCTTGCCAAATATATGTTATGCTATACCACTTTCAAGCTTTCCACACAAAAGCCATACTATTTTTCCTTCAGTCCTGTGACCTCTCCAAGCTCTTTCTGACCTTGGCCATTGGCATGAGATGTGCCCTTTGCATTGCATTCCTTTTCCCACACTTCACCTCCAGTCTTTATGTGGTTTTCTAACTTTAGGCCTCAGGTAAAGATGTTTTCCTCAGAGGTCTTCCCTGACTGTACTAAGTAAAGAAGATCCTTGTCTGACATTCTCTTAATCTCTCACATGTTCTATGATAATACTTATAATTAAATTAATTTTATTTTTTATCAGTTTGCTCTTTTTATGTGTGTTCTCCATAAGAGGTTAAGCCAAGTGAAGACAGAAGTAGTATCTGACTAGGTACTAACTAGTCCAGGACATCATTCTCTGCCCAGTAACTGGCATTATCTAAATACTAGTGGCCTGGTGCACGAAATTTGTGCGGGGGGGGGGGGGGGATGGTGTCCCTCAGCCTGGCCTGCACCCTCTCCAATCTGGGACCCCTCGAAGGATGTCCTAATGCCGGTTTACAGGGATCGGGCCTAAACCTGCAGTCGGACATCCCTCTCACAATCTGAGATTGCTGGCTCCTAACCACTCATCTGCCTTCCTGCCTGCCTGACTGCCCCTAACCACTATGCCTGCTGGCCTGCTTGCCCCCAAATGCCCCCCACCAGCCTGATCACCCCCAACTGCCCCCCATGCCAGTGTGCTCACCCCCAACTGCCCCCCCTGCAGGCCTGCTTGCCCCCAACTGCCCCCATGCTGGCCTGCTCATTCCAAACTGCCCTCCCCCCCGACCCCCGCTGTCCTGATCACCTCCGACTGACCCCCACTGAATGCCTGTTTGCCCCCAACTGGCCCTTCTGCTGGTCTGCTTACCCCCAACGGCCCCACCCCCCCACCAGCCTGATCACCCACAACTGCCCTCTCCTCTTGGCCTCTAACCGCCTCTACCTCGGCCCCGCCACCATGGCTTTGTCCAGAAGAACGTCCGGAAGGTCTCCTGAAAGGTCTCCCAGTCTAATTAGCATATTACCCTTTTATTAGTATAGATATCCTCCTTTATACGAGGCATTCACACTGAATACAAAAGCAGGAGGAACAGGAGAAATAATTTAGTACAGATGTTAAGTTACTCATAAGACCAAGAGGAAAAAAAAATAGAAAAGATGTTTCAGTGTGTCTATAAATACAACTCACCATATATAAATTATGCTGGGTTAGCAGGCAACTTTAGTTTCTGAAGTTCAAGGGGCTTAACAGGAATCTTACATGAGTTCACAGTATAGTCTGTTTTGGTTGATAACATTTAAATTCAAAAGTTGTTGTCTGCTCAATCTTCTCAACCTCAAAGTCTCCTCTGTATATCCTATCCACATTCAATTTCTTGTTCCTGATTTTGTCTGATTTAGTGAGAAGCAAGATTCATGTAAAGAAGTTGCTCAGTCAGCACATAAAAAAGGAGGCAGAATTTGTAGCATTGGCTCTGCTTGTAGATAAGCTGTGAGAAGAGACTGCAGTTATTAAAATAAGATCGTGATTGTTAGATGCCTTTGCCAAGAGGTTTATTATAATAGGATATGGATCTTGTTAATTAACTCAGTAAAAAGTACTAAATCTAGTAGTTCCTCTCTGGAAAATATAGAAGAGGCAATCTGTATGCGCTAAAGAGTGTTATAAAATTGACACCGTTTTATTCGAAAATGAGTAGTGCCTCCTATGTGCCATGTACTCTACCAGTGGGCAGGATAAGCTGGGCATTTGACTAAGGTACCAGGATAGAATATTTGGGTTTCAAAGTGAAGACCCAGGTGCAAAAGAGAATTTTTAAAGGTAATGCCAAAATGCAATTTTCTAACATTTGAAATTTCTGACCTACTTTGAGGTCATTAAATGATCAAGAGTGGGTATTAAGTTAAAGAGCTTTTGAAGTAGGTGTAGGGGTGACGGTGGTTAATTTCTAAACCTGCGCTCTCAAGCAGAGCTCTGTATGTGTCTCCAGCTGTATCTGGGGAGAACGGACAGCGGTGAGAAGTACAATGGAGAATCCAAAGGCAGGAGGCTGCCACTAGCAGTCTATGGGAGGACCGCCGAGAGAGGGCGCTGGTGTGCACTTGCAGTAACTCCACTCTCTTCCCCTGGGAATCTGGTGATAGAAATGCCAGCCCACCATCAACATCAAAGGCATTCCGTCCCCAAACGTCCTATCTGAGGCTAAAAGATTCCCACAAGCGGCACTCTAAGCAGTGACCACTGCTAAAGAAGAAATAACAGCACTTTCTGTTGTTGTTCCCTATAGTTATAATTCAACCGTAAGATTTTTCCAAATTAAGATGTTTAATGTCAGTTGAAGATTTTTTTGAACTATTTTTTTTTGGCAACATCAATTTTATATTGTTTCTCAGTAAGCATTCACGGTCAAATAAAAAACAACACCACAAAAGACATATCCAAAGTGGTGTCACCTGTCCCCACAACAGCAAACTATGAATTGCAGTTTCAACCTTTCCCAGGAATGCGATCTTTAAACAGTCAATCTGAAATTTCCTCATTAGCACCAGTGAGATATCTGCTTGTTAGTACCCCTACCAAATCCACCCCTATCCTCCATCCACCCCATAAAAAAGATGTCCTGGCCTGAAACAATTCTTTCTCTTCTTTTGTGAATAACTTCCCTGTCCCACCACACTTCTGCCTAAAAAAATCCTTCCATTTTGTAAAGCTCTTTGGAGCACCTCTCTCTATACTAGATGGGATGCTGCCTGATTCATGAATCACTCAACAAAACCAATTAGATGTTCAAATATACTGGACTGAATTATTCTTTAACACGAAACTTCTGTTTTGTAACACCACTGAAAACCCAAAGTTGAAGAGGAGAGAGATGGAGAGTCTGAGGCCAAGAGAGGAGAAGCGACTAGAGGGGCACTAGTAGGCCAGGGTCCACACACCCATGAAATCACCTGAGAAAAAAAAGTCGACTTTAACACTATGCTCAGAGAAGAAATAGGAAGACAGTCAAACTAAGCTTTCTGGAAAGACTATTTTCATTCCTCCCCCTGCACTCAGATTGTAGAGGATGCTAAAGGTGTAGACTGCAACCTAGATGAGGAAGTGCAGAGAAAGAGAGAAATAGTTGTTTATACACCCTTCTCAGAAGTTAGGTTCCTGACTAAATCCAGACCTTGCTGATGGAAAAGAGAAGATTTAACTGCAAGGCATATTCAAAGTTTTTATTATTACATTGGATGGGATATTTTATTTTTTTCTTTTATTTATTTACTAGAGGCCCGGTGCACAAAAATTTGTGCACTCGGGGTGGGGGGGGTCCCCCAGCCCGGCCTGTGCCCTCTCGCAGTCTGGGACCCCTCGGGAGATAACGACCTGCTGGCTTAGGCCTGCTTCCGGGTGGCAGAGGGCAGGCCCAATCCCTAGGTGCAGCCCCTGGTCAGGCTCAGAGCAGGCCCGATTGGGGAGTTGGGGCGCCGCACCCTGTAACACACAGAGCAGGGCCGATCAGGGGGTTGGTGCGCTGCACCCTGTCAAACACAGAGCCGCAGGGCAATCAGGGGATTGGGGAGCTCCCCCCTATCAGGCACAGAGCAGGGCAGATAGGGAGGTTGTGGCCCCGCCCCCTGTCACACACAGAGCCGCAGGGTGATCAGGGGGTTTGGGCGCTGCCCCCTGTCACGCTGATCCCGGTGTCGGGAGCCTCGCTGCTCCGCTGATCCCAGTGCCCGGAGGCATATTACCCTTTTACTATATAGGATAGAGGCCTGGTGCATGGGTGGGGGCCGGCTGGTTTGCCCTGAAGGGTGTCCTGGATCAGGGTGGGGGTCCCCACTGGGGTGCCTGGCCAGTCTGGGTGAGGGGCTGAGGGCTGTTTTCCGGAAGCTAGTGACTGAAGCTTCCAACCGCTCCTTGTTTTCTTTTTGTTTTTTTTTTGTTTTTATTCTGGGCCAGCTTTAGCTCTGAGGCCTCGCTGCTGAAAACATCGATACAAAGTTTCGGTCCGCTGGCTTTCAGTCCGGCTGGTTTCTGGTGTTTTGTTTAGCTTCTTATTTGCAACATAGTACATAGTTGCTTAGAGTTGCAGCTAAGAGACCGGCAAGTGAGGCAGGGAACGTTGGAGTCCGCAGCAAGCAAGCCTCATGCTCGCTTCAGTGCCTGGCTGCCGGCCGCCATCTTGGCTGACAGTTAATTTGCATATACTCACTGATTAGCCAATGAAAAGGGTAGCGGTCGTACGCTAATTACCATGTTTCTCTTTTATTAGTGTAGATGTACTTTAAAATGTTTTTATTGATTTTTTTTAAGAGAGAGAGAGGAAGGGAGAGTGACAGAGAAAGAGAAACATCAATGAAAGATGCACGCCCCCTAGAGGGAATCGAACCCACAACCTGGGCATGTGCCCTGACCAAGTATCAAATAGCAACCTTTTGGTTCCTGGGTTGAAGCTCAATCACTGAGCTACAACTGGCCAGGCTGGATAGGATATTTTAATTAACAAACTGAAATAGTTCTCACTTAAGTGACTCTAAGGGTAAGCAGAAAAGTGATAACTGAAGATGTTTAAAGTGAGGCTAGGAAATAAAAATATAGTGTGTCATAAAAGTATTTAATCATTCATGATGACATAAATCTTTAGAGAAACAATGTGAGGCAGTTCTTGTCCTCAAGGATTTAAGTCTGTGACACTGCGTATTTTTTAAAAGGTTGATATTAAATAGGGTACCATAGGAATAATTGGGAGGGACATTTAACCAAGATAAAGAGGCTTAAGAGAAAATTTTTCAGAAATTTTTCAGAAAAGATGCAATATAAGTTGAGTCTTGTGAGATAAGTTGGTGTGAGTTGGAAGTAGTGGTGAGTGTTCTGAGTAGAAGGAGGAGTACATTCATCATCATGATCTATTTTTCTAGAGAGAGTTTGTGTCTAAATATACTGCCTCCTCCCCTTATTTCTATCTAGTGAACTGAGTTGGGCCAAAGAACCTGAAAGGAATTACAAAGGTTGTTTGTACCTTTGAGTCTCTCTGCTCTTTGCTTCCTTTCCTCTGCACTCTACACTCTCCTCTCTAAATTTATGGAATGAACATTTCTTTAAGGCAGAGGACTTCTTAACCCAAACTAGACAGTAAAGAGACTCATGGAATTTGAATTCCAAGAGGATCTTCCAAATCTCTCCAGTTAAAGCCCCACCTCTCTCCCCACATTAGTTCCAGGTCTTGAGTTGGGAACTGGGGAAGTGGGGGAGAGATTGTTGACCACTTCTGACACAAAGTGAATTATTGTTCTTTCTTCTCTTTATATTTTCTTATTTTGATTGGATGCACTGTTTCCACTGATCTAGAAAGCTAAATTGGCTATTGATTTATTTCTAAGCATGTTCACTTATTGTATATATTCTATATCTACAAATGTGGGCCATATGAAGGCAGATGCTAACCAATAATTCCTGTATATTTGAGTCTTGAGATTTTGCAAGAGGATATGCAGAACTGAACAAAAGCAGTGAGCCAAGAACCATAATGCCATGTGAACTCACAGTGAATAAAGTTGGGATTAGTTTAAATAAACAAACAAGTGACCAGTTTATCCCACAGGTCCTTATTTCCTAGAAGACTTAAACTCTCAGGTAAGCAACAAAAAGACAATACAGTTCTGATTTTCAATGCTAAATCTTTGAACTTGAGGAGCCACATGGACTAAGAGAAGAGGGCTCAGCTTAGGGCCACAGCCCTGCTTCTTTGTCCTGGGTCTACCACTCTCCAGTTGGACAGTTTACGGAGAATCGTTGATCCTCTCTGCGTCTCTGTTTTGTTATCTAGAAAAGTGCCTTTTCCATTTCAAAATGTTGTTTTAAGGATCAGAAAAGTTAATGCATTTTACACTGTCAAGTGCCACACAAATGTTAGTGGTTATTGTTTTACCAACAGACCTGGTTTTAGATTTTGAACCATCATGTGAGCTCTGCAGAGTTGGAATTCTTTTACTTCTTATGAGCTGCACATCCTTGGCCAGGTTATTTAACCTCATGGGTGCATCCGATTCCACATGTGCAAGTTGAAGACAATGTGTAGTTTGTAAGGTTGTTATAAGTTTTAGCGAGACTATACATGTTAAGTATCCAGTTGAGTGCCTGACACAAGTATTCAAAACTTTAGGCTAATTGTTTGTTAATATTAAAGTAATAATAATTGCCCTTATTATCACCTCTCTTCTAGCGTTGCTCCAATTATTTAGGGCTGGAACGACTATAGGCCCCTGGTAGTTGTGTCTAGTTTCTAGATATTGCCTTTTCTCTGCTTAGCTAAATGGGCAGACAGACGCATCTGGCTGGATAAGACAGCCAGACCTTTACCTCACCATGCTATTAGAGGGTGGTTCCTTATTTTCCTTATTTTTCTACCTTCAGGCCCTGTGTACATGCACATTATATGATCTCAGGCTTGATTCACTCTCTAATTTAAAAAAATATATATTTTATTGATTTTTTTACAGAGAGGGAGGGAGGAGAGGGATAGAGAGTTAGAAACATCGATGAGAGAGAAACATCGATTCAGCTGCTTCCTGCACACTCCCTACTGGGGATGTGCCCGCCACCAAGGTACATGCCCTTGACCGGAATCGAACCTGGGACCCTTCAGTCCACAGGCCAATGCTCTATCCACTGAGCCAAACCAGTCAGGACCACTCTCTAATTTTTAAAACATATTTTTATTTATGTCAGAGAGAAAGGGAGAGGGAGAGAGATAGAAACATGAACAAAGAGAGAACCATTGATTTGTTGCCTCCTGCACGCCCCACCCTGGGGATTGAGCAGACAACTAAGGCATGTGCCCTGACTGGGAAACCCCAACTGTGACCTCCTGGTTCATAGATCGATGCTCAACTACTGAACCACACTGGCCGGGCCACTCTCTAACTTTTGATCAAGGACCTAGGATCTGTGTTGGACAGAGACCTAAGATCACTCAAAAGCAAATTGATATGAAAATCTGATTCCTTCACTCCCACAACATGGTTTGAACTCTTTCTTCTGGGCTGTCACTTCTTTGCAAGCAGGAAAAAAGACCTTAGTTGCTATGTTCTGCTGGAAGCCGGTCCATCCTTGCTGTTTGACACAGTCGCTGCAGAGAAGAAACATCTGCACAGCATGTTTCGGGGGACCTGGCGTATGTGGCATACTGTTCTTGATATGTTTGCTCCCCTTAGCGCTATGTGTTTTAACCAAGGTCACCTCTCTGAGAAAGGTTGTTTCCCCAGGTGAGGATTTTTCCCGGAGGTTAGGGAGGGGATACAACCCCTTAATTAAGTGCCAGGCGGGTAGTTAAGCTACATAATCTTTACTCCCTGGAATGGAGATAAGAAACGCCCTAACCTTTGTAATAGAAATTGACAGGATTAAAATCGGCTGGTATAAATACAGATGTAACAAGACGATAAACATCAGATCCTGGCTAGAGATCATAGCAAGAAGACATGGCAAGAGAACCTGACTAGAACCTGGCAACAGAACCTGACTGGAGATCTGGGCTAGAACCTGGCTGAAGAACCCAGACACAGAACCTAGAAGCAGAACCTAGCGAGAGAACAGAACCTAGAGAGAACCTACACAGAACCTGGCTGGAGAACCTGGCTAGAACCTGGCTAAAGAACTTGGCTGGAGAACCTAGACAGAACATGGCAAGAGATCCTGGAGGGAGAACCTCGCTATGCTGATGAACTGAACCCTGTCTTCGTGTCATTCCTTCTTCGCCGACTCCGTCCACACCTTTGGGGATCCCTGGACCCGTTGGGGTTGGACCTCAACAATGTTCCTCTCACTCTGGGCTCTGGTCATTCTATCAGTGGGGACACATGGATTGCAGGGCTATCCTTAAGCTAAAATTACTGGCGGTGTGCTTCCTATTAACAAACCAGAACCAAAACAAAATGAAGAGTTGGGAGAGGACCAATAATTAAACCTTTTCTTATTACTTGGCTACTATTTTGGATTCTTTTAATCTAAAAACAATTAAACAAAACAGAAATCAACAATCCAACCTTTGGAATTGGTCTAAATCCCATTTTCTTAGTGCAATGAGGGTAGGTGACATTGATTTATTAGGATAGCCTGCTCCCAAATCTATCTCCAAAATGCATTAAAAATAGAAACAATTATCTTGTCATTTGTTAATCTACTTATTGGTTGAAAAATATTGAATAATTAAAAAAAAGGTGTGTATTGTTACAGGTTCACATTCCCTCATCTGAAATCCTTGGGGACAGATGTACATCAGGATTCAGAATTTTAGAGAGGCAATAAAATGCATATATTATATATTGCATAACATTGCCAGCCAGGTCTGGGCAACAACTTATACTCAAATATGCTTATATTTCTGTGAAGCATGCCAACCGTCAAGCTATGTGAAATGGAATACAGACTATATAGTCTCCCATTAGTTCAGGTGGGTTTTGCTGCCAAATTTGGTTCAGTTATGTCACAAGCTATAAAAACACACTTATATTTTATAATTTTTAGATTTTGGAATTTTACATAAGAGGTTGTGAATCTTAAAATCCTAACCAAGCTCTACTGATGTGAAATGTACCAATGGGCAGTTTTCATGTACAAACATATTTGGAGCAATACAACTCACACAAAAAGGGATATTCAGTAACACCATGGACTATCAAATTATTTCAGAATTTTTGATCCCAGTTTCATCTGCATACCTTTGTACATTATGGTAGCATGCATTTTTAATCTTAGCAAGTTGCCAAGTAAACTCTTGACTCCTGACTCTCCTTCAAGTCTGCTGCTATCTGTCCAGCATTTCCATTGCAGTACAGAGCAACTCCATCCAGCTATTCATCAATCAAGGAATAAAACATTATTTCTGTTCACATGTTCTTCTCCCACACTCTGTGCCAATTTTGAATTCACCATCCATTCTTTGCTTTATTAAAAGTCACAAGTAGCCCTAGCCGGTCTGGCTCAGTGGATAGACCATTGGCCTGTGGACTGAAGAGTCCTGGGTTTGATTTCAGTCAAGGGCACATGCCCGGGTTGCAGGCTCGATATTCAGTAGGGGATGTGCAGGAGAAGCCAATCAATGATTCTCTCTCATCATTGATGTTTCTATCTCTCCTTCTCCCTTCCTCTATGAAATCAATATATATATATATATTTACAAGTATATTGCAAATACACTCTACATAGACAGTGAAGTGTTTCTTTATAATTATTGTTCATATTATATCAATCTATTGCTCAATACATTTTAATGGGTTTCCTTTGTACTTAGAATAAAAACCAAAATTTTTCACAAGAAGTATAATTTCCTGGGAAATCTAGCCCCTACCTATCTCTCCAACATTATCTTATACCATTTTCTTCTTCCTGATGTTATTCCTGAAAAACTCAAAATTATTTCCCTGTTAAGGTGTTTATATACAGGTGTTCTCTACTTGGAGTGTGCTTTACCTCCAAACTCTGTCTGATTATCTCCTGCTCAACCTTGTTTAAGTGCTGCTAACTTTAAGAGAGTTCTCCTGAATTTAAAGTAGGTTTCCACTCTTACTCTTTTTCACAGTCCCTTGGTTTTTCCCTTTCACTTATCACAATTTGATTATGTACTTATTTCTGTGGGGTTTTGTTGTTGTTGTTATTAATGTCTGTACCCCCCATTAAACCATAAGACCTACAGGGGCAGGGTCAATATCTTTTGGATCATTACTATGTGTCCATTGCTTACCAGAGAGCCTGACATAGGGTAGGAGCTTTTAAATGTTGCATAAACGAATACATGAATAAATGAATAACTTAATTAATAGTGACTAACAACTAACAAAGCAGCCTCACACTTATTATCACATTTAATCTCAAAAAAACCATGTGAAGTAAGCAGAACAGGTAATTTTAGCAATAGGTTACTGATAAACATGACAAACCTAAAAAAGTTCAAATGATTTGATTGGAGTCACATAAAACTAAGAATAAAGTCTTAGATTTCTGATTCTTAGCCCATCAATTTTAAAAAAATATTTTCCTCCAAATACTCCTATTTCTCTGTATTTGAAAATAAAAGTAGATTTTGAAATCTACTTATAAAGTTCAATAGGAAAACATCATATATCAGAGTTGCAGGTAGTTGAATTAAATTCCTAGAATGAATCTTGTTAATTGCTTCCTTTATCAATTGGACTTTGCAAAATTTCATAGGAGATAACACAAAGGTAAACTATGTGGGGACTCAGAGTCACATTTATAAAATGATAAAAGAGTACACACTAAGATAAGCCTAACCTTGCCTTAAAGAGTGTGCACAAGGATTGAAAATCAAGAACTGCAATGAAAATCTGCCTACTACAAAGGGAAAATACATCATATTAAAGAGAAAAAAATGCATTTTCTTATTGTTTGAATGAGAAATCTTATTGGGGCCTTCTTTGTTGATTAGGGAGTATTCTTCAAATCTCTTGCATGCTAAACCACTTACATACAAAGAATATTTAATTGCTCAAATATAATTCTGAATGAGGACCTAAAAAAATGAAGTTGTATTTTGAATGGGAAAGGTTATCCCAGGAGGCCAATCTCTTGATCTTATTTCTCTTATCTATAAAATGAAAGGCTTGAATAGATGTTTCATAAAGTAATTTTAATTTCTAATATTCTTTGATACAAATTCAAGAATCGGGAGGGAGATACTCTACATGAAGTCCTTAATATAAAGTGGACTGACCTACTTTTCAATCTCATTTCATTCTGTTTTAAAAATAGTCACTAACAGATATGTTAAATGAAGGCAAAATTCTGTTATAGATTTTGACAATTCTACAAACCAGGTCAGGCCACCTTCACACCATTACATCATCAAACAGTGTCTCTCAAAGTTTTGGGTCAAATCTACTAAGTACCAGAAATGGGCTGACAGTAAGAAATGCAGTATGGATCAAAGGCTAGGCAGCTCTTGCCAAAACAAGATATTACAGTAGACTTCCAGATTTATGCTATGCTTTTCAGAAAATATAGAAGTTAGTTTTCCAGAAATATGTTCGTGAACTCACACAGAAAGACAAGCCTGATTGTAGGTGGCCATAGGCACATGTGGCAGATTGTGAAGTCTATTTGCTCATGATTCATGCAGGAGAGGACAATAACAGTTAAGAATTTGAACCCTGGAATAGATCTGGGTGTGAATCATGGCTCTGCCAGATGTTTGTGTGTGTGTGTGTGTGGTCTTGGGAAAGTACTATGCTGTCTATGCTTCAGTCTATAAAATTATAGGAATCTCTCTTTCTATAAATGAGACAATGCATGTAAATTCTTTCACACTAACATGTTACTTTTTGCCATGCAGGGTGCTGCATATTTAAGACAATTATTTCTATTTCAATACAAACATTTCACACTCCCCAGTTATAGCTAAAATGAAAGGAGAGAAAGGGAAAAATATAATGTTATCAATATCTATATATATAAAAGCCTAATATGCAAAGTGTCCCCTCGGGAGTTCGATTGACTGGGAGTTTGATCACTTGCTATGACGTGTGCTGACCACAAGGGGCTGCGCAGAACAATGGAAGGTCCTGGCCAGCAGCTGGCAGCTGCTAGGTACCCTACCTGTGCACGAATTTTGTGCACTGGGCCTCTAGTAATATAATAAACACAAATTATTGTTTCTAAAAATGTAGAAATGTTTCTTTTAAGCTTTATTTTAATTAATCTGACTAATAATGAATGATAATGCATTTATTTGAGATAATGAGTGGCCTTAATTAGATAATAATACCCCCTCCCATTTCTTTTTTGTTTGTTTGTTTTGTTTTGTTTGCCCCAGTCCCATTCCTGTTGCTCCATATGAAGTGTTTTTCCCACCTGAGCCCAGGCTTTCTGGAGGCTGCTCTTTATTGTCATATGATTATTCTAGGCTGCAATGCTCCCAGACATCAAAGCAACAAATGCAGCCTGGTGATTGTCTGTAATTGTAAATCCACCCACTCTCCTACCATTTTTGTTCGTTGTAAGTAATCACACTTTTGTAGTCAGCTGGAGAGCATCATGTACATTAAATGGCACTGAGGTTGCTACTGGCTACCACTTTCACTTTGGAAAAGTATTTAAGACAAAAACACATAGATCCAAGCCAAGCATTTCAGTTATTTGAATTCTTTATGTGCAGTTCTTGAAGAAAGCATGCACAGGCTTTGGTTTTGATTACCTAGATATAACAAGAAGCTTATTGCAGAAGAAATATATGAGAATTAGCATCTTACAGTAGGCATGGAGTGAGGATTCATAGGAAGAGATAAATAAAGACAGGAACAGGTATACTTTCTCAGCAAATCCTAAATTTCAAGTACTTTGCAGTGAAAAACAAAGAAAGGAGAGATGGTTCAGTGCTCTTTGGGAAAGGCTAATTTTATGACCAGGAATTTGACTAGATAGGTGAGGAAATCCTGATACGGATATTTGTGGTGTACAGACTATTTGTGAATAACTAATTTGGGGAGTGACTTTTCAATGTGAGAGGACTAGACCTTGCTGCTGGTTATATCCTATTCTTACCATATGGCCTCTCTAGGTATCAGGATTCCCTAGTATATATCATGGAACTCGAGTTCTTGTTCAAATGGTCCAGTTGGTTTCTTAAGATTCTTATTAAAATGCTCACAATGTATATAAGCATGTTAAAGAATTAGATACTGGAAGGAATCCTTTTTCAAATTTGTTTTACTCAGCATTTCCCAAATTTGGACATGGAACATTTTTGGAGGTAATAATACCTATTAAAATCAAGGACACAGCGAGGCTGGTGTTGCTCAGTGGTGAAGCATCAACCTATGAACCAGGAGATCACGGTTCAATTCCTGGTCAGAACACATGCCCAGGTTGTGGGCTTGGTCCCCAGTGTGGGACGTGCAGGAGGCAGCCAATCAGTGATTTTCTCTCATCATTGACGTTTCTATCGCTCTCTCCCTCTCCCATCCTCTCTTAAATAAGAAAATATATATATATAAAATCAAGGACACAAATATAAAGAACACAGGGGTAAGTACTAGCTACAGAAGGGAACTCCTCATTTGCAAATATTTCCCTGGCAGTTAACACTCAAGACCAACCATGTTTACAGTATTAACACTTAAGAATATGTCACCATTAATTAATTTTCAGATCACAGGGTCTCTCATTTTCCAGAGGACAGTATCCTAATGGAATAGGGATAGTAATAGTAATACTAATAACTATTATTTTTTTGAAAAGCTATACTGGGTGTCTGGCATTATGCAAGCTATTAAACATGTGCAAATTTATTTTAACTTCCTAACAAGCCCACAAAGCATACAAGATATTATTTCTAACTTCAAATAAGAAAAGAGATTTTAAAATGTTAAGTAACTTTAAAAAGTAATACAATTAAGGTAGCTCTGAGATTCAGATCCATGTTTTCTGCCTCTTAATTATCTAGGAAAGAGTGTAGAGGGCAGGAGGTGAGAATCTGTAAGAGGAGGAGCAGCCCCACTGAGGCTTCTGTGCAGTTAGGGAGTGTGGCCAAGGTGAGAGAACACTGAGTCCCTAGTAAGATTGGTCAACTGAGGCATGAGTGGGGGACAAATGCATGTATATCTATCTTGATTCAAAGTTTGTCCATGCTGATACTGATTAACAGACCATAGAATTATAGGGCTCAGAGCCTATCTCATATATCACCATCTTTTGATAAATCAATCACATGGGCTGATTATTCCAAGGGATCCTTTTCAATTTTGCCATAACCCTACAGATAATACTGTGTGTTAATCTTATGACTAAATAATGAATTTTGCCTAAAAGATGATTGGTTTATGGTAAGGAAAACACTTTTCCCAGTGGAAAATCTTCAGTTGTTATTCTTAACACATTGTATGTGGGTAGTTTTCATCAGGCGCTAACAGGTGGCACGTGGCGCGGGCCATTTTTGCTAAATTTTTTGCGCAAATGGCAACGTTCAGTAAAATTATGATAACTTCAGTTTATGTATTTATACGTTACCCGCATTCTACCGCTAGTCTATAAAAAAACGTATTAATACGTATCCTGCTCTCTACTTACTCCCAGTCAACGTAAAACGTATAAATACGTTTCCCGCATTCAATGTGTTAACCAGGTGCATCTAAATCTCATTTTAAAAATTACTGAGCTAATTCTTGTAATAATAGTTGCTAATGAGTTCATGAAATCAATAAAGTGAGACTTGATTTTTCCCCTCTTTATGAGTAGGTGTAAGACGGTAGAATTTAATTACATTGGAAGGTTGGTAAGAAAAAAAACCACCACCAAGGAACCTTACCTTCAGAGTGTTGAATGGTAGTGGAGAAAACTATGATTTATGGTAAGTTTTTGACTCCACATTTGCTCACTTTTCATGGCTAATTAGTGACCAAAACTTTGGTCTGCCTTTGAATAACCTCTCTCTGTGTTACTTTTTAAAAAAATATATTTTTATTGAGTTCAGAGAGGAAGGAAGAGGAGAGAGAGTTATAAACATCAATGATGAGAGAGAATCCCCGATTTTCTGCCTCCTGCATGATGCGGGATCTAGCCAGCAACCGACTGGGAATTGAACCATGACCTCCTGGTTCATAGATGGACGCTCAAACACTGAGCCATTGCAGCCAGGCCTCTGTGTCACTTCTTTTTTATTCCAATGCTGTGGTGCACGGACTAGTCATCTTTTGATCTGAGGTGTCACTGACCCTAGGATAACTGCCTCTTTCACCTCAACCCCAACACAACGTCTAGAGTGCTACTAGAGTGACTTCTGAGTTACAACTTTCAAAATCTATCTCACTTAAGCATTTTAATGTTACAATGACCCACATCATAATCCCTCACAAGTAAGCAACAGCATTATTTTTTCCTTCATTTTCAATTGTGCTCTATCTTGCATATATGTCTCCATTTACAAAAGATACTTCCATTCCTCAGTCATAGCAAAAGTCTCAGTTATTCTGTTAAATTCTCTTCTGCAATGCTCCTCTTCAACTGGGTATGCTACTCATGGGAAAGTGTGCGCACATGTCACTTTCTCTAGAAAACATCGTTGGCCTGCACAAAGTGCTTCTGTAAGAGTATTATGCTATGAGATTAAATGTTTAGCCTCTCTTCTGACTAGAATGATGGGAGGAATTCTGTGATTTATTTTTGAAACCTTGTTAGTTAAATCAGCAAATGTTTAATAAATTTCTAAATCTAGACAGTACTGAACTTTGGATACCAAACCAGAAAATATCAGGACCAGGCACAGAATTCACTGATAAATTTTACCAACCACTTAAGAAAGAAATTATACCAATTTTATACAGTCTGTTTCTGAAAATAGAAGCAGAAGGAATATTTCCTAACTCATTTTATGAAGCCAACATACCCTAGCCAAAACCATACAAAGACATTGTAAGAAAACTACAGACCAATGTTTTTCATGAACACAGATGTAAAAGTCCTCAGCAAAATATTAGCTATCAGTATCCAACATTATGTAAAAAGAATTATACATCACAACTGAGTGAGATTTATACCAGATATGCAAGGTCAGTTCAACATTCAAAAATCAATTAACGTAATCATCAATAGACTTAAAAGGAAAAGTTTTGCGACCATATCAATAGATGCAGAAAATTTGTTTGATAAAACCAACCACACATTTATGATTTTTATTCAGTAACAGAATAAACTTTCTCAACTTGATAAAAAAAATGTCTACAGAAAACCTACAACTAATGTCATAACTCAAAGCTTTTCCATTAGGTACAAGGTAAAGATATCCTCTCTCATTATACCTTTTCAACTGAAGATAAGAAAAAAAAGGTATACCAATTGGGCCCTGGATGGTTTCTCAATGTTAGAGCATTGGCCTGCGGACCTAAGGGTCTTGAATTTGATTCCCAATCAAAGGCATGTACCAGGGTTGCAGGTTTGATCTTGGCCCCAGTCGGGGCACGTGCAAGAGGCAACCAATCCATGTGTCTCTTTCACGTTGATCTCTCTCTCTCTCTCTTTCTCTCCTCTTCCCTCTTTTCCACTCTCTCTAAAAATCAATGGAAAAAATATCCCCTGGCGAGGATTAAAAATAAAAAGTATACCAATTGGGAAGAAGAAAGAAAACTATCTTTTAAAATTTTTTATTTTTTATTTTTACAGATAAAATGATCATCTATGTAGAAAATCCAAAAGAATCAACAAAAAATCTCCTGGAACTAGTAAGTCATTATAGCAAGGTCGCAGGATCAAAGTTAATACACAAAAATCACTTGCTTTTCTATATACCAAGTGGAATTTAAAATTACAACACATTTACATTATATTACAATGTAGGTCCATCAATGATAACAAATATACAAATCCGTGAGTGATGTTGATAATGGGGGGAGGGGCTGTACATGTATGAGGGAAAGATGAATATGGAAAATTGCTATAATTTCTTCTCAACTTTGCTGTGAACCTAAAATTCTATGAAAATGAACTCCGTTAAAAATTTTAAATACCCACATAAGGCTAATGGCTACCGTATTGGACAGCACAAGTCTAGCAGTTACTTTTACAGTAACCAATTCTTTATTCACTGCCTGAGTCTTCCATTCCATTTTTTTTTTTCAAGTTTTGGAAATTCCTGCTAACTTTTCAGTCATTTAAATTAAATATTCTTTAATATACTTTCCCTATGTGGCAGCAAAATCCCTTTGGCTCCTTTCTGATCCAAATCCAATATTACTACTGTCTGTGGATCTGCCCTTTTGACTATCATGATGTTAATTTACATTATTTAAGCAAGATAAGTCACTTGCCCTTTTATTTTAATTTCTAAGCACTGCCTTTGCTAGAAGGGGCATACAGGTTTGAAAGGCTATCTACCTTATGAGCCCCTTCAGCCATGCAATGGAGACAAACTTTTTTTAATGATTCAAGGAAAAATATGCCCTTAATAATCTTTCCTATAAATAAAAGTATAAAAATTGTTGGTTACTTTGCAATAATCTGGCTTTGTCCTAAGTTGTATAGAAATGCATCTATCGAGTGGTGAAAGGAAACCAGGACAGGCTGTGCCAGTCCATTTTTCCAGGACAGTGTTCTGTGTTCTTGTCACATTTTAGTGATGTTTTACTCTCTAATTGTAATCACTAACACCCATCCTTGGGCATATAAAATAGTTGAATCATTGGGATAGATAGAAAAGACTAGAAATATCCCCAGAGTTGAAAAATTAATGATAAAATAAGGGAGAAAAAAGAGAAACAAGTGATAGAAAATAAAAGAATAACGAGAAAATGCAAATAAAATAGCTAAAAAGGTATTCTGTAGAGAGTTTGGTGATTTTATGGTAGTGAGAGCAAATTAAAATAATGAGTTTCTAGCCCCCTACTACTGTTTCCACAATACAGTACCTCTTCTCTCGCATTAGTTTTAGTTTGTGTTCTATTTTATTACATGCTATTAAAGTAATCAAATTACACACCTGTGCAGTGGGTCTACAGCAGAAGTAGATAAACCTGCCTTCCCAGCAATCAGAAGGAAGTTCCAAAATATGGATAATATATTTTTTAAAAATAGGAAATCTGTAAAGATGGGAATGATTTTATGCGAAAAATACTTCTAATTTTAAATATCTGTACTTTGTATGCCAAAGAGACTTTTTAAATCTTTTGTCACTGCCACTCTTCCAATAATTGGATGGCATATATCAAGGAATCAACTCTTTAATATATATATATATGTATATATATATATATATATACACACATATACATATATATATACATATATATATATATACACATATACATATATATATATATATATATATATATATATATATATATATATGATGCTTTTAGACAGGAAGGGAGAAGGAGAGAGAGATAGAAACATCAAGGATGAGAGAGAATCATTGATCAGCTGCCTTCTGCACACTCCCTACTGGGGATCAAGCCCACAACCCGGATATGTACCCTGAACAGGAATCAAACCTTGACCTCCTGGTGCATAGGTTGACACTCAACCACTGAGCACACTGGCCGGGCTCAAGGCATCTCTCTTATAAAGAGATGTGACATTTGTTTATTCATCTGTAAAACAAAAATATATCAAGACCCAGGATATGTCAGTTCTTGTACTGCTTATCTGAGACACCAAGATCCTTACCATTTCCTTCAAGATTACTGAAACAGGTGATCAGGGTGCCCACAGAATTATGAAAAAGGTGCCATGCAGTAGTAGAGGACAGTCAGCAGTCTGGGAATTGAGGGAAGTTTATCATAGGAAAAGATATCTGAGATAAGCCTTTAATGAGAAAATAGAGACAACTTTAGGTAGAAGCACAAATTTAAGACATTTCAAAAAGTTCAGCATTGCTCAAATCAATGGTTTATATGGAGGTGGAGAAGTAATAAGCTTAGAGCATCCCAATCTTGAAAAATCTTGTATGGCATGTAGAGAGTTTTATTTTTTTCTGTAGGTTATAGGGAAGTAGAATTTAAAATTTCTACTGTTAAGAATAGTTTGTCAAGAGTTTTAAAAAGCATGTACTGTAGTTTGAGAAGTAATATGTCAGATCTCCAAAGTCAAACTACTTTGCCTTTTGGTAGTTCATTTATTATTTAGTAGATCATTATTATGGTCAATAGAGGCCATGTTCTAAGTGTTGTATAATCATAAAATCCATTCCTCCCTCTCCATTATGAGATCAAGATACCAAAAGAATGACTGGTGTTATTTCTCAATGAATAAGTAATGACATTAATTTTGTTTCCATGAACATTAATCAGATCTGCCCCCAAATAACTAAACTTTTAAGTTTAATCATTATATGGACCTAGACATCCAGCTAGATCCTATATAATAATGTCTTTATTGCTGCCTTAACCCAGGAAAGATTTCATGTCTGGATTTAAATCAATTAATCTAAGTCTCCAAAGAAATACAGAGGTGTTTCTTTCAGACAAATGAAACTAAACAGTTTAAAAATTAAGATAAATATAACCATACAAATAATCTTTGCTTTCCCACTTCATTTCCTGATAAGCCATGCAGATAATCAAAACAGAGTGTAAGACGTCTTGGATCAATTAACATGGTACAGTTGAATACACTGACATACTGAATACACAGATGTTCTTCTGTGGTTTAGCCTTCATTTTTTTCTTAACTAATTTTAGATAAAAAGAGTCTCATTTTAAATGTTAAAAATTGGAAATATGAAATTTGGTTTTTAAAATGAGAACATATTTGAAAATTATTATCTTTAAAACTTACAGAGGGGTCATTTCTTTGGTTTGATCTTTAAACAAGCAGTTTAAATGAACTTTCTCAATGTTTCCTCACAGTACTTGATTAGTGAATTTAGCATTTTCTTCTGCATAGCTTTTAATTTGCTCTTTGTTTAATGCAAATTAAAATAAATCATTAATGAAAAAATAAATCGTTGAGGAAATATATTTCTTTTTTAATGTGTGATGGTCAGATTTAGAAAATGTACAGTTATGAAATATGTGTTTGAACTATAGGTCAGGTTGATACAAATATATAATTTTAGAATTATAAAAAAATTTCACGTGGACTCAGATCTACAAAAAATGATAAAATTCATAAATTTATAACATAAACATATATATTAGATTTCTTTTGAATACAATAAAATAAGCACCTTAAATGGAATATATTGAGAGATATATTGGAAAGACCATGGCTTGTCAATGACAAGTATCAGGGAGCCCTAAATGGTCCCACAGAAATATGAACAGGAGTGCCATGGCCTACTGCTCCATCATTCATTATCAGTTCCATGGACCGCTGTAACCAATCCCAAATTTCCCATGTTTCCCAGAGAGACTCCTGGTTGTTATATACTCATGATATATCTGCATTAATCTACCTCCCTTAGCAAAAATGGTATTTATTGAAAGGATATTAGGGATTCATAGAATTGGTGGGCATATATCAAGGCATCACTCTTATAGAGAAATGTGACATTTCTTCATTGGGAAAATAGGGCGGATCTGTGGAAGCTGGCAATGACACAGTGCAGGATCCATAGTCATGGTCACCCCGTGGCAACATTTTGACCTAAATGCTGACACTGATAAATGTGACCTTCAGCCTCAATATATCACTGTGATGATTCAAGGTTCAAAGTCTTGGAGAAGAGTATCTTATGAACCTAATCTGTGATTTTGCTAGAGCAGGGAGAGTAGAAGAGGACACTATTGCTTCTGCTGCCAGAGTGAGAGGTGAGTGCCATCTCGCAAGATGATACACAAAGAAGGGTTCCCCAAAGAGAGCGAATGGCACTAACAGTGGGGAGGGTTTGAGGCTGAACAATTAATGAACAACAAATGTTTACTACACAAATCTATCCTCTTGTTTCTTGTCTCTGGGGTACATGCAACTGACTTATGTATTAATTTTTGTGTGTGTGATGAAGATGAGACCATGATATCTGTAGACCTCATTATCATGGTTACTAGAGGAGTATGCTGGTTCTAAACCAAAATACGTAAGTAGAAAAAAATATAGCTGTTATCAATCCTCTGAAATATTGGGATTTTCCTTGACATATATTTTCTTATATTAATTCTCTTAATCT
The DNA here is from genome assembly GCF_000147115.1 of Myotis lucifugus. Classification (NCBI taxonomy): domain Eukaryota; kingdom Metazoa; phylum Chordata; class Mammalia; order Chiroptera; family Vespertilionidae; genus Myotis; species Myotis lucifugus. The sequence continues at coordinate 26,463,546 of NW_005871049.1, read as the reverse complement.
TCCCTTTAGATCAGCAGTTCTCAACCTGTGGGTCGCAACCCCTCTGGGGGTCGAACGACCCTTTCACAGGGGTCGCCTAAGACCATCGGAAAACACATATATAATTACATATTGTTTTTGTGATTAATCACTATGCTTTAATTATGTTCAATTTGTAACAATGAAATTGGGGGTCACCACAACATGAGGAACTGTATTAAAGGGTCGCGGCATTAGAAAGGTTGAGAACCACTGCTTTAGATAGTCATTTATAAATTCATCCTCTGCTTTTTTCCCCACCTGATCTTCCCTTCCATCACCACCTAAAATTTGTTCCACTATGAGCATCTGAACTTATATATCTATCTTCGATTGGGCTGTACTAGAAGTAGACCCTTATAAAGGGTGTCCCAAAATTCACGCAAGAAGTAATTTTGATAGGAAACACAGGTTTATAATTTAAAATTGTAATTTTTTTATTGATTCATAAATTATACAGTATAGGGTTATGTATGGAGTAGCATATTGGGTAAATGGCCTCCACAGATTTGCTGGCACATACGCACTCTTTTGTTATTGCCTGAGCAGCCGCATTTTCGAAGAAGAATGGTCCGATGATGCCTCTAGCCCCAAATCCGCACCAAACAGTGACACGTTGTGGATGCATTTGTTTCTCAACAATCACTCATGGATTTTCTGAACCCCAAATGCGACAATTTTATTGATTAACCAAACCATCAAGATGAAAATGAGTCTCATCGAAATTCAGCCACATTTATGCAAAACGGTCATGGAAAATTTCAACAAAAGAGTGCGTACGTGCCAGCAAAGCCGTGGAGGCCATTTACCTGATATGCTATTCCATACATAACCCTATACTGTATACTTTATGAATCAATAAAAAAATTACAATTTTAAATTATAAACCTGTGTTTCCTATCAAAATTACTTCTTGCGTGAATTTTGGGACACCCTTTACAAGGTCTAAGTATTTTGTATGGGAGCTGATCCCAGTTCACTTCCTCAGGGAGTGTGCAAGTGAGTCAGGGAAGGGAAGCCTCCACTAAAGAGTATGTAAGACAGCAAGTCACTTCTGTGGGTGAATGGAGCTTGATCCCACCAGGAAATCTGACATCCAGGGTAGAACACACATATCCGCCGACAAGTATGGGGACTGAAGTATTTTATAGTCCAATTTTCATCAGTCATTGGTTTAGATTCCCCAGGCTTCTCTGGTTTTCATACAGGTGAGCAAAATGAGCTCTTGAAAACCAGAGGAAGCCATAAGGCAAACAAATACAGTGATGGCAACTGGAATTTGGTCAATGTGAAGTGAAATGATGAGAATGAGGATTGCAGGTGGGACACCAAAGGCATCTGCTACATGCAATAAGAGACTCTCCTCTTTCCCTGACTGTAGGTATGCACCAGGCACCTTATTGGCTACACTCAGCTAGACTGAAAATAGATTCCCAAGCAAGCACTGGAATAGTCAGTGAGTATTTAGGGACTTGGATAGGCAGTAAGCCATCAGGACCAAGACTTATAAAAGGGTGAAAAGACTTAGGAGAAAAGGGCAGTTGAATGAGATATGGTAGTGGCATAAGTAAGCACAAAGAGAAAGACACAAAAGCTGGGAACAAATGGGAAGCTATGGTAGATGCACAGGTGCTCTGCCCAGTTTTCCTTTCAGGGCTCTGACTCTTATCCCCAGCTGCTGGGAGTGTTGCTGGCTGAGAGCCATAGCTGAGTCCCTCTCAGGCAATTGCCTTTGACAGGGACCCATCTTACCTAGTGTTAAGCCAAGTACCCACAAGTGGCCCACCTCCAATGACTTGTCAATGCAGGGTTACAGAGGCCCTGACCGACCTCCTACTTCAATTTGGAGCATCTTGGAAGGGCTAGACCTACTACTTCAGGGTCCTCTGCAAGGTTGGCTGAGGTCCCATTGAAACTGCATCACAACTCAATGTCTCCCTCTGCCGAATCCTGCTCTCTCACTTTCTAAGGCATGTGTTTATTTCCCCCCAAGAGCCTACCCAGGAAAACACCAGTCAGCAATCTTCCTTCTAAACATCTGTTTTTTTGTTGTAACTTCAACTGAAACAGAAATAACTTGGGAGTTAACTACAGCATTGACAAAGGTGGGAATGATGACTCTTACCTGATTCTACACAAGTGTAGTAGATGGTAATTGCTGTAGCTTGTATTTATTTATTCCAAGCATACATAGAAATGAGTTCTGATGCTTAGTCTTAGCCCATGCATAATTGTTAGTGTTTACTGGTGCATATCCTACCTGCATTCTATTACTGAACACTTGCTTACTTTGAATACTATTGTATGCAAATACCAAATACATGTTGACCCATGGAGCACATGAAAAATAAATTGCTCTACGGATTATCACGAATATAAGCAATTCGGAAAGATTTGGATACCAAAAGTCAGGTTGCCATCTAGGGAGTTTGGAGCTGTTGAGTGTATCATTCATTTGTCAGATCTTATTTTGTTATTGCCATTCTATTTCTTTTCCCCAACAATATTGGGAATAATGTGCTAAGCAGGTTATTGCAATTAGTTTTCTGTAAAAATAATGACTCACATTACTGGGAGGCTTAATGTCACCTTGCTATTTACCTTCCCTAGTTTCTGGTTCACAGGCAATTAAACCCTGCTCTGGTCTTTGCAGACATTTATTTAGTATAAAGTTCTCCATCCCCTCCTCATCTTGAATGAAAAAGAAGACTTTTCTTCCCAGTGATTCTGCCTCAACAAAGCTGTGAAATCACTTTTCTACTGTATGAACTCAAATAACTTGCTGAAAAGACTTTTTTTTTTCCTTGCAGTTAAAAACTCATTTCTTTCCTATTTATCTTAATGTATCTTATAGTTCCTTAGGCTAGGGAATAGGAATGAGGGTGAGGAAAAGTATTGCTATTTTCAAAGCCTTCTTCTCTGAGGACTGGAAAATTAGGCTTGACCTTTTACCAGCAGAGTATGACAGAATAGCCACAGCATGTTATGGACTTGAAAAATAAAAAATCATGTCAGGAAGACTGAGATCAAAGAAAGAGCCTTTATGTACTCCAGAAAAAGTAAAAAGCTTCCCCTCCCCAGCAGTATAACCTTAGATAAAAGATTCAATTAGAGGAGAATCTTTAATATGCTTGTCTGGTGTGTAATTTTTACTTTTTGTCAAGAAAGTAAATGAGAGAAGCTTCAGATTTTCACTGATGTGATCTCGTGGACATAATGAGGTTAATAAGCTAAAATTAGGCTCTTGGGCTTTGAAAGAAAATAATTCACTTATGAAAAGAATTTTTAATTAAATGGAAGTGTCTTCCTTCGAATAGCACAATTTGCTAGGCAGAGATAAGAGGTAGAGATAGGCCTGAAAAGAGAAGATAATGATAATGTAAAGTTGTACGAGATTAAGAATCAAAGGGTTCATTTTAACACTTCTGTGCCCCCTCAGTAACCTGGCACTGCTAGGGAAAAAAGAATTACAGCAGGAGAATTAGTTTTGAGAAAGATATAAGCATCATTTTCACCACGGTTTAAATCTGCATGCAGTAGTTTCCTAGGGCTGCCATAACAAGTACTACAAACTAGGTTGTAGCAAAACAACAGAAATTTGTTCTCTCACAGTTCTGTAGGCTAGAAGTCTGAAATCAAAAGATTTTGAGGGCTATGCTAATCTCTAAAAGCTCTAGGGGAGGGTCCTTCCTTCTGGTGGTAACTTCAGCATTCCAATCTCTGCTCCAATGTTCGTTCTCTCTCTCTCTCTCTCTCTCTCTCTCTCTCTCTCTCTCTCTCTCGTTATCTCTGTATATCTGTTTTCCCTTTGTTATAGGATGCCAGTCATTGTATTAGGGTCCACCCTATTTCAGTAGGACCTCAATTTAATTCAACATTTACATTTTCAAAAACTCTATTTTCACATTCAGAGGTCCCCAGTCTCCTTTAATGATATTTTCTTAAATGTTGCTGTTTTCCAGGTTTTTGTTGGTGGCCTTTGTTTTGATCTTACTCTATTCTCATCCCTCTCTATAAACTCTCTCTGGTAAATTGTATCCACTTCTATGATTTAAATATTGATTATATGCTAATGACTTGAAATCCTAAGCTTAGACTTTCCTTCTAAGCTACTGATTGATACATACAGTCATGCATTCCACATCTTCACATGCACCTGTCATACAAGGGGGCTCAAACACAACACATTCCAAAATAAATTATTATGTCTTCTTATGTTCAGAAAATATTATCACCATCTCCCCAGTTACCTAAACTGGAATTTTTACAGTCATTTTATCATTCTACACTCCTCCACAAGTCCACATTCCTGCCCATAAATCCAATGAATCGCCAATATCCAAAGATGCAACTGCATAGCATTTCTACTATTGGATTTTCCTGCCAATTCCTTTAGTATTGCTTCAGATCAGGCATGCACTGTTTCTTAGTGACACTAGCCTTTTAATAAATGGGAATTGAGTTCATATCAGATTCTATGAAGGCTAGTTATTTCCTATTTTTTTCTAACTTTGAGATAACAGTAGAATATCTCTGTGATTAGAAAATCAAAATTCTTTTGATATTTCATATAATGTGGGGTTTCCTATGCAAGATGAATAATTACTACTGAATTGACATATATGTCTTCAGGGTTATTTCAGCTTAAAAATTTCAAACTGCTTGGTGAGACAGTTAGTAGTTAAGGATCATTAAAATGGCATAGCTTCCTAGAATGGGACATCTTTTTCTCTTATAATGTGATCTTAAAATGTACATGTATGACTCAGATTGAAATTTAAATAAAGCCTTTTAAAACTCTTACTCTTAAGCAAAAGTGCAAAATATATATAATCAGAAATGAATCAACACATTCATTCATCTAACCCACTTGGTCAGTCACCATTGCCTGGTATAAGTTTTAACTTCTACAATTTTCTAACTTTTTGGTTCATTTTTTTTATAAGATAGATTCAAACATCCTTTATAGTTCCATTCATTTTCTGCTCAACTTTTGCTTTTCAATGTCATAAATCCAGTAAAAGTTCCAAACGTCTTGGCCTTCGCAATTCATGAGTGGTGGTAGTTCAGATACGTCAGCCTGGGATATAGTAGTGTGTCAACTGAATGTAAAAAGAAAGCCATAAACTTTTGAACTAGAAGCCAAATGTACACAAAATACAAACTCTCTTATTTCCCCTGTAGTTTCATCTCTTACGAAGGAGTTTCTTATATCATTTTCATGGATTTGTTATGCTTCAACAACATACTGTGAAATATTCTGTTGGAAAAACATGAAAAGCAAGCTACTGAGAAAAGCAAATATCAGTAGGCATTATTTTTGTATTAGTGATTTTTATTCATAGCTGACTTTTAATTCCTATCACTTTTTCTATTGGATATGCATGGTTCTTTGTTGTTTTTATAGATGGGAAAAAAATCAATGAATTAATTGTTTGGGCAAATCGATAAGATAGTATGGATTTTGCTTGTCTCTGACAGACAGAAAAGCTGCATGATTCTGAAAGCACAGCATTTCTGTTACCTATAAAGAAGAATTCCTGGCGTACAGATGACAAAGAACCTAATTAGAATTGTTTGCCTCATGCTTGATGTTGCGGTTAAAACTGGCAAAAAGGGGAGAGGGTATTTTCCCTCTGCCACGTTACCTTTTCCTCAACTCAAGATAATTTAGAACTCAAGAGAAGCCACAAGCTGTTCATTTTCATCCTTCTTGACATAATGAGACTGAACAGCCCTCGCTGTCCCACTGTGACTTAGTCAGATGAGGAGAAAACAAAAAATAAAAACAAGTGACTTCTCAGATTTGATGCTTGCTCTCAGAGCTGTCATAGCTTTAGGCTATTACAGGATGCCAGGGCTTCAGAACATGGTTACCTATGAACATGTGGCAAGCTAGCACTGTTCAGTTACTGAAAGAAAAGACAACAATGCTGGCAAACAAATACTGCTCTTACATTTTTTTTTGTAATAATACATGTATTCCTTACAGCATTATTTTAAGAAATCATGGATTATTGATAGTAAAAACCTTGAGAAAAATGGTAGAGGTATTTTCCTTTAAGCAAGAAAGATCTGAAGTTATCTTCACTAAGTTACTTTCTGTTCTCTCATGATATGTAACATGCCACAGAATATAGTAAATAATTAATATGTTTGGTCTTTGAATTGATTTTAATCTTTATCCTATGTCTTAATAACTGTCTTATTCTCTTTCTTAATAAGGACCACCTTACTACCAACTTGTGCTTTTTCTAAGTGTCAATTTTTTTCATATGTAAAATAAATAAAAATACCTGCTTTATGAGCATCTTGTAGGGATTCAGGACAATAATGCATGCTAAGGGTTCCAAGCATTTGGTAGAGGGCAATAATGAAGAAAAGGATGATGATGATCAATAACATGATGTTTTTATTATTTCTTCTTATACAATGAAACAAAATAAAAACCTGATAAGGTTCATTTCCCCCTCCATAAGATTAGATAGCCCTTAATTAGATCTTAAAGTCTCACTCTTTTGTTTTATAATTTTCGTAGTATTGCAGGTATATCTGAAATAGGGGTGCCTAAAACAGGTCTACTAAAATAGTATTATAAGAACTACCATTTATTGATTATTATGTCCCATATTTTGGTATGTTATTTTTTAAAATATATATATTTATTGATTTTAGAGAGGAAGGAGAGGGAGAGAGAGATAGAAACATCAATGATGAGAGATAATCATTGATCAGCTGCCTCCTGTACACCCCACACTGGGGATCCAGCCCACAACACAGACATGTGCCCTTGACCAGAATCAAATCCAGGACCCTTCAGTCTGCTGAGCCAAACTAGATAGGGCTTGGTATGTTCTTTATAGGCAAGTTAAAAATAATTAAAGCAGGGGCCCTCAAACTTTTTAAACAGGGGGCCAGTTCACTGTCCCTCAGACCGTTGGAGGGCCGGACTATAGTTTAAAAAAAAAACTATGAACAAATTCCTATGCACACTACACATATCTTATTTTGAAGTAAAGAAACAAAACGGGAACAAATACAATATTTGTATTTGCATGTGGCCCGCGGGCCGTAGTTTGAGGACCCCTGAATTAAAGTGGTTTAAAAATACATTTTAGTATTCAAGTCCTTATCTTATTTCAAAACTCATGCCCTTAACCACCTTTGAAGAATTCCCTTGTAAGTTGAAGCTTTTCCTCTAAACTCCTGAGTTGCTAGTTTTAGAAATACAGATGTATATGGTATCTGAAATTAATGGATAAAATTGAAAAACTGCACAGAAGCCATAAACAAGTTTGATCCCCACACTTTTGTTTTCAAAATCAAGTCAAACGATATCAATTGTTGCAAATGTTGTCAATGAGTTCTAATTAGTCTTCAATAGTGGCTTGAGGACAACCCATGGAAGCCAACTTTGGATTCAATATAATTTATCCAGAAAGCACCATCACAACTTTAGTTTGCCCTGAACTACTCATTGTCTAAAGCCCATTCAAATAAAAGATACATTCTCAATGAATTTCTGAAGTGCTGAGTATAAATGGTGGACCACTCCAATCAGTATATGTATCTGGAATATATACTGACTAAAGTGAAATCAGGACTATCTGCAGCCTGCCATTCCTGCTCTCTTCCCAATAGATGATGCTGCAAAGAACACGCCTGCTTGGTCCATGAGAAACAGTCACCAGTCATGAGCGGTGAAGTGCCTTTCTGTGAAAGCAAAGTCTTTCTGAGTCTGCATATTCAAGCCATTTTCATGACTGGTAACAGAACCCAGAATATTAGTTAATATCTTATACATTTTGTTCTGAAAAAAGCAGATAGTGTCATTGGGCCCGGGGCACTTACAAAAACTTAACATTTCTTTGTATTGAAAAACTCCAGCAATCTTATACATACCCCTTCCCAGTCAATATTGTTCATTCAGTGGGTTTTGAGCCTCTGTACAAACCTCCAATCTCTCTCAAGCAGAAAAAGTGATGAGAAGAAAGGGACATTTTACAAGGCAGAAGAAAAATAGTATCCCAGGAACTGACATAAAAGAATAAAACAGATCAAGGATGCCTTTGGGTTATGTATTATTAACATGGCAGCTGAAGATAAGATAATGAGTTGAACCTTGCTTTTAACACAAAGATTGAGAAAGTGAAGCAAGGAATATACACTTTGTGTAGAACGGTGAAGTGTTAGAATTGGTGTTGCTTGCTTTCCTTGTTAAAAAAAAAAGGAATGTGGCTATGGGAAAGAATATATATATATACACAATGTATATAAAATGTGTATATGCATATTACATATTGTATACATGTATATATGTGCATGTGAATGGATATGCACATATATGAATATACACAGACACAACACACACACATATAAAACTAGATGACTGGTTATATACCTACTTTCTTAGTTTGATTTTTATTTTGGATGTAGTTTTGTTCCAATTGATACATTAAATAATAATTCGGCCTGGGAATTCCAACTAAAGTTGGAAAGCTCGGTACAAGAAGAGTTTGCCTTAAAGATATCCTCTTAAGGGAACAAAGTGCCCTTTCCCATTGGGAGCCCCAGCCCCAGCCCCAGCCCCAGCCCCAGCCCCAGCCCCAGCCCCAGCCCTAGCCTTAGCCCTAGCCCTAGCCCAAGAGTTTTACTGATTTGATTAAAAAACCATCTGAGTGCTTACTATATTCAACATTTATGTTAGACTCTGTCAGGTAGAAATATCCCACTAAAAGTCATCGGTTCTTTCACAATCTTCTCTGAAATATCTGATAGAAAATGAAAAACCATTATGGATACCAGGTAGCAAGTCCAATTACGAATGACTCCAGAGCCCTCTGCAATGTGACCTGACTCTAAATGTCCTTTAGGATTGTCATCCAGTCTGCTGGCCCTCTGCTTTCTGCCTACTCACATGTAATTGGGAAATGGAAGGTACTTATCTGTCTTGTTGATGGCATGTGCTCATTTGACAATAGTTGCTCCAGAAAAGCACATGAAAGAAAGTACATTTGCTGTTATCTATAAATTCATTCACTGGAGTAAATCATGAATATTGCAATTGGACAAACAGACATTGGAAAGAGGGGGTAGGGGCTACAGGACTCTGATCCTCCCCCCTCCTCCTTCCCACCCCCCCTCTTTCCTCTCCTCCTCCTCCTCCTCCTCCTCCTCCTCCTCCTCCACCTCCTCCTCTTCTTCCTCCTCCTCCACCTCCACCTTCTCCTCCTCTTCCTCCTCCCCCTTCTATAAAATAAACCGCTTATCTGATTTCTAGTATTCTATTCATGGAAAGTAGAGATAAAAGAAAAAAATAGGAGGATGCCTTGGAGGAATAGGAAAGACACAAACACTTGTATTATTGACAAAAGGGGAATCTGACATAAACTTCAGGAGTCGATTTCATTCTCTTGATCCAGTCGTCCTTCAAGAATTCTCCTACCACCTGTGCTCTCTTTCTTGCTGTCCTGTCACTGCACCCGATAGCGCTCACTATTTGTTCTTGGCTCTGGCAGTCAGGTTTGTAGGGAGTCAAGGCTTACTGTGCTGTAGAATCCTGCGTAGGACCCATTTTGTGTTGATCTGGCAAACTGCAGCTTTGTGAATATTCACTGCAGGTACCGGGCCAAGGGAGCAGATTTTCCCACACTGAGCAGGAGGTAAAGGAGTCCATTTAGATGTAAGAATTGAATGTAAGGGTTTTATGTTTTTATACATTTTTTATGAAGTATAAAAAATAAATGAACACAAAGCTACATCTGCAAATAATCAGAGACATCTAAAACCACGTTGAGAGACCCGAAGAGAAGAATTTTCACCTCAGCAAGCATCGAGGGGTGTTTTGTGGAAGTGCTGTCACAGTCATACCGTAAAAGCAGGCATTTTACATCTTTTATTAGCACTTCTGATTTAGAAAGCTGAGAAGCACTTTGACTCATATGTGAAAATGAAAATACCCAAACCAAACTGCTTTTTGGGATAATAAATTTTGTCTACTTCTGAGGGTTGTCTTATATTCTTTCTTTGGCATATTAGTAGCAAAATTCTTTCTTATAAGAGTGTCCTGGTTCTTAAGCAAAAAAGAAGAGGAGGATTAGTTGACTGCATAGGCAGTTGTTAATTCAATAACCCGAGATTCTTTAAAGAATTAAAATCATTATTGTCTAGTCAATATTGTATCAAAGGATCAGAATACTAATAATGACATTGATCATCAGAATTCATATAACCTTGATAAATCCTTTCCAATTTCGTATTATAGAATAGCTGGGTTTCTTTCAAAAGCTGCCTAAAGGTGCATTCCACGTTCCCTTTTACATCTGAAGTTTGGTAAGGTGAAGGTCTTTGCTCAAAGCTACAGACAGGCCAAGGATTAAAATGATTGAGTCCTTACTCCTGGTCTTGCCTTTCTCTTCACTTGACAACACATCATCCAGCAAAGGAGCAAATCAATAATAACAAAAACTTCCTCTTTCTCCCTGGAGTGTAAAAGAGAGCAGGTTCACACAGCAATATCTACAGCAGCACTGCTGCTTGCTGACCAGGACCTTAGCCATTTTGGTGTGGAGCAGTGAGGCTATTTAGGACGGCAAGCCAGGGGAAGAAACTGCAGTAAGTAATGAGAGCTGCACAGAGTACAGCCCTATGGGCTAAACATAGGCCATCTCAGCCCCAACAGCAAGTGGCTGTGTGGCTTTGGGCTAATCACATAATTCCTCTGTGCCTTGCCCACAAGCAGCACGGGACATGGAGGCAGACCAATCTTGCTTTCCACAATGTGGTATTAAATCAATCTCTGCAGACTTCTTTCAAAACACAGTTGGTATTCTCTATTGATTTTCATTTTTAAATCAAGTTGGCATTTAACAAATCTTGATTAGAAGATTTATTAATACCTAACTTGTTTGGAATAAAATATGATGGGTTTGAAAATAATAATAAGCATAATCGAGACCAATATGTAGAGTACAAAAATGAATGAACACATTTTTAAATGCTAAAAGGAACCTAAATTTCCTTCACCCTTTCTCCCCTTCTCCCCTTCTCCCCTTCTCCCCTTCTCCCCTTCTCCCTTTCTCCCTTTCTCCCTTTCTCCCTTCCTCCCCTCCCTACCTCCCTCCCTCTCTCCCTCCTTCCTTCCTTTCTGTCTTTCTTTTTGCCAGAAGAGTAGCAGTTTAGGTGAAGTTTCAGTCTAACACAATTTCCCTGACTCAGGTCCCTGCATATCCTTTCAGGAACATGCCCCCTGCAATATGCCCCATCCCAATATTTTCATTAGTCACCAGGGGATCTGTTGCTTATGTTAAATTAGTCCCTATCTCGGTGTTCTGCCTGCAAGCAGGACCACTGAAACCTCACCTGGCAGCTGTCATGCTCATCTTTGGGTGGTGGCTGTAAGGATGCTCTCTCAGGCTGAAATGATCCCAAAACTAAAATTCTTTCCAAAATATAACTATTTCCTTTCAGCCTCCACAGAATTCTATGGCAAACTGATTCCTTAATCTCTACCTGAAATTCTTCACTTTATTAAGACTTAGAAAATATTTCCTATGTGGGGGTGAAGACAGGGTCTGGAATCTTCTATTCTTGTCTCTCTTTTTTTCCCCCTTTATTAAGATATTGCCGAAACCGGTGTGGCTCAGTGGATAGAGCGTGGGTCTGTGGACTGAGGGGTCCCGGGTTCGATTCCGGTCAAGGTCATGTACCTGGGTTGCGGGCACATCCCCAGTAGGGGGCGTGCAGGAGGCAGCTGGTCGATGTTTCTCTCTCATTGATGTTTCTAACTCTCTATCTCTCTCCCTTCCGCTCTGTAAAAAATCAATGAAATATATTTTTTTAAAAAAAGATATTACAAATGTGTCCTTATCACCCCAATGTCTCCTCATCCCCCCAATCCTGCCCTCACCCTCACCCCGTTGTCCACATCCATCGCTTATGCTAATATGCATGCATACAAGTCCTTTGGTTGATCTCTCCCCCTCACCCCCACCCTCCCCTACCTTCCCTCTGAGTTTTGAGCATCTAATCGATGCTTCTCTGTCTCTACATCTATTTTTGTTCATCAGTTTATGTTATTCATTATAATCCACAAATGAGTGAGAGCATGTGATATTTATCTTTCTCCAACTGACTTATTTCACTTAGCATAAAGCTCTCCAGTTCCATCCATGCTGTTGCAAAAGGCAAGAGTTCCTTCTTTTTTACCGCAGCATAGTATTCCATTGTGTAGATGTACCATAGTTTTCTAATCCACTCATCTGCTGATTGGCGCTTAGGCTGTTTCCAAATCTTAGCTATGGTGAATTGTGCTGCTATGAACATAGGGGTGCATAGATCCTTTCTGATTGGCATTTCTGGTTTCTTGCGATATATTCCTAGTAGTGGGATCACTGGGTCAAATGAGAGTTCCATTTTTAGTTTTTTGAGGAAGCTCCATACTGTTCTCCACAGTGGCTGCACCAGTCTGCATTCCCACCAGCAGTACAGAAGGGTTCCTTTTTCTCCACATCCTCTCCAACACTTGTCGTTTGTTGATTTGTTGATGATAGCCATTCTGGCAGGTGTGAGATGATAATGCATTGTCATTTTCATTTGCATCTCTTGTATAATTAGTGACTTTGAGCATGTTTTCATATGTCTTTCGGCCTTGTGTGTGTCCTCTTTCAAAAAGTTTCTATCTAGGTCCGTTGCCCATTTTTTATTGGATTGTTTATCTTCCTTTTGTTAAGTTTCATGAGATCCCTGTAAATGTTGGAGATTAAACCCTTATCGGTGGTATCATTGGCAAATATGTTCTCCCATGTAGTGGGTCTTCTTGTTGTTTTGTTGATGGTTTCCTTTGCTGTGCAAAAGCTTTTTATTTTTATGTAGTCCCATTTGTTTATTTTCCCTTTAGTTTCCATTGTCCTAGGAGCCGTGTCAGTGAAGAAATTCCTTCGGCATATATCTGAGATTTTGCTACCTGTGGATTCCTCTAATATTTTTATGGTTTTCTGTCTTACGTTTAAGTCCTTTATCCATTTTGAGTTTATTTTTGTGTATGGTGTAAGTTGGTGGTCTAGTTTCATTTTGTTGCATGTGTCTGACCAAATTTCCCAGCACCATTTACTGAAGAGACTGACTTGACTCCATTGAATGTTCTTGCCTCCTTTGTCAAATATTAATTGAGCATAGTGGTTTGGATCGATTTCTGGGTTCTCTATTCTATTCCACTGGTCTATATGTCTGTTCTTGTGCCATTACCAGGCAGTTTTGAGAACAGTGGCTTTGTAATACAGCTTGATATCTGGTATTGAGATCCCCCCTACTTTGTTCTTCTTTCTCAGGATCGCAGCAGGTATTCGAGTTTTTTTTTAAAATTCCAGATAAATTTTTGGAGAGTTCTTTCTAGATCTGTGAAATATGCTGTTGGTATTTTAATGGGGAGTGCATTGAATCTATAGATTGCTTTGGATAGTATGGACATTTTGATGATGTTGATTCTACCAATCCATGAACACAGGTATGTTCTTCCATCTGTTTATGTCTTCCTCTATCTCTTTTTTCAATGTCCTGTAGTTTTCTGGGTAGAGGTCTTTTACCTCCTTAGTTAAGTTTATTCCTAGGTATCTTAATTTTTTTTGGTGCAATGGTAAATGGAATTGTTTTTTTAATTTCTCTTTCTGTAAATTCACTATTGGCATATAAAAATGCCATAGATTTCTTGGCATTAATTTTGTATCCTGCTACATTGCCAAATTCATGTATTAGGGCTAATAATTTTTTTGATGGAATCTTTAGGGTTTTCTAAGTACAGTATCATGTCATCTGCGAATAATGACAATTTTACTTCTTCTTTAACAATTTGGATGCCTTTTATTTCTTCTTCTTATCTGATCACTTTGGCTAGTACTTCCAGTACTATGTCGAACAGGAGTGGTGAAAGTGGGCATCCCTGTCTTGTTCCTGTTCTTAAGGGAAATGGTTTTAGTTTTTGTCCATTGAGTATGATGTTGGCTGTAGGTTTATCATATAAGGCTTTTATTATGTTGAGGTATGATCCCTCTATTCCCACTTTGCTGAGATTTTTTATCAAGAAAGGGTGTTGGACTTTGTCAAATGCCTTTTCTGCATCAATCGATGTGATTATGTGATTTTTGTCTCTCAACTTGTTTATGTGATGTATCATGTTTATTGATTTGTGGATATTGTACCAGCCTTGCATTCCTGGAATAAATCCCACTTGGTCATGATGTATGATCTTTCTAATGTAATGCTGGATCTGGTTTGCTAGAATTTTGTTGAGAATTTTAGCATCTATGTTCATCAGGGATATTGGCCTGTAATTCTCTTTCTTTGTGGTGTCTTTATCTGGTTTTGGGATTAGGGTAATGCTGGCTTCATAGGAAGAGCTTGGAAGTGTGCCTTCCTCTTGAATTTTTTTGGAATATGAGAAGGATTGGCTTTAATTCTTCTTTGAATGTTCCGTAAAACTCCCTTGTGAAACCATCTGGTCCAGGGCTTTTGTTTGCTGGAAGCTTTTTGATTACTGTTTCAATTTCATCAGTAGTTATTGGCCTATTCAGGTTTTTTGATTCTTCCTGATTGAGTTTTGGAAGCTTGTATTTTTCTAGGAATGTGTCCATTTCATCGAGGTTGTCCAGTTTGTTGGAGAAGAGTTGTTCATAGTATTTTTGACAATCCTTCCTATATCAGTAGGGTCAGTTGTTACTGCACCTCTTTCATTTCTGATTTTGTTTATTTGGGTCCTCTTTGTTTCTTGGTGAACCTGGCGAGAGGTTCATCAATCTTGTAAATCCTTTCAAAGAACCAGCTCTTGGTTTCATTGATCTTTTGTATTGTTTTTTTGGTCTCTATGTTGTTTATTTCTGCTCTGATCTTTACTATTTCCTTCCTTCTGGATACTGTGGGCTTTTCTTGTTGCTCTCTAACTCATTAGATCATTTATTACCAGTTTTTCTTGTTTTTTGAGGTAGGCCTGTAGAGCTATGAACTTCCCTCTCCGGACTCCTTTCATTGTGTCCCATAGATTTTGGATTGTTGTGTTTTCATTGTCATTTGTTTCCAGGATGCTTTTTATTTCTTCTTTGATCTCTCTGGTAACCCAGTCATTGTTTAATAGCATGCTATTTAGCCTCCAAGTGTTCGATTTTTTTTCAATGCTTTTATTGTAGTTGATTTCTAGTTTTATGCCCTTGTGATCTGAGAAGATGCTTGTTATGATTTTTATTCTCTTGAATTTGAAGAGACTTTGCCTGTGTCCTAAGATATGGTCTATCTTTGAAAATGTCCCATGTGCACTGGAGAATAATGTATATTCTGTATCTTTGGGGTGAAATATTCTGAAGATGTCAATTAAGTCCATCTGATCTAGTGAGTCATTTAGGATTGCTGTTTCTTTGCTGATTTTTTGTTTAGAGGATTTATCCAGTGGTGTCAGTGGGGTATTAAAGTCCCCTACTATGATTGTATTGCTATCGATCTCTCCCTTGATATCTTCCAAAAGTTGTTTTATGTATTTGGGTGCTCCTGTATTGGGTGCATATATGTTTACCAGAGTTATATCTTCTTGTTGAATTGCTCCCTTTAGTATTATGTAGTGGCCTTCCTTATCTCTTGTATGGCCTTTACTTTGAGGTCTATTTTGTCAGATATAAGTATCACAACCCCAGCTTTTTTCTCATTTCCATTTGCCTGAAAATTTTTTTTCCATTCCTTCACTCTCAGTCTGTGTGAATCCTTTGTTCTGAGGTGGGTCTCTTGCAGACAGCAAATATATGGGTCATGTTTTCTTATCCTTTCAGCTACCCTGTGTCTTTTGATTGGAGCATTTAATCCATTTACATTTAATGTTATTATTGAAAAGTACTTGTTTGTGGTTATTTTTATTCTTAATGTTTGTGTTTCTTCTTGTCTTTCTGTTTCTTCTTTTTACAGCAGTCCCTTTAGCATTTCTTGCATTGCTGGCTTGGTGGTAATAAACTCTCTTAGCCCTTTTTTGTCTGTGAAGCTCCTGATTCCACCTTCAATTTTGAATGATAGCCTTGCTGGGTATAGTATTCTTGGATTCATTCCCTTGCTTTGCATCACTTTGTATATTTCATTTCATTCCCTTCTTTCCTGGTGTGTTTCTGTTGAGAAGTCAGCTGATATTCTAATAGGAGATCCATTGTAGGTAACTTTCTGTCTCTCTCTGGCAGCCTTTAAGATTCTTACTTTGTCATTGGTGTTTGCCAATTTAATTATGATGTGTCTTGGTATTGGTCTTGTGGGGTTCATCTTGTTTGGCACTCTATGTGTTTCTTGGACTTGTGTAGTTTTTTTCTTGCCAGTATCAGGGAAGTTTTCTGTCATTATTTCTTCAAACAGATTTTCTATTCCTTGCTTCTCCTCTCCTTCTGGTATCCCTATTAAGCAAATGTTTCATTTTGCATTGTCTCAAAGCTCCCTTAGGCTCTCCTCTTGCTTTTTAATTTTTTTTCCCAGTTGCTCCTGTGTTTGTGTGTTTTTTCCTACCTTGTCTTCTAATTCACTGATGCGGTCCTCAGCCTCTTCTAGTCTGCTGTTTAAGCCTTCCATTGTGTTCTTTATTGCAGCTATGTCGTTCTTCATTTCCTCTTGGTTCCTTTTCATGTTGGTGACATTCTCATTCAGCTCCTTATAATTCTCATTGAGTTGTGTGTATTTGTCATCCAGCCGTTTGAGCATCCTTATAACCATTACTCTGAATTCTTTCTCTGATAAGTTAGTAGCCTCAATTTCATTTAACTCCCTTTCTGGTGATTTCTCTTTTTCTTTCCTTTGTGGATTGCTTTTTTGTCTTCCCATGTTTTGCTGTAATGTTTTAATTGTAGCTCCGATTGCTTTGCTACCCAGTTTCTTTAGGGTATGGTGCTACTGGTGTGACCTCTCAGGTCTCCTGGGCTTGGTAGTCTAGTGTGGCTCCCTACTTGAGCTATTTGGGTTCTCTTGATGTAGGCCTGCGAGCTGGAAAGGCGCAACTGAGGTCTCTAGAAGTCAGCAGTCGTGGAGGGGGTGTCTCAATTTTTGCCGTCTTGTGCCATTGGTTGAAATCACCTGTGCCCAGCGGGGACTCATAGTGCACCCAGGAACCGTCTGTTAGGGTGGTGGGGCTCAGGAGGCCTGCGTTCTGGAAAGGCGTGACTGTGGTGTCCAGAGTTCTGTAGCTGTGGGATGGGCAGACTCAGCTTTTGCTGCTGCCTCCGTGGTTGGATGCACGCAATCCAAGAGGCAGTTCACAGGGGCACCTGTGGTGTGTTTGCCAGCAGGGTGTACTGACACACTCTGAAGGGCCCTGGCACTGAAGCCACTGGATTGCAGTGTCTGTAGGCAGGTATCCCAGAAGAGGGAATTCAGTGTTTCTACAGCCCAGCAATGCACCCCTGTATAAGTGTGTGTCCAGCGGGGCTCACAGCGGGGCCCCAGGGTTGCCTGTGGAGCGGTGGTCTTGGGAGACCTGCACGCTGGAAAAGCACGCAACTGTAGTGTCCAGAGTTCTGCAGCTGTGTGGTGGGGAAACTCAGTTTTTGCTGATGCATCTGTGGTGGATAGGCGCACGTTCTCAGTGGTGGCACACAGGAGCACCCGCAGTGAGTTTGCTAGCACAGGCTCACTGAAGCACTCTGAAGGGCCCTGGCATGCTTAATCAAGGTGTCTTTGGGCAGGTATCCAGGATGGGTGAATTCAGAATTTCTATTGCCCAGTGGAGTGCGTCCCTATTTGTCCAAGATCGGACCCAGCGGAGGCTCACTGCGGCTTCCCAAAGTGCCCTGTGGATAGATGGGCTCAGGGGGAATGAGGAACTGTGGGCATTTGCTGGCGCTGAGCTCTGATGCACTCTGAGGAGCACTGGCGCTGAGGGACCCTGGCGATGAAGTTGCCCAGCTGGGTGTGTGTGGGCAGTTATTCAGGCAGATGGAATTCAGAATTTCTACTGGGGGGCAGTGTGCCTGTGTCTGTACAAAATCACACCCAGCTGAGGCTCACAGTGATTCCTAAGAGAAGTCTATGGAGTGGTGTGCCCCATTCGTGCTGGGGACGTGCGAATGCAATTTCGGAAGTCTGCTGCTGGGGAAGGGGAGGCTGCACTTACTGCTGCGGGCGCGGTGCTCCTTTGGGGGTGGAGATCCCAGGGTCTGCGAGTCTGCGGGTAGCCAGAAGGATTTTGGCTGGAGTGGCTGCTGGATCGAGGGCGGGCAGTATCCAAGGCCTGTCTGGGTAGTGGTGCTGATGAGTTCCTAGAAGAGGCTGCTTTCCCCTTCAAGATGGTGTGGGCTCCGTGCCCCAAGTACCCGCAGCAGTGGTAGTCTCTCCCTCTCCCTGGTCTGCCAGCCTCTGCTGTTCCTACCGGATTTAACTGTCCCTCACTTACTCACACACACACCACACACATCCACACACTCTCCTTTCATCCCCTCACTCTCTCACTTCCTATCCCTCACCTCCATCCTGCCAGCCACCATCTTTTGAAAAACTATTCTTATCTCTCTTTCCCGCGACTTTGCACTAAATTCCTCCATTTTTTTTTTGTCATTCAAAATGCAAACTCTCATGATTATCTACTTAAATAGAAGTTTCTAAAGGACTTTGTCCCAGAAGATCCACAAATAGCTAGATTTTGAGTATGAGTTTGTGTTTACAGGGGATGTGCCTCAGATACCACCATTTTCCTTTTTCTCACATCTAGGATAAAGGGGAAAGTTGTGGAAAAGAAAAAAGCCACAATTTTTAATAATCAGTTTTTAAGAAAATTGTTTTATTTTTATTTACTAGTATTTAGTTAGTTTCTTTCTGTATGTTTTATTGATTTGTAGAGAGATAGGAAGGGGGGGAGATAGAAATATCAATGAGAGAGAAATATCAATTGGCTGCCTCTTGAATGGCCCCCACCAGGGATTGAGCCCACAACTAGGCATATGCCCTGGCTAGGAATCAAACAGGTGAC
This sequence comes from Myotis lucifugus, assembly GCF_000147115.1. Classification (NCBI taxonomy): domain Eukaryota; kingdom Metazoa; phylum Chordata; class Mammalia; order Chiroptera; family Vespertilionidae; genus Myotis; species Myotis lucifugus. Next base: position 26,444,561 of record NW_005871049.1, on the reverse strand, counting down.
CCGTTGGGGCCTGGGTCGATGCTCAACCACTGAGCCACACCGGCCGGTCAATTTTATTTATTTATTTTTAATCCTCACTTGAGGATATATTTTCATTGATTTTAGAGAGAGAGAAAGGAGATAGAGAGAGAAACATCGGTTGGTTGCCTCTGCACCCCACCCAGGGATTTAAATTGCAACCTAGGTATGTGTCCTGCCTAGGGATTGAACCCACAACTTTTTGGTGTGTGGGACAACACTTCAACCAACTTAGCCACCCAGTCAGGGCTGTTATTTTCTTTTCAAATTGTAGCTTGTAGTTTTCACTTCATTCTGTCTGAGATTTATTAAGTTTGATCCCTAATAGTTAAATATGCCTAAAATAACTAGAAAAGCAAGCAATTTAGAGTTTGTTAGGTTAATCTATATAAACTTTATAAATGCAAATGTTTTAATACACAAAAATAATTTCATGTGCTGCAGCTTGAATACTTTCATTATTCCTGAAAAAAATTTACTTCATTTTAAAGGTCCTCAATTTAAAAAACCAATTTATTTATGGTCAAAAGAAAAATACCTTATCTGGGATACAGAGACTTACCCAATCATCTGGCTGTAATCCTGTTACTTACAGGTATATATTAGGCTCTGTCAGGTCTTGCCTATGCATAAATATCTTGAAATATTACATTGAAATATAAAAAGTATATTTAGCGATTCCCTGTTTTACATAGAACCTCTGGTATATGAGACATATCAGAATATTTAGCTCAATTATCTCATTTTTTAAAAGAGAAAAGTCCAGCACAAAGAGGATAATTGCCTAGTTCAAAGTAACTCAGCTATTATAGCTGGTGGGATGAGGCAGGGGTGGGGGAAGAATGATATTAAAGGATTATGGGAATTAATAGTCAATGGCAAAGGAGGGAGCCCTACATGAGTTGTCTAAAAATGCCTGAAGTTGCCTGGCTGGTGTGGCTCAGTAGTTGAGCATTGACACATAAACCAGTAGGTTGATTCCCTGTTAGGGCACATGCCCGGGTTTCTGACCCGGGGGCGTGTAGGGGGTGTGTAGGAGGCAGCTGATGGATGATTCTCTCTTACCATTGATGTTTCTCTCTCTCTCTCCCTCTCCCTTCCTCTCTGAAATCAATAAAAACATATTACAATTTTTTTTAAATGCCCAAAGTTGAAATACATAAAATAGTTCACAAAATTGCCCACCGTTACTGAGCTACAGCAGAGGTTGGTGGGGTCAATTCCCTACTTTGAAAATAGGTGTGCGCCCACCCTCAGATTTCACAGTATTATTTTACGATTTCTTATGTCCTTCAAGACCTTGAATATTCATTTTGGTATCAGTTAGACTATATAAAAATGTCACGGCTGTCAAATAAGCAGCAGAGACAGAGTTCTGCAAGATTGAGTAGTGAAAGACTGCAGCGTCTGCAGTCAGACCTGCTGAAGTCATGTCTCGGGACACAGATAATTTGACATCTGACCTTTTATATTCTTGCCATTGAAAGTTGATGGCTAAGGTCTCACAGCTGTGCACACATAAGTAAATTTCAGTTCGGTGGAGAGGGAGAACACAATGATTGTAGGTCTATTTCATTCAGGAGCAAGCCAGGTAGGAGAGAGAAAAATGTGGCAGCGAGGACTTTGAGTGCTATTCTTGGTCAATTCATAGCGGTTTCCAGGAATAATGTGCTCAGAAGGATGCTGAGGCTGTGTCGCTTGACCATAAGATCAGCTCTAAAATACTGTCTCCTTTCTTCTTTTGACAGAAACCTTAAAATATAATTGCCTGAATTGCTTTCTTCCAGGAAGTTATCTTTCTTATCTACCTCAGACCTGTCACTCATATAAAATTTCCCTTTTTGCCTATTTTCTTTTCAACATAATATTATCTCAAAATGTGGGATTTTCAATATGCAGCGTTTTTCCTATTTTTGTGAAATCCTTTCCCTGCAGCTTTCCACTCTCATTGCCGCTGTTTCTGCAATTGTTTGTTACTTGCCTAAGACGTGAATAAAGTTAAACCTGCTAGATTATGGGCATTGTGTGGACAAGCTTGAGCTGTCAGTTAGTGTGGGTTTGGGGAAGAGTCTAGCAGCCTGTCATCTCATTTAATATCTCTCTCTCTCTCTCTCTCTCTCTCTCTGCAGAGTTGAAGCTGGTCTCTTTAGAAAAATAAACAAATCTCTGACTGCTCTGACTGATCTTGTCAGTGTTAAGTTGGATGTTGCTGACAGACCATCAATTAGAGGGTGCATGTGTGAAAACAAATGTGGGCAGTGATTGTTGTGTGGTTTTTCATGGGATGACAATGGCTTTCACTAGATTGGGAGACAAACTGGAATCTATTTTAAACTCAACTTTGGCTGCCCTGCAGTAGTAGTGTTAGATTTCAAAGAGGAGGGATTGACTTACTAAGACATCACCTCTTCCTTTCAACCCATATCTAAAGATTCTAGAGAAGGTCCTGGGTTAAAATAAAACAACAAAAACTTTTTTTATGCTTGGAACATAAATAGGTTCTTAATGATTGTGACTATATACAACTCTAACAAGAACGGCAATTTATTGAGAACCTAGGCATTAGAATTCAATGATGAAAGTTATTGTGCTCAAGGGTTTAGGAATGTATAGCTTTGCAGCCCAGATATGTCTTGAATCATTTCCACATGTTAAGTAACTGGAAGTACCACAAAAATTCCTTGTAATTCTTGTAAAACATAATTCAGAGGCATGGACCTCATAATCTATACTAATAAAAGGGTAGTATGCTAATTAGACCGGATGTCTTCCAGACGACCATCTGGATGTCCTTCCAGACAAAGCTGCAGCAGCTGCCTGAGGCTCAGGCAAACCACGGATGGTGGCTGCCGCTGCCCAGGGCCAGGCTGAGGCTCAGGCAAGCCGCAGTGGCTGCAAGGGCCGAGGCTCAGGCAGCCGCGGCTGGCAGTGGCAGCAGCAGAGGCGTGATAGGGGCATCACCTTCCCCTGATCATCCAGTCGCCTCCCACAGAGGGAGGCCAGACTGCAGTTTAGGCCCACTCCCCACCGTCAGTAGGACATCCCCTGAGGGCTCCCGAGTGTGAGAGAAGGCAGGCCGGGTTGAGGGGCCCCTGCCCCCCTAGTGCATGTATTTTCGTGCACCGGGCCTCTAGTTTAATTATAAGGCCATATAGAGTGGCCTCAATACAAATAATCTGCCAATGTTTTGGGGCTCTAGTAAATAAAAGTATCTTTAGAAAAAATCACTTTATAGATGTCTTGCCTGGGTTTTCACAGACTAATAGTTTCAGAATGACTATTCCTACTTTCTAAAAAGAAGTAACTGAGGGACAGTTTCAAAATTGTGCCAGCAAGACAGATTTTAGGCTTTGTAATCTCCAAATCTTCCACCATTCATTATCACTCACTGCTTATCTTTTTTTGTTTGTTTGTTTCTTTTCACTGGAAAGATGAATGTTTCAAAGAATACACAAGATGATATATAGTTATTCAGCAGTGATTTAGAATATATAAGCTGCTTTCAGATATCCATTAGCAGCTTATGGTTTCAACAGGCTTAAACATGTAGAGATTTAAAAATATATGTAAGATAGAATTGAATATTGGATGGTATACTTTTCCTATTATAGTTATAATTTCTATTAGGAAAAAAAATACTCCCAATGCATGAGTTAAAAACCGAGACATGTAATTAAATTATATTTTTGCTTTGCTCATTTTTCATAAGTAAATTTAATTTAGAAAAACATTTTTCTTGGAGACAAGGCAAATTAAATTTATCCAGGACAGAAAGGTATTAAAAAGGTCTATATAATTGCTTAATTTTAATATTGGTGGTTTTGAAAGCAGTTTTAGAACATGTATACATAAAGTCAATAAATCACATTGTTTGGACTACTTACTTTAACTTGAATATATGTAAAGCCTTTATGGAATATTTCTAGGCTATGATCTATTTTAATGACTTCCATCAATATTACTAAAAAGGTAAAAAATAAGATAATCTAGTTGTTATGCAAGTTTTAATTAAACCATCACACAGGTAATTGAGTGTGTAAATATTTCATTGAGTGATAAACTTCACACAAAGAACTCTTCTAGCTCTTGGTAATATTGAATTTGGTGACACTGCAGGTTCATCAGAGAGCTAATCTATGTAAATGATAGTCTCTAAGAAGGAAAAATGAGTGTAACATAGAAATAACAGTGACCTGAAAGACTGCATAGAGCTTAAATTGGACTGTTTTCTCCTTTCTTTCCTTCCTGTCTTCCTTCCTTCCTTCCTTCCTTCCTTCCTTCCTTCCTTCCTTCCTTCCTTCCTTCCTTCCTTCCTTCCTTCCTTCTTTCCTTCCTTCCTTCCTTCCTTCCTTCCTTCCTTCCTTCCTTCCACCCAGCCTCCCCACTTCCCTTCCCTATGGCCATCACCACAGTGTTGTCTGTATCTATGGGTTATGCACAGATATATGTTCTTTGGCTAATCCCTTCACTTCTTTCATTCAGTTCCATCTCCCCCTTCCCCTCTGACAGCTGTAAGTCTGTTCTGTGTATTCATGCCTCTGTTTCTATTTGTCAGTTTATTTTGTTCATTAGATTTCACATATGGGTGAGATCATGTGATATGTCTTTCTCTGAATGGCTTATCTCCAGGTCCACCCATGCTGGAAATATTTTCTTGAACTGCTTCTAATTTATACCTATTCTTTTCTAAAGTGTTATGTACTTTTTAGCATCTCTGCATTTAAAAGTGTCAAATAAAAAATACCAGCATGCTACTGAAAATACAAATGTTGTGGCATCATTGAATGACAGTCTAATTTATAAGACTTTTACCTCTACATCTGAATATGTGGTGTTTATTTCCAGATAGTTAACTGATAAATATGAAGACACCTTTATTTTTTATCAAGCTAGATCTATAGCTGACAACTATCATTCACATGCCTAATTGAGATAAAAACATCTTCTTTGAGTCACACCATCATTAGACTTACCTTATTTTAAGAATGCCTTTTTGTATTATCTTTTACTGAATCCCAACACCCAAATCTTAAGTAGCGAGTGGTGTTCATAATCCAGAAACGCATTATATGGTACAATCTTCAGAAACTGGTTTAGTCCTTCCTGTGCTGCAACTCATATAACTGCCAAGTGTGCTGTGGAGGGGAAACCGAGCTGAGGAAAGTGAGTGCTGAGAAGAAGCGATGCCAGTTTCCAACAGCAGAATTGGAAGTCACAGACTCAGTTCCTTTCAGCCCGCTCTGGGTGTGTTAAAGGTTAATGGGGCCTCTGACTGCACCTACTGCATGTATTTTAGTGTATTATTTGGTTTTGCATTAAAGTTTTCATGTGAAATTCAATAGTTAGTATGGAAACACTAAGTTTATTTCCAAACAGATAACATTTGGAATTCCTTCCCATTATAGTTAACGCTACAGCTTGCAACTATCATTGTTTCAGTAGCTTTACACTTGTAGGCTGCGTGATGTCTGTTGAAAAATCATCCCCTTTTTAACAATGTATTTTGTAGCCCTTTGCAGCTTGGTTCAAAGTCAAGGACAGAAAGGCAAGAGATATAAGAAGCAGGTATCATGCAAATCCTAAGCTGGTTTTCACAAGTTCTTGGGAGCCTCAACTCTAAGCATCGATAGGGATCTATAAATATGGGGCACAATTGTTCTTGGGAAAAATCACTCTACAGTCACTAAGCTTTGCTTGCTAGTCTATAGTAGCTGCATCATGGAATTAATGGGTGTAAAATGGACAATCAGTTTAAAGAACTTAACCAGTTCCAGGCATATGAAAATTAAGAAATGCTAGTTATTATTAATATATTTTGAGCTTTCTGGAAATATAAGTTCCAACCTTTTTGGACCTAGCAGAATGTAAGTTAATAAAAGTCCCTTCCCCTGGCCCCATTTCCAGCAGTCAGTCCATCTTGTATTCTTAGATTTGAAAGCTGGGGTTCATTTTGCACTTAGAATGATAGATGAACTAGGAAATATTAACAAAACTGCTTCTTATTCACCTACTCAACGTCAAAATGTAACAGAATGATTAAAGAGAAAAAAAGACATGAATAAAATGACAGAATACACATTAAATTTTAATCACTACAAGTTCATCTAAGGCATGTAGCTGACATGCTGAAAAGGAATTATATTTAGGTCAGGGAGATGGCAGCGTTGTTTGTAAGGCTGGTTAGTAGAAAGATGGTGGTATGATTAGGGCATGAAGAAGAAACGTATCTTTTTGTTTGTAACACAATCATTTAGACTTTTTAAGTTCCAAACAAAGCTGGATGGTGTTTTTGATATTAATGTATTTGGAATGGAAAAGCATGTGAAATTAAAAGAAATCTCACTGGCGTAGAATCCTCTGACACTCATATAATTTAAATGAAGATGACTCCCTGTAAAGTCTATGGGGAAAGAGATACCTGAAATAGCCCCAATCTATCAGAGAAAAGCAGGAATATGAATTTCAAGTGGCAAAATGTTTATTATAGAATGATAGCTAGGCAATCGATTAGTGTGAAATTGTACGTTTTTTACCATGTCATTTAATTTATTCCTTCAAAGAAACTGACATGTTTGCCAGAATGAGGCAGAAAGCTTTTCTTAACGGCCTACCTAAAAGTGTTCAAAGTCCTCAGCATAAAATTTAATGGAAGCCACAACCTAAACACAAACTGGTTTACTTTCTACTTCTCTTGTTTATAGATTTAATAATTCATTTACCCATCAGAGTACCCACTGTTCTCAAACCCATTCTTTCTGTTGGGAACGGGTGAGAAGGAGCAGGGGCCTGCTAGAAAAACCCATCCCTGTTTAGTTTAGGTTTTTGAATCAAAGTGTATGTTGCATTCAAGGCTCAACTCACTTTTTTTTTTCTGCTGATATCCTTTTATCTTCCAGGGAAAGAGAGTAAGTGGTCTCTCTTTTCTGTCCAAGCAGATGACAATTTATCTGTACCAATCATTGGGAATTTATTACTTTCCATCCTTTAAAATAATTAGCCTATATAATAAAAGAGAAACGTGCAAATTAACCATCACTCCATCACTCTGCCACTCCGCTACACCCACCAGCCAATCAGAGCGACTATGCAAATTAACACAACAAAGATGGTGGTTAATTTGCATACACAGGCACAGAGTGAAGACTGAAGTTGACTGAAGATGGTGATGGTCACAGAGCTGGAGCGAGCAGGAAACTTGGGTTGCTCCCAGTGACGGAGGAAGTCAAGCTTCCAGCCTGCCCTGGGCTCTGCTCAAGGAGGGGCTGGGGGCCTGGGCTCTGCTCAAGGAGCTGGAAAAAAAAAGGAGGGGCTGGGAGCAGCCAGAGTGGAGAAGGCAAGCCTTGCTGCTGCGGCCAGACCAAAGGCCTGGGTCCCAGGGGCCAGAGGAAAACCAGTGTCAGCAGCCAGGGGAAGGAAGGCCTATTGCGTGAATCTTTATGTAACAGGCCACTAGTTAATATATATTCCTTACTAATTCTTAAATCAATATGCTTCTGAAGAGTAGGGGACCTTGTTCTTTTATTATTGTACTAGAGGCATGGTGCACAAATTCAGGGTACCTCAGCCTGGCCTGCAGGATCGGGCCAAAACTGGCTCTCCAACATCCCCTAAGGAGTCCCAGATTGCGAGATGGCACAGGCCAGGGCTGAGGGACCCCACTGGTGCACGATTGGGGCCAGGGAGAGACATGGGAGGTTAGCCAGCCGGGGAGGGACCATGGGAGGGCTCCAGGGCATGTCTGGCCCATCTCAGTCCCAATCAGCCAGACCCCAGAAGCAAGCTAACCTACTGGTCAGAGTGTCTGCTCCCTGATGGTCAGTGCACATCATAGTGACTGTCAACTGGTCAACTGTCTGGCCCCTGGTGGTCAGTGCATGTCACAGTGAGTGGTTGAGTGGCTGTAGCATATCATTAGCATATTACGCCTTGATTGGTTGAAAGGCAGACTGGTCAACTGGACACTTAGCATATTAGGCTTTTATATATAGGATATACCATGGTACTTTGTTCACCACCTTATTGACAGTCATCCATTCATATATTCATTTAATAATTCATTTATTCCATAAACTCTTTTTTTCAAGTAGTTTCTTTTCATTAAATTTTTATTGAATTTATTGAGGAGACATTGGTTAATAAAATTATATAGGTTTTAGGTGTACAACTCTATAATACATTATCTATATATTGTATTGTCTGTTTACCACCTCAAATCAAGTCTCCCTCCATCACCATTTATCCCTTTTTTACCCTCTTCAACTCCCCCCCCCATACTTTCCCTCTGGTAATCATCAAACTGTTGTCTGTGTCCATTGAGGTTTTTTTCTTTGCTTAATCCCTTCATCTTTTCACCCAGCTCCCCACACCCCCTCCTCTCTGACAGTATTCTACAAACTCTTTATGCTACATGCATGTTTCAAAGCGCTGTGAATATTGAGAGGGAAAAAGAGAGAGGAACAGAGACATAGATAGTTCTTGTTCAAAAGAGCTAATATTATAAGGAAAGACTATCTGTGTTGTCATGTGATGCTTTAAGTGCAATGACATTAGAGATAAGCAGATGGTTGGATATGAAAAGAACAAAGGATTCATGAGAGTTGGTAAGAGAGAAAGCTGGAGCGTTAGTGATGTGGCACAAAGCACTTCTTTACTGTGTAGTATATTCAACATTTGGATTTTATCTTAAAGACTGTGGGCATTTGCTGAAGAACTTTAAATTCCAAAGTTATACTCTATGTGAAGGATGATTCTTAGGTCTGATAATTGAAATGGTGAGTACAATTTGAATGTTGTTGAGGTTAAAAACAAACAAAAAATGAATAATAAATAATAAAGCTGAGTCTGAGACAATGACAAAGGTGGAAGAAAGGAGAGAACGGACTTGGGAGCCAATTTTTATAAATGCCTGATGAAGTCCAATTTGATAGAGGAAGGACAGGGATGAAGAAATTAAGGATGACTCCAAGGTTCCTGGCCTAAGCCACTAGAGAAGGGAAATAGAAGAAGGATTAGGTCTGAGAAGAAAAAGAATGAATTAGTTTTAGACCAAATGAGTTCTGTGCATATATGTGTGTAATGGAGAATAAAGGTCACTGGAATTAAACAGGTCAAGCAACAGCAAGGTTAGGGTCCTAAGTGCCTTATTCACACATGTTTAAGTTGACTAGGGAGGTAGGAGATGTTGAGTAAGTGAAGAAGACTATACACCAATGGCAAAAATTTGAGGGGAAAGTGTATAAGTAACTGGGAGGTAAATCCATGAAAGCAGCATGGAGGAATTCCTGAAAGGAATTACCTCCCCAGATATATCTGTCACCAAATCTGCCATAGCAGCAGAAATTTCTAAGATTACCATTGCTTGGTTAAGAATTGGGCCCCAAGATTTCTGCTGTGGAAATGCAAAAACATTCTCTAGGAGGGAAAATGAATTACCAACTACCACTTTAGTATCAGTGATGGACCTGGATCAAAGACATCATAAAGAGAAAAAGAAAGAAACTAATATTCATTGAGCATCTGTTATAGCATGTCACTTACATTGCACAGACAACTTTAAGATTTTATTATTATTTTTTTTAGAGGCGAAAAGATATATTCCACCCTAGCTGGGTGGCTCAGTTGGTTGGAGCATTGTCCCATATACAAAAAGGTTGTAGTTTCTATTCCTGGTCAGGGCACATACCTAAGTTGCAGGTTCAAGCCCCATTTAGGGCATGTACAGGAGGCAACTGATTGATGTTTCTCTCTCACACCAATGCTTCTCTCTCTCTCTCTCTCTCTCTCTCTCTCTCTCTCTGTCTCTGTCTCTGTCTCTATCCCTCTCCCTTCCTCTTTCTCTCAAATCAATAAAAACATATCCTTGGGTGAGGATTTTTTAAAAAAGATATATACCAAGTGGCTATATATCATATCAGAGGTGACTGAGCTCCCAAGGCAATTCTCTTTCTATCACAACAGTATGATAACAGTAAGAATGATGATGGTGTTGCCAAATACCATTTCCTAGGCACTATGTACCAAGTACTGTGGTATGTGCATTATATACCACATCTTATTTAGTTCTTTAAACATTTTAAAGCAGTGTTACCTTCATCTTATCTAATAAAAGGGTAATATGCAAATTAACCATCACTCTGTCACTAAGATGGCAGCGCCCATAGCCACAAGATAGTGGCGCCCAGTCCTCTCAGCCCCGCCGGAGTCCCCCAATCTCTCGGGGGTGGCCTCTGAGAGCAGGCTGTGTGAGCAGCCTGATGGAATGCTTGCTTCATAGCCACGGTGACAAGGCAAGCATTCTGTGCCCGGCCTCGGATGGGCCTCTGGCCAGGCTGGGGTGCGGGACGCTTGCATAAGAAGAGAAGGAACCGGCAAGATGAGCAGAGTCGAGTGGCCCCGACTCCTAGGCAAGGTCAAGTCTGGGTGGCCAGAAGGTGGAGCGGGTGGAGGATAGTGTGACAGGAGGGGCTGGTGGTATAGGCACAGGGGTGAAAGCCAGCCGAGAAAGAGGAAGGAAGCCCTTAATTGGAGTTCCTGAGAACAGGGAGGGACGTTGTTTGCATTTCCCAGCTGCTGATGGGCCTCTGGCCAGGTCGGGGCGCCAAACGCTTGCAAGGCAAGCATTCTGCTCCCGGCCGCGGATGGGCCTCTGGGCCACGGAGAGCCTTTGGGCAGCGGGTGCAGAGCTGCCAGACCCCACAGAGAGCTACTGGTGCACGGATTTGTACACAGAGCTACTAGTTTAAATATAAGAAAACTGAAGTTCAGAGGAACTGAGTAATGTGAAGATTGCCACAGAGTTAGTAAGAGTGGTAAAACACAGATTCAAACCCAGATGCAATTGATTTCCCTGCCCAAGTTCTTAACCATTATCCATACTGCTTCAGTGCCTTATAATTTCTAGATAAAGACCAAACATGGACAAGCTGACTTTTAAAAAACTTTATGATTCAATGTATTGGCACAATCCTATTATTTAATATACAGTTAAGAAATCAGGTATTTCAACAACTGAATCCTTGCCAATGTCAGCTCTCATTGTGTCCTTACTGTCCTTCCCTCAAGAAAATTCACATCATATCCAAATAAGATATAATATCTTATAATAGGATCCTGTGCTTCACCTCGCAGCTCATCTGCAGCTCATTAGGGATGTCTATTTTAATCAGGTGTCTATCTTGCTACACCAAATTAAAGAACCATATTATACATTTCTGTGACAACTCAAAGAAGATATAGCTGATTTGCAGTTGCAGTAAGCGTCATTATGGAGTGACTAACATTCATTCAAATCCAAAGAGTTAGGTGTGCTGGAAAAATAACACCGGGCCATGGCTTTTCTGTCAGTAAAGAGATGTAGCTGAGGCAAGTTGTTATACTGTAAAAAAATATAAGATAATGAGAAAATGTGGAACTATGACATTCATAGATTAAATCAGGATAATTATTTGCCAATCAACCCAAAGTGAACTACATTTAAAGATGGAATAGCAGAGCAAACAGTTAATTTATTCTAAATAGATGACGTCTGACATCATTTGTTATTTTCTTTGAAGATGGCTAATAAATAAATAACACAAGCATTTTCCTCCCTTACTGGACATAAGGACATCAATGAAATATGTTTAAGAGATTATTATTCTTAGTAGCGTCCTGAATTTAGAATCAGAATTCAGAAGATTAACAAAAATTAAAGGTAGATAAGAAATCCAGGAATGAACCTAAGAGCCGTAGAACAATCCCAGTGCATTCACCATATATCACACAGATCATTGCCAAGCTTCTGTTCCAGTGTGTTCATGCAAACTGGTTTCACCTTTGCTGCCAATGGGTGAGAAGAATATTTAGTGTTTTTGTGTTTAAAACATCAAAAATTGAAGTTTTGCTTAAATAATAATTTACTTGAATTGACACATTCCTGATGTCATCTGAAGTCATCACTGACCCTCTGTTGTATCTACTCTAGAATCTTGGGCGGGGGGCATCTTTTGAGTTCTACCTAAGACATCACTTTTTTGGTTACCTTACAGAAACCAAGAGAAAGTACAAAGAGATCTTTGAAACGAATCCAATTTTTGAAGAAAAATAGTTTTGTATTCTTCTATAACCAAGGAGACTGAAAAAAAACCCCCACAAAATCAGCTCAAATATTTAAAGCATTTCCTTCCCTCTCTTCTCAACATTCGATACTAAAATTAATCATACATTTGGTGGTATATAAATTTTTACTTTATTTGGCCCACATTTCCACACCTAAAGAAACTAGTCATTTTGAAGTATCACACACTTAATCATGTGCTTTGATCAGTCTAAAACGGTAGGTAAAAATGTCTCCAAACACGAAAACTTTAAGCTGTGTAGTATTCCTCCATGTATAGTAGAGCTAAATAAAAATAAAACCAATTCTGTAGGCAGAAAATGAAAAGTAGAAAAAAATAAAGAAAAATTAAGGAGCAGTTGCCTATTCTGTCATGGACAGGTGATGCCCAGATTTCTTTCCCAGTGTACTTTGAGCTCTTCATAAAATATCACCTTTCTGCTAGACTCAGTGTCTGCACCAGTAGGGCAGCAGCCTGCTAAGGTTTTCACGACTTAATGATGCCCAGTTTGAATAGCTCCTTGTGTTGTCATGTGTGTTCTTGTTGTTTGTTTTTCTATTTGAGTAAAAGAGTCTTTCTGATGTATGTTCCATAGGATGAAAACAGTGCATGTTTCTTAGGTTGTAACGGATTGTATCTACTCTGCAAAAGTGCCTTTCCGCCCCCTTCTTCTACATTCTCGCAATTGGTATTCTGGTCTCTTTCATATCACGTTTGTCAGTGATTGTCACTTGCTTTCCTGTTGCTGTTTTTAATCTCCACTGGTACCTCTGCTTCCTGACATGTCTGCTCTTGCTGTTATTTTTCTTCCCTTCTCTCCATCTGTTTTGTTACCTATTTCTTCCCATCTTAGTAACCATCTCTGCTTTCCTCCAAAGTTCCTGAGTGTGAACACTATCCTTCACTGTCTCCATTACTTGTTCACTCAATTCACAATGAAGTAATTGAAATATATTACCCCTCCAAAAAAACACAACCCTAACAGGTATCCCACGTCTCATAACAACAACAAAAGTTTTGCATACTTACTCAAAGTTGTTTCACAAATACACTTCTTAAGTCATAAGCGACGGGGCCTGAGGTACGAAACTGAATTCTGTAACTTACACACCCATACCCAACGACTGCAGTTTGCCCTGGACTGAAGAATTTCCTGGGACACAGGAATTTCAGGGCTAAAACTGGAAGTCTCAGGTAAAGCAGACTAGTTCAGGAATCCTTTGACTCAGTTCCCAAATCTCCTGCTTTAAAAACCATGGAGAGACTCCTTGAGATCCCATTTACAGGGCGATTTTCTAGCTCAGTTCTCAGGCTCCGTTCTGGAAAGAGTTGCTTGCCCACTCCCTCCAGGGGTAAAATCACCCCATCAGCCCCACTTTACTTTCAGCACATCAGTTAGAGTTCCTGCTGGGTCTGCAGGGTCTCTCATGTGCCTCGGTTGGGACATGCAGCTCTCTTTGAGAGGATTTAAAGAGGACCTAAAAAAGAAAGCAGAAACCACAATCTAATCTTCTGCCATATATTCTCTCCTTTCAGAAGCAGCATTCACTACCGTGTTCGTAATCCTCCAACACTAGGATAACATATCATTGAGCTATGACTGGCCTATTCATCTCCTTCAACTGGTCTTTTTAAGAAGAGAGGTCTCCACTGACTTTTTCCCTCCAACCTCACTCTGTGGATAATTAGGGTAGGAATTTACTACAGGCGAATTTCACAAACTAAAACAGAAAGATTATTATTTCACAGAGGCCTTTGCATTTTGCTCCTCCAAACAGAATAGAGTATTTTTGCTAATAGGGTGTTATTTCTATGTGGTCACAGACATTCTGGCTATAACCATCCCATAATATAGAAAAAAAAGTGGTATATGCAGTTGCTGACCTAAGCCAAGTTTAGTGTGTGGGGTTGGTAGGGAGTCTAAGAGGATATGGGGGACCCACCCATTTACCTCATTCCCCTAAGGTTTTGTTTACAGTAATATAACCTTAAAAATCCACGTCTGTGGAGAGGAACCAAGATGGCAGCATAGGTACACACCTGTACTTGCTGCCTTGCACAACCACATCAAAACTACAACTAAAAGACAAAACGGATATCATCCAGAACCATGGGAAGGCTGGCTGAGTGGAAGTTCTACAACTAGAAGGAAAGATAAAAGCGCATCTAGACTGGTAGGAGGAGCAGAGGTGCAGAAGTGCGGAGGTCCGGAGGTATGCGCGGAAACGGGCTGGCAACTGAGTACCCTGTTGTCTTTTTCAATTGGGAATGAGATACAAGCTCCCAATTGCTCTGAACTCCAGTTCTGGGCGAGACTCTGGGGACCCAGACTCATACAGGGAGAAACTGGACTGTCTGGCATCGGGACAGGAACGCGAGGGCAGCTTTCTCACAGAGGTGCTCGCAGCGATCATTGTTCCTACATGGGGCCGCGGGACACAGAGACCCAGGGACCTCTCTGAGGCGGGGCTGACTGGCAGCCATTGCTGTTTGCTCCACCCAGGTGATTCCCTGAGACCCATCCAACCCAATTTACAACCCCACCCAAGCTGTGAGCAGAGGCTTTTGCATATGAATGGCCTATTCTTTTGCAATCTAAAACCTAAAAAAATGCTGCTGGGTCAAAGAGCACCAAAGCTTCCAAAAGAAGGCCTAAGGCTCTACAGCAGCTTGCATTGCTTCACAGCTGGGCCTCATCTGAGCACTTCCAAACCCCAAACAAAGAGGAGGAATCTGCAGATCTCTCTGTAGCTCCTGCTGGGTGGCCTCAGTCAGTGGCTGACTTTGCACCTGCTTGGAGATCCAATAGCCAGTGTACCCCATGGTCAGTGTGAGACCATACTAGAGTACAACTCTTCCCATCCATAAGTGACACACTCCAGGGGCAGACTCAGTGAGCACCAAAGCCCCACTGAAGCAAGTCCTGCTCCATAAGGGTGTCTCCAGCACAGCAGTTCTCCCACTGTAGACACAGCTGGTCCTCACAGCCAATTGGCCTGGAGGTCAGTTCCTCCCAGTGATACCAACAGCAATCAAGACTTAACTACAACAAGACTGTGCACAAAGCCCACAAAGGGGTGCACTAAGAGCGTCCACCTCAGGTAATTGGGGAGGCTAAGCCACTGGGCCTATAGGACACCTAGCACAGAAAGCCACTCTATCAACACAGGGAAGCAGCCAAAATGCAGAGACAAAGAAACAGGTCACAAAGGAAACAAATGGAGGAAAGCAAACTACTGGATATAGAGTTCAAAACCACGATTATAAGGGTACTCAAGAATCTTCTAGAAACCTCCAAGAAATTTAGTGAGACCCTCAAGGATATGAAAAAGGACCAATTAGAAATTAAGCATACCCTGACTGAAATAAAGAATAATATACAGAGATCCAATAGCAGACTAGAGGATCCCAAGAATCAAGTCAAAGATTTGAAATATGATGAAGCAAAAAACACCCAACCGGAAAAGCAAAAAGAAAAAAGAATCCAAAAATATGAAGATAGTGTAAGGAGCCTCTGGGACAACTTCAAGCGTACCAACATCAGAATTATGGGGGTGCCAGAAGAAGAGAGAGGGCAAGATATTGAAAACCTATTTAAAGGAATAATGACAGAAAACTTCCCCTACCTGGTGAAAGAAATAGACTTACAAGTCCAGGAAGTGCAGAGAACCCCAAACAAGAGGAACCCAAAGAGGACCACACCAAGACACATCATAATGAAAATGCCAAGGGCAAAAGACAAAGATAGAATCTTAAAAGCAGCAAGAGAAAAGCAGGTAGTTAGCTACAAGGGAATGCCCATATGTCTGTCAGCTGATTTCTCAACAGAAACTATGCAGGCCAGAAGGGAGTGGCAAGAAATATTCAAAGTGATGAATAGCAAAGACCTACAACCAAGATTACTCTACCCAGCAAAGCTATCATTTAGAATTGAAGGTCAGATAAAGAGCTTCACAGACAAGAAAAAGCTAAAAGAGTTCATCACCACCAAACCAGTATTATATGAAATGCTGAAGGGTATTCTTTAAGAAGAGGAAGAATAATAAAAATTATGAACAACAAAGTGACAACAAATACATATCTATCAACAAGTGAATCTAAAAATCAAGTGAATAAATAATCTGATGAACAGAATAAACTGGTGAATATAATAGAATCAGGGGCATAGAAAAGGAGTGGACTTGACAATTCTCAGGGGGAAGGTGGTATGGGGGGATGGGAAGAGACTGGACAAAAATTGTACATCTATGGACAAGGACAGTGGCAGGGGGGCGGGGGGGTAAGGGCATGGGGTGGGGTGGGAACCGGGTGGAGGGGAGCTATGGGGGGGAAAAAAGAGGAACAACTGTAATAATTTGAACAATAAAGATTTATTTTTTTAAAAAAAGAGTTTAGTACCTAGGGAGGGACTATGTCTTTTCATGATTTTAACTCTAGTTCCTATGATGTTAATAACGGTAAAATAAATGAGTTTTCAAATGGGAAAAAAAAAAATCCACGTGTGTACTAATCCCAAGTGTCAAGTTTGAACTAGCCCCAGCTTTGTTCTGGTTTCCTGCTATCACGTTATTTTCCTAACTTCAGCTTCCTTTCAGAACAACTTTATTTAACATAGACAAATAGAAAACCATTTTGTGGCTATCAGGAATGGTTTCATTTTAAGTTTCTAGAAACATTTTGGGATGTTTTATTCCCAGATCATTGCTTTTAATAAAGCTGGATTATCTAACCACATTCTGTAGCTCCTTGTTATATTGATCCTTTCAAATTCTCCATATGCTTAAAATTTGTGCATAAGCCTCATTCTTCCCCTTGGAGGAGAGAAACAATTTATTGTAGAAGTTCCAGCAACTCTCAACATTTGTGGATAAAATAATACAGTAATGATGATGATGCTACTTATTATGTTTAAACATTTTTGAATGCCTTTATCTTCATCTTATGAGGTCAGTGAAATTGTGATGCTGTTCTAGAATCTATCATGTAAATTGTGATGCTGTTCTAAAATCTATCATATAGTAATGCTGAGTGCTTTATTTTTTTAAATTTTATACTATTTTAAAAAGGAACCATTAATTAAATATCTGTCATTGTTTAAAACAAAATCCCATTGTTAGCTTAAAGTGGAGTTTCAGAATGAATAACAGTGTACACACACACACACATATGCATATGGACACCTACATATTAACACATCCATACACATACAAAGAACTGCTAGCTAAATTAATAAAGAGCCTATCCATTTGCTATAATCAACTCAGTTTTGGGAACATCTTTTGGCACTTGAGTGAATTAAATATCAAATCCTAATTGAAATAATGGCCTTGCATTTTTACTTAATTATGTTTCTGTAATGCTGAAAAAGTGTTCTTAGAAGCAATGTCTTTGTCTTCCTTTACAAACACATCCTTGTGAAAAGTTATATGTGCATACCTATATTATCACATTGAGTCACAGTTCCTTTTAAGCTTGAAATAGGATTTAAAAGGCCCGTCAGGCATTTTCTCTTTGTGGACTGAATTTTCCTTTCAACATTTTTGAATGAGTGTAATATGTCTTCAACCAATTTGAATCCATTCTGGCCTATGTCTGATTAGATGATATTTTTCATAAGTTTCTGGTATGAATTCATATGCATTGTGTCCAGATGGCCAAGCACACTTTTGCCACCTTTGTTTTTCATATGACTTATTCTAAAGGTGCTTAGTGTTCCTTGAATAAAAATGATTTTTTATTTAAAATTTCATAATTAAAACTTATAAAGAAAAAAATTAAATTCTAAAACCACAATTTATCAAAAGAAAATAAATGTCACGTCTTTTTTGGTTTCAAGATGCTCAGGTTTGGAGATATAAGAACAAATAACAGTGTGACGTGAAACCACCAGATGCTGTCTCAAACATCTTATGATACTGCATAATACAGAATCCAGGAAAATGGAAAGGAGATGGAATTACAGGGACTTCTGTTGCTCTGGAAACTATTTGTCTAATGGTTTAACTACTATTCATCTCACACTTGTTTAATTCTTATTTGTGTGACATATATTTTATCACTTAACTTGCTTTTTTATTTTTTATTTTAATCTTCTCTGTAGTTAGCTTATAAGCTCCTTAAGGGCAGGGACTAGATCTAAAACTTTTTTTTTCTCCCTCAGCATTGCTTTACACAGAGATAAGAACTTAAAAGATGCTTAAAATTCTTGCTTAATTGACCTTTCTTTTTCAACTGACTGATAGTCTTTTACCCCTCAATGGATGAATTCCTTTGGCAGCAACTGTGCATGTGACTCTGATCCAAGAGAAGAAAGCTTAGGAAATCTAGGGTGAGTCATTCATCATGCTAGAGTGTAGGATTGGTTTCTTGTAGTAGGCTAAGAATGTCTGAAATCGTATACTAAGTGGGTGACCAGCAGACAAAATGATAAATGGGGTCATTTTACTATTACATGGGAAATTTTGACTAGGAACATATCACCCAGAGTCTTTTATTGCCCTATCCACCATAAGGTATTGTTCAAAATCCTATCAGGTAAGGGGCTCTATTGAGGAATTGATAGTTACATATTTGGTGCAATAATGAAACCCTTATGATTTGTTGCTTTCTGAGTAGTCGTACTATGGTTTGACTTTCTATGTCAGGCAGTTCTAAGTGTCTGCCAACCCAGGCTGACATTCCAAAACAGAGTTTAAACCAATTAAATGCTCAGAAATATCACTATCTAGAGACATAACTGAGGGCTGAATACCATGACCTATTATTTGTATAGGATTTTTACAGTGTTGGCCACCTGTCAATTTTATTTTATGGTTAACTACCATGAAATGCTGTAGGAAGATAGTTTCATTTTCCCCTCCATGGTAAGGTTAAGCATGTCAAATCCCATAAGCCCTCTCTTTCTCTTACTGTTTGAATATTTATACATAAGATTAAAAGGTAAATTGAACATCAATATATTCAAAGGTTGAAAGTTTATTTTATAGAAACGTTAATAAATGTGAAGGTGAAAGAAGAATGTAAACATTTTTTGGTAGGAGAACTATATCATTTTGTTTTGTTTAGGCAGATTCAATTTCAGTTTGTTAGTTTTTTAAAAATATATTTTTGTTGATTTCAGAGAGGAAGGAAGAGGGGGAGAGAGATAGAAATAATGATGACAGAGAATCATCGATCGGCTGCCTCCTGCATGCCCCACACTGGAAATCGAGTCTACAAACAAAGCATGTGCCCGACCGAGAATTGAACTGTGACCTCCTACTTCATAGGTCAACATTCAACCACTGAGCCACACCGGCTGGGCAGTCTGTTATAGTTTTAATGCCTGGAATGTAAGAATGAAATTCATTTTGGAAATTGGAAGCCACAGTTTAACACATATTGCCTTGCTTTTCTTAGAGCATCTCAATTCTATTCACTCTTAAAAATACAATGACCATAATCTTTCATTTCTCTTTTTTTAAAAGAAAAACATATCAAAGCATCTCTTATATTTATTTATTTTTATTGGTAACACTTTTCAGACACAGGTTAAGCTAATTCTGGAATCTGTATATACATTTTAGAATTAAGGTATAATTATTGTATTCCATCCATCTCCAAAGGTATGACCAACTTGCAAAATGCAAGAGGAGAATACATGAATTTTATTTTTATTTATTTATTTATTTATCTTATTTATTTAAATATATTTTATTGATTTTTTTTACAGAGAGGAAGGGAAAGAGATAGAAAGCTAGAAACATCGATGAGAGAGAAACATCGATCAGCTGCCTCCTGCACACTCCCCACTGGGTATGTGCCCGCAACCAAAGTACACACCCTTTACCGGAATCGAACCTGGGACCCTTGAGTCCGCAGGCCAACGCTCTATCCACTGAGCCAAACTGGTCAGGGTGGATTTTATTTTAACAAAAATAATTTAACTTTTAAGATCAGGAAGAGTTATCTCCAGCCAAAAATCTAAACTATTGGCATATCTTCAACATGTTAATCCTCCATTCATTTATTGACAAATGTTTTTTGACCTAGCTTTTGGAAATACAAAGTAAATAAGGTAATATCTCTGCTATTTGGTAGGTCATAACACTAAGTGTAAATGCTGGTATATATAAGTTCAAGGTAGACAAGATTAGCAGTGTCACAAAGAAAAAGCAAAGTTTACAGAAAACATGACTGAAAAAGAGGAAAACTGAACAAATTAAGACAGGTATTAAATTAAAAAAGAAATTTTGTTACAAAAAAGAAAATTTTGATGAATTTTAACTAAAGAAGGAACAAAGAAAACCTTAGAATTAGGAGAAAATGTATATAATCCCTTGATGGGATCACCCAAGTAAGACATCTCTGGTCTCTCAGAGTAGTTGGCTAATTCTAGTAAGTAAAGTTATATGTTAAAGAAAAGTAATTTCAAATGTTAAGTCAATTAACAATTCTCTCCATTTATTGCCTTCTTGAATAAATTTTATGTTGTTGGTAAATGTCTAGGCTGACATCATATGATATATACTGGACATAGGGCATCTAGCTATCATCTTTCTTTCTCTTTCTCTCTCTCTCTCCCCCTCTATCTATCTATCATCTATCTATCTACCTATCTATCTATTATCTATCTATCTATTATCTATCTATCTATCTATCTATCTATCTATCTATCTATCTATCTATCTAGTTAACAACTAAACAGTAAATCTGTTTCATTACTTTATAGGCATGCTATCATAATGATTCACAATCCTTTTCTCTAGACATTTTTATATTCAGATGACAATTCTCTTTAAAGTTGTTGTGAATATAGAAAAATGAGGAAATTATTTGTAAAATTCAAGCTGCAGATCAGAAGTTTCTAAATATTCAGAAGAAGGTGGGGGAAGAATGGCATTTCTTGGGCCTTCCAGACTCCAGTGGACAAGTGACCTGGGCCCTTGCAACCCCTTGTACCAAGATGAGTAGAGAACAGATAAAGCTCTTTGGTTTGGGGCCTAAGACCATCACTACTGGGACCCTTGCCCAAGTCTGACTGTGGATGGCTCCCTTTGGGCCCTATGAGTCTCCACTGTTATACTGCCCCTTGTTAAATGCATTATTAGTATTGATGCGATATCTATGAACACTCCTGCTAGCCTTCATCACCAAGCCCTGATAGGAATTGCTTCAGTGAGGGCTATTTTGGTGGGCATAAGGAAGAATGTGAACCTACTGGACTCATAAATTGTAATTAAAAACCTGGCCATTTGATCGAGCCATTGGAAAGCTCTGACTGAAATTTAAAAGAAGTCCCCTAAGGGGATAAAACATTTGTATAATAATCAATTCTGCTTTTAAAATATTTTGTTCCTCATATGGATATTCACCACAGAGGCCCTTATGCTAATCAAGAGAACATAACCATACTTACATGATTCAATATATAATTCACTTTCTAATGGAATACTGTTATCTCTGTTCCCTTTTCTTATCTTCTTCCTATGGCCTGAAACCTTGGGCTCACCAGGTTATTTTTAGTATCATTGTATAACTCTTTCCTCTATCTTTTAAAAAATATATTTTTTTATTGATTTCAGAGAGGAAGGAAGAAGGGGAGAGAGAGATAGAAACATCAATGATGAGAGAGAATCATCAGTGGGCTGCCTCCTACCTGCTCCCCACCAGGGAGCCAGCCAGCAACCTGGACATGTGCCCTGACCTGGAATCGAACTGGACATAGGTTCAACCACTGAGCCAAACTGGCTGGGTGCTTCCTTCTATTTTTAGTGCTCTTTCTCTCAGGAAACTCCTACTCAGCTTACAAAACCTAGCTCAAATACTGTCTTCATTGTTAAGGCTTGCTTGTACTCCTCACTTAGGACTTCAGCTTTGATGGATCTGTTGCTTCTACAACAAGAACACTATAGGAGCATTTAGATGGAGAAACAGGAATTTTAAAATATGTTGCTCCGGATAAGGCTGTTCTTTAGGAGAGCCATGTGTCATCATTGTGTCCCAGCCCTCTAAACAGAGGCAGGTAAATAATAAGTTTGCAAAAATATTTGTTGACTAAATAAAAAAAATAACAATGCTTGAGGCTACTTATGTATGGAACTCATAAAGTAGGCCATAACACAAATAATAGAGTCCAAATTTTCACTATTAATTGGTATTGGTGCAGCTGTATCAACCAGTTTTCTGCAGAAAACAGACTATTAGAACTAGAAAGGATCTAAGATATCATCTGGTACAACTCTTTAATCTGAATGATAAGGAAATAGTGACTCCATATTAAGTAACTTGACCCATATCTCATAACTGACTGTTGGCAGTATTTGAATCACATAATGTTAAGCATTATACTAATTTTATTTATGCCAGTTGATACTCTGCTGTAAACAAGGAAGAGCCAACTTTTATATATTTATTTTACCCTGTCATCAGAACCCCATCAGAGAAATCAGATTTATGTTTCTTAATAAACCTTACATAATATAAAACACACTAATAGTTTATTTTCTTTCCTTTTATCTGATATAATTTTGTGGTAATACTGCTTGTCAATTTTGAATCTATGAAACAGAATTTAATTAACCAATAATGATCTGCAGTTCAGATTATTTTACCAATTTGTTCTGTACCTAATATTTGCTTTAAAATATTCCTTTATCTCATAGCATATTTTAAAGTTATAATAGCTGTATTTCTGTAAGACTACAGCAAATTAGATAACTGGTTTTATCCCTTGGTGAGTTGCCATTATAAATAGTAATTCCAAAATGTATATTCGTAACTGATTTTTATCTCAATATTCTCTACCCAAATTTAATGAATTTGTTTAAATATTACTTAAGCAATCATAATTACATTATTTAAAGGTGTGCCTTTTGTTGGGGTTTTAATGCTAGCATTTCAAAATTTTATTTAGTTATAGAAATAAGCTGATCTGTCCAGTCCAGGTAAAATGTAGCTACTCAAGCAGTTTGCAGACTCATTACTGTTCCATCCTGTGACTACTAGGCTCTGAGGCAGAAGAACAAAAGAGCATTCACAGAAAGAAAACCTGGATTGTCGTCCAGCCTTTATCCCAAACGAGCTCTGAGATCTTGGATTGTTCATTTAATTTATCTGTTTTCAATGATCTCATCTACTAAATGGATTTACTATTTAAGATAAAATTTTAGAAATCAATGTTATACTAGATTAGTTGTCATCTTTTTCAGAGACAGTGTAGGGTTCTGTTTAAGTGCCCTGGGGCCATGCTGCCTGAGTTTGTCATTTATGAGCCATTACCTCCAGCGAGTTACTTAAATTCCCTGTGTCTGTGTTCCCTCCTCTATAAAATAGGGGTAACAATAGTATCTATCTCACAGGGTTGTCATGGGGATTATGTGAGTCATTACGGGAAAAGCACTTAGAGCCCTACTAGCAGGTGGTAATTCCTCTTCCTCTCTGTAACTACCTGCCTATTACCTATTGCTATAATGACATAGATTTACTAAGAAGCAGCCAATTCGCAAGTTATGTATTATAGCTGGAAATAATTTTAAGAGCGAGAGAGAAAAAAAGAACTTTACAGGGGAGGACTCAAATCCATGCATACTATTTCCCACGGTCAGACATGGAGTTTCAGCTGAGGATTAAGTACACAATGTGGGGTCTCCAGCAGGCAGATTTGGCCCTATAATGAACCACCACAGACATCAATACACCCAGGGAAACCAATCCCAACCTCTGCTATACCGACTACTGGAACTAAGCTTTTATCCCAGATCTCAAATATTGCCTCTTGTTTCCCCTTGAAATCAATAAAAAATTTCAAAGACCTTTTAGAGTTACAGATTTAGCTGTGAGTCTATTCATTTAAAAAACGTTTCAACATTTAAAAGATAATTATAGCATCAGGTTTATAGCAGAATGCATTCAGGTTTTAACACTATCCTTGAATATTTTTGAATATAAACATACAGGTTCTTTCTCTAAGTGAAGCATATCACTATAACAATAGCAACAAAAGAATAATTCACTGTTTTTAAGGACAACCATGTATTGGGCCCTATACTAAAAGTTCTATAAGCACCATCTAAATAAATAAATAGAACCATCTTTTTGGTATTGTTATCTGCATTTTTCCAATGGTGAAATTGAGGTTCAGATATTTAAGTAACATTTTCAAGAATACAAAGATACTGAGTTAAGTGGTGGAACCAGAATTCAAAACCCCAGTAGTCTGGCTTAGAAGACCATGTTTTCAAACAATATCCTATACTGACTCATCTAAAAAAGATAATGTGCCTCACACCATTTATTGATTCAGATCGAACAGACAAACCTAAATGGGATAGGTCATAGCAACTGCTTCTCTTTGTATCAAATATAATGATTCTTACTCATGAAATCAGTACAACTAAAAAATAGTTCCTAGTAGTTTTGAAGTTTAAGGTTTCTTGTACATTGTGTGTGATTGGTAAGCAGAGTAATGAGCAAAATAAACTGTCCTGGGAGAACAGGTTACTAGGAGCTAGGTGACCTGTTAAAAAGAAAGTGGCGTTGTTCTTGTCAAAGTGATTATTGATTTTCTCTCAGGTTTCTTTAGGGAGTTATAGGATAAATTTCTATTTGTTACAAAATGGAAAAAAAAGTATTCTTAGATGGACTTCTGTGTTTTAGAAATACAATCTTGGAAGGGCAAAATAAAAGTCTAATAGGGAATAATCTGAGTTTTCTTAAAATTCTTTTTGTGGTATTTCAAGACAAAATGGCTTTGAAGAAAGGAACTAACCAAGGGTTTGTGTGTTTTTTGTTTTGTTTTTTTTCTGGTATTCTGAGACAAAAGGATTGGTAAAAGCGACTGAATTAGAAAAAGGTCATCCTTTTAGTTATACATATTACTATATCACACTATAATTTGTTATATACTTGAATTTATTCATATAATAACAGAAAGCTTTCCAAATTTGACAGATCAAACTAATCATTAAATGTTTAAAATCATAGAGACATAAAATTTGTTTTATTCAATAAGAATGTGCTACCCATAGCC
Source organism: Myotis lucifugus (assembly GCF_000147115.1). Classification (NCBI taxonomy): domain Eukaryota; kingdom Metazoa; phylum Chordata; class Mammalia; order Chiroptera; family Vespertilionidae; genus Myotis; species Myotis lucifugus. The sequence continues at coordinate 26,419,439 of NW_005871049.1, read as the reverse complement.
AAAGGAGCATAATAGCATGATGTGAAACATTAAGCAGAAAAGTAGTTGATGATTAAATTTCTTTTTTTATTCTTGTCCCTTTTAGTGACCTGAATGATTAGTTGAGGCATAAGAAATTCTCTATATAGATTCAAAGTGTGTGTCCAGAGGGTTTCTCCTCAAGGCTACCTGGGTTTTATTTCAAATATGTTAAGAGCATAATTCATGAAAATATTAAGCACAGTGTATGTTCATGTGTGGAAATCATAGAGCAGGGTAATTTTTAGAAAATCTGCCTATTTCACCCCAACTGATGAGAATCTATACTGCCTACTGTCACAACTGCTTGAGCACCCTCATCATCTTTAGGTCAAAGATGCCTTTTTAAAAAGAGCCAAAGGCTCATTTACAGGACATAATAGAAAGTAACAGCTGGGAAGACATTGTTAATGTCTACTGGGTAATTAAAATGTGCTCTCAAGATAAGCATGCAAACTGAAATACATATTTATTTGAGAAATCACAGTGGTTTCCAAAGAGCTCTTAGGGGCTGTCAGGTAAATAGCAGCATAAGTAGAAATGAGAATATAGATCTCTATGTGACAGGTACTGAAAATGTTAGTTTCTTTTCCCGTCTGATATGCTCCCTTGTGGCACTCACGGTGTTAGCTACACTTTGATTCCTCTGCCTGTGCATTTAACAAGTTCTCCCATCTTTTTACATTTTTGTGAAATCAGGCACTTTGTGTATGTTACATTTTAACCCGTTGAGGCGAAGAAGGAAGAATAGAGCCAGTTAGGTGGACACAGAATTCTTAAGCCAATAAACAGAACAGAGCATCTGTAAGGCCGTAAAGGGACAATGGCAGAAATAAAAACTACTACTGCAAAGGAAAAAAAATATTTTGACTAGGAACCATTGAATAGTCCTATGAATATAAAAGGCATTCACTGAACTTGTATCAGAAAGGGTCTTTAATCAAGTATTCACTTGATATTTTTAGTAACTTTATTGAAGAATCGTGGCTCTTCTTGTTATTTACCTTATACTACCCATAAAGTCCCATGCCCCACCTCATTCAAAGAGATATTGTCCTAAATACCAACATGATGCTATCTTTCTATAATAATGTATTCATGTCTCCCTTCTCTTTACCCACCTTTTCTGTGCCATGGTTGCAACTTTTGCCTTTATGATGAACATCCTCATTCAATATTTTGGTTTTGATTTGCCAAGAAAGCTTTGGCCTCATTTTCTTATATCCTCATAGATCTCCAGTAAGACGTTGAATCACTACTTAATGAATTTAAAACTAGACTTACTCTTCCCCATACAAAGATTTAGATTTGCATCATTCCTATTCATATTAATGATGCAATGATGACTGTATCATTCTCCTTGGATCAACATTTTCAAAATTAACTTTGAAGTCCTTTTCCTTCACATTCATATTCAACCTATCACTAATAGTTTCCCATAAGTCTTTAGTGCAACTGTACCTGTATTTTGATGTCACACCCACAAGAGATTAGGCCTTTATTACCTCCAATTTGTACTTTTGCTCTTGGCTTTTACCTCTATAATTTAATTTCTGATTCGAACAAAATATAATCACCTAAATTATATCACTTCTCTACTAATAAATTAAAAATAAATAAAAACAAAATACAGAAGATCCAGATCCTAAAATTTGAGAACTTAATTTTATTTACATTTGGCTGATGTAAAGAGCTTAAAATATTTACTATGATTTTGGTCTCTGGCTCTTTTAAAAGAACTATACCCTGATAACACCACAAAGTGTCTGCCACTAATAGATGTATATGTTAATTTAGTGTTTCATGGTTGAATATAATCCAGCGATTTCAGTCAGTGTGCTGCAGCAAATTATATATATGTTGGGGATCTAGTTAAGATTTGATTATCTAACATGTTGGAAGAGAAGACTAAAATGGGATACTTTCCTATAAGTAACACAAATTAGTTGTGCTACTTGTTGCTAAGAATAAAAACGAAGATAAATATGAAGTTGCTATACTCAAAGGACTTAACATTTAGTGTTAGAATAAGTAGACATTTATATAAGCAATTACAAAGTACGACAAATGTCATGATATAAAAATAGATAAATTGTTTTGATATTGCAAAGAAGAGTCCCTGAAAGGGTCAAGAAGGGGAAAGCAGGCATTAAGTATTCTCACAAAAGAAAAATATATCACATTGTATAACCTAAATACATACAAGTTTTATTTATCTCTCATACTTCAATAAAGCAGAAATAAAAGAAGGGCATCCTAAAGGAATTAAAAATTGCTAAAATTTTAAGAAAAAGTAATTTAAAGAGGATTGTGTAGCTGGTTTATGAAATTCCAGGAATAGAAAACAAAACGTCAAAATGCAGAGAGATATGAAAATAACTGTTATAGTTGAGGCCTTATAAGTAGTTGAAGAAGGTAAGGTCCTAAGTGAAAGCAGGGGCACTAAGATAAGAGGAAGGATATTCAGAGATGTTAAATAGGTAAAATCAAGTATCTACTTCTGAGATAAGATGAGAGGGAAACTAAGGGTGATTCTCAAGTCTTTATGAGGATTGATGAATGGTGACACTATTAATTGGGCATATAATATAGATAAATGGGTAGATGATTTAAAATGGTTTTTTAACATGTGCTGCATTTGAAGAACCTAAGTATATATAAATATATAATAAAAGTGTAATATGCTAATTAGACTGGACATCCTTCCAGACAAAGCAGGGGCTGCGAGGGAAGCCCCGGTCCTGGGTGCCAGAGGGAAGCCGGTGCCAGCACCCGGGAGAAGGAAGGCCTACTCTTGCAGAATTCTGTGCATCAGGTCTCTAGTAAATATGTAAGTGGAAATGTCTAGCAGGGAATTAGGTATATGGGTTAGGGGAAGATGAGAGGTTTGAGTTGGAATATAAATTTATGAGTCACCAGGGTACAGGTACAAGTTCAAATCGGTGGGTTTAACCAGATAGCCTATGGAAACTGAATAGTATGTGGAGAGAGAGAGAGAGAGAGAGAGAGAGAGAAGGAAGGAAGGAAGGAAGGAAGGAAGGAAGGAAGGAAGGAAGGAAGGAAGGAAGGAAACTAACTAAGGACAGAAACCTGTGGAATTCTAACTAATATTTATGGTTTGGACAGAGGAAGAGGACTCCAAAAGGGAAGATGACAAGGACTGACCATAAAAAGAAAAGTAGGGAAGGGGTGAATACTTTCCTAGAAACAAATGGAGGAGAATTTTGAGAAGAAAGATTATGAAGAGACGTTATATGAGAAAAAGCCTGAACATGTGGACAGCTGTGGTGAATTAGTCAATATATACATCATTGGTAATAAGTTAATGAGGTAAAGAAGTGAGTAGAATGGGACTCTGTAAGTATGGTTGTGAAAGAAAGCAAAGAGATAAAGGCAATAAAATGATTGCAGATTGGGTTAGGAAGGACTATTTTTTTAAAAGATAAGAAATACGTGATATTTCTTTGCTGAGGGGAAAAGATCATAGTAGTTACATGTACAGTAGAGAGAAAAGACCCAGGATAGTCTCAACCTACAAGAAGTGGACACTGATAGAACTGGGAACCGTGGTGGGAAAGTGTTTCTGTGCATTATAGTGCAGTAACAGAAGGCATGGGTTCTGGAATTATTTATACCTTCCCTTGACTTTCAGCTTAGCCACTTACCAAGTGGCCTTGAAAAACATTAAATTAATAACAACACCTGCCTCAATACAGTTATTACCATATTTAAGTAAGATGTTGCCCATAAAATTCTCTGATATAGAAATAAATCATACAGCTTTGGTATAATTACTTATAATATCATACCTTGAAACTAGAGGTAAGAATATAAGAACGAGTATGAATACAATGGGTCGTGTGAATCTGTGCACATTTTCCCCAAAATTTTCCAACTTCTCTGTATCACAGTCAGCACATGGTCATGGACTGAGAGTGACCGAGTAGGTGTTGAGTTGGGGAGTTTGAAGACAATAGCAGAGATGTGAAAGCATTTTGTAGAAAGAGGAAAGGAGAACACTAAGGAAGAACAAACAATGGAGAAAATGTATATGTGTGCATTTTGAATTTAAAAAAATTATTTTCTCTCCTCCTCTTTCTCTTCCTCCTCCCTTTTATTCTCCTTTTTTAAAAAGCACTTTTAAGCAGCTCTGATACAGGAGCAAAAAAGGCAGATCTGTTCACAGTTAGGGAATTACTTGCTGAGTGTAACATAGAGCAAGGGGACTGAGAATATTGACAAAGGTTAGCCCAAGTGATGTCACAACAAATCTGTAGATTAGGAGAAAATGACAAATGAAAGACCCCTGAAGAACGAGACAGTGTAAGAGAGGAGGACTAATAAAACTGGGATAACAGGGATTACAATCCTAGAGAAAGATATTTTACCGTAAGATTTCAGAGTGGGCGATTCTGGGCGATGGCATGGAATGACAGCTATGGATGTGAAGAGAGGAAGTGAAGTGAGCGTCAAGCTGAAGGCATGCAAGAACTGTGAGAAAGAGGCATCATATATGTTACTTATATGGACACATGAAGCATGTGCCAATATTCTAAATGAATTCTGGAAGACAACCAAATTGAAAGAGACAATGAATGGCAGAGGATGAGGAAGGGTTTTTAAATAAAACGGGGAGATAGTGATTTAGAGGGTGCTGTAGAAAGCAGAATAAAGACAAGCATAGCCAAGGGTATCTTGTTGCTGGGGGTGCGGGGAAGATTCCAGCTATGGCAAAGAAGTTGAAAAAGAATTGTGAAGAAAAGATTGATGACACAGTAGAGAATGTGTAAAACAGAGAAACTTGTCTTCAGGGATTGCATGAGAGTAGAATTTGAGACTGGGAATAGGAGAGATTTTCATTATGGTGTTTTGGCCTCAAGATACCCAGTGGAACTCTGATATTTCATTTCTAGAGCAGATCCTGGTCAGAAGCCTATAACGATTTCGGATCAGATGCTGTGATCACTTTCAAAGAGAATGTTTGTGCTGCTGATCACTGTTTACAGGTCTCACAGACACCACTTACATCATGAAAGGAACAGAATGGAGTTAGACAGTGCTCCTTAAAGAACCTGCTTTCTATTTTAGTATCATTTGTCAGTTCAACTGTTTGTTATAACAAGACATCCACTGGGCCCTGTAGCAGCTACTGTTCCGTCCATAGGTTCTCCACCCTTACCATTTCAGGGCTTCCCATCCCAATTCCAGATGACAGCACTTGTACCTCTTTGAGCACTTCCTCTGTGATCAGAACATACTCTACCCTCACATATGATATTTTATGCCCAAATAGCTGGAAATTAACCCTGACTCCCACTCCCCTGAGAACAGACCTTCAACCAGTGACCGATGAACATCTGGTTTCCTTGATCCTTGCGGGGGATAAATCCGAAGCACTTTTCTACTCTGACTCCCAGAGCTTCCTCGCAGGACTAGACTCCAGGTGCCCACAGCAGAAACCTGCTTCATTGATCTCCTTTATTTCTCAGTTTCACTTCTCTGCTCCCCACTGATGTTTCTGGGATCATCTTCCAAGGAAAACAAACCCTATGTGCCCTCAGATTTCTGTAACAGGTAAAGCAAACGAAGAGAGGTCCCAAGAGAAGAGGTGCCAGCCAGCCATACATTCCAAATGAAAGTCACTAGATCACTTAAGAAGTGCTTGCAAAGAAGTGGCTAAGAACGATTTGTGATCATTAATTACAAGACTATCAAAAGGACTGAGGGGACCAAGCGTGAACTGTTGTGGGCTGTTGAGCTGAAACCCGGATGTAGATTAGGGTTTCAGAGCAACACCAAGGGAGCTTCATGTTTCCAATGAAGGCTGTGGGGCCACAGAAGCTAAACTGTGGCCTGAGACCTGCTCTGATGAACGAATGAGATGTGTTTGCCTTGAGAACGGGCTGCACTCACTCCCAGAATTTCAGGGTGCAAAATATGCTGATTTTCCATGGCTCTGAGGGTCACTTGAAAGAGTAAGATGGCTTGGAACTTGCCTGCTAAGAGAATGGTGAAAACAGCATATTTAAGAGGTTTCAGGTAGTATGACAGAAGAAGAAAGCATAGAAGGAGTCATAAACTGAGAGGAAAGATTTCCTTGTTCTAAGAGAATTGAGGTGACAGATGTCCAATCTGCAGAGGGATTGTGAGGAGAGGAGGAGAAAAAGGGAGGGGGGTAGTGGATGGGTCTTCAGAGTTCCCAAGTAAACTAGACAGAGAGTCAGATTTAAGTATGGAAGGGCCAGTAGAAAGTACTGTCAGATTAGATCAGTGGTTCTCAACCTTGGCCAAACATTAGAATCACCTGGGAAACTTTTTAAAATCCTGATTTCTGGGCCTCATCCTCTGGAAATTCTGTTTCTTTGTTACTAATGTTGTGGCCCCACCCCATAACAAAGAAACAGAATTTCTGGAGGATGAGGCCCAGAAATCAGGCCCAGGATTTTAAAAAGATTCCCAGGTGGTTCTAATGTTTGGCCAAGGTTGAGAACCACTGGATTAGATCAATACCACTGAGAGGATTTTTCTGAATTTTATTTGCCACTTAGTCTCCACTTAACACCTGGGGCGGCCAAAAAACAGAGTCAAGCCAGTTGATGTTGCCCTATTAATCCAACTCTTCACTTTCCCCAGTGGGTTCACAGGTCCAAACTAATGGAAGAGAAGTGTTTCAATTATAATTTACAAATTGACAAATACTGGAAATTTCTATTACAGAATGATGATCCTCTTGTGACTGAAAGTCATAAAATGAATTTTTATTATCAAAGATAAACTAGAAATCATGGAATGAGCCCCAGTTTTTGCCAGGGGTGGAGAAAACTATCGCCACAGGGACAGTGTGCTCTAAGAATCCAGGATTTTTTTTCTGCTTTTAACCTTTGGAATTCTACTTTTCAGCATAATTGGTACAGCCCTTTTGGATATTCATGAATTCACATTTGTTCCTTGGTAACAAGAGTCAAGAGTCTCAATTCATGGTTGATTAAAACTCATGAAAATATTCTGGAAAGGTATATATAGTCAAAATTAATAATTATCTGCCCTAGCCGGTTTGGCTCAGTGGATAGAGCGTCGGCCTGCAGACTGAAGGGTCCCGGGTTCGATTCCGGTCAAGGGCACATGCCCGGGTTGTGGGCTTGATCCCCAGTGGGGGGCATGCTGGAGGCAACCAATCAATGAGTCTTTCTCATCATTGATGTTTCTATGTCTCTCCCTTCTCTTCTGAAATCAATAAAAATATATTTAAAAAATTAATAATGATCAACATTGAGAACTTAGGAAATGCTCTGTTTCCTTGAATCCTAAATAGAATAATGAATGAATGTTTTAGCTGTCATTTTTAGTTATATACTTAAATTTGGCAAATGATTGTTAATTATTGATGTGTGAATCATAAGACTTTTTATAGATTGGTATATACACTACTTTTTTTTCATTGCCTAAACCTATAGACTTGGCTGGCTGCTCCACCCTTGTTTAAGGGTTTTGGTTCACCTTTAGGGCATATCTCCTTCATTTCTTGCTGGTCTCTCTTCACTTTCACCTGCCATATAGTTGCTCTTTGTACTCCTGGTTCTCATCCATTTCTAAACATGTCCAACTCAGGAGGTCTAAATTGCAGTGAACTGGCAGTGCTGATGGACTGGTTGGCTTCCACACTCTTCTTGTTGGCGATCTTGTTGTACCATTACACACTGATTATGGTTTATTGATGATGTCTGTGAAACTGTGTAAGAGGCCAGATGCATGATCTCTAAGGAGTGGAAGCCTCACAGCTGGTTAGTATGTTATGCACCATTTCTGCTTTCTACATTACATGATGCGGTATCAGTGACATAGTACCCAATAACCACCTGAAGGGCAGGTGGTTCTTGATGCATCAGCTCACCTTGCTGCCTAAGTAGAAATTCACAGTAACTTGGTATAGTCACAGGTATTTTTAAAATTTCTGTAATAATGATTTGAAAAAAATCTTTTCTAACTATGAACCAGTTTTTGAAGAGTATTTTCATAGTTGAAGGTCAGTATATGAGTAACTTAAAAATTAGAAGCCTTGAATATTTGGGATGTGGTGAGGAGGGACATGCATGGATTAAGCTTGGAGATACGTTCAGTCTATTTTATTTGCACCACAAGTTTCTAGAAGGATTGTAACCATAAATATTCTAATTTGACCAAAACACAGAATTAGTTATAAAGATTCTTTGAAATTTTATTTCACTTTCAAGAGTGAGGTCACACTAATGTCATCTCAAACATCAACTTTTTACATGATCTTGTTATTCAACTTTTTACTGAGTGCCACTTAAGGTTTATGTAAATACTAGAAATAAATGTTAAATAGGAAGTCAGCTCGAAAATAGACAAAGTAACTTCTAAATGAGTTTAGTTCTGGAGATGAATATTTCTATTTTAAATATTACTAAATGGACAGGTACTTGCTTATTATTTAACTCCTGCTTAACGTGGCATGCTTATCTTGTATCCTTACTAGCTAGGAACACAATGATACTCCACATCCTCTAAAATCATACTTATCACAACTACAGCTGCTGATGTAGGTGATTCGTGCAGTAAATTACTTCCTGACCACTAGGTGAGGCTATGAAACCTCTTGCATTATTAACAGAGCTCTTGGAAACATTTGCATTCCTTGAAGGAAAATAATTTTCCTTGAAAATTTGAGTCATTTTAACCCCATCTTTTACTGATGACTGAAAAATGATCCAGATTCTCTGTAATAATATTAAAGCAACATTACAATAATGACACAGAAGCTGCAATCACTATCTTATGTTTCAGAAGGAAATGGATATATTGCTAAGGTCACCTTACAGTTAATTCAGGCTTTCCACTAATAGTCATCAGTTCATCATGGTGACATGCTAACTATTCTTCGTTTCTTTCTTTTTCTATTTATCGGTCCAAGTCACAACTCATTACTTTCATCTATTTGGATTGCAGACCACAGATTACTTCTAGGACTTAGGAGGCTATGAAAATGTGATTACATTAGGAGTGACTATATAAACCACTACCGGTATAACATCACATCAAATAATTTTTCTTTTTATTTTATCGGTTCCTCATCAAGATTAACTTAGTAATAATCTGCAGGCCCTTGTAATGCTGGAGGAATGATGATCAACCCTGAAAAATGATTAGCACTGGATATGAAAAATTGAGTATTGCACTATTGTGATAGCTAATATGTATCTTTACTTTTGAAGACAGATTTATTGCACTTTAATTTAGAAGCAAGCATTTCACTATTTTGGCTATCACACAAATTTAACCAACAAAAAAAATTCAATTTTCCTAAATATCTCATTATACTTCTTGCAGAGAATATAATAATATGCACAGAGTAGCCATTCAATAAGAAATTATTAGGTTCAAGATATCATGATTATATTTTATATTACGAAAGAATGAAGGTTCATTTGCATATCTCACTACTGTCTAAGTTTTAATTTATTTAATCATATAAATTCAAGTAACAAGTTTTAAATATTTAGATGTGGTATTTCATATTTAAGACAAATTGGGAGATGTTGAAATAATAACATATTTATTTTAAAATATGTTTTATCATTTTTTTTAGAGAGGAAGCAGATAAAGATAGATGGTAGATGGAAGGAAGGAAGAAAGGAAGGAAGGAAGGAAGGAAGGAAGGAAGGGAGGAAGGGAGGAAGAGAGGAAGGGAGGAAGGGAGGAAGAAAGGAAGGAAGGGAGGAAGGAAGGAAAGAAGGAAGGGAGGAAGGGAGGAAGGGAGGAAGGAAGGAAGGAAGGAAGGAAGGAAGGAAGGAAAAAAGATCAATCAGTTGCCTCTCAAACCTGCAACCTGGGCGTATGTGCCCTGATCAGGAATCGAATGAGTTGACACTCAACCAACTGAGCCACACTGGCCTGGGCTGAAATAATAATTTAAAATCTTAAAGATTATTGTGTTCTCTGTCAACTCAGATATTTACATAAGAGATTCATAGAGAAGTCATTTTAACCAAAAGTCTTTCTTCTGAATCTAAGGTCAGATAGAAGTTGATAAATGGGCAGAAGAAGCTAATTTCAGTCAAATATTCTTGATGGAGAATATTTGTGAAGAAAGGCACAGTTAAGTAGTGTTTTTTTGGTTTTTTTAGTTAGATGTTTTTGGTAGAAGAGGGGCATAAAATGATAAGATGTGTTATTCAATTCTGCTTCTAAAATGAGGTAGTTCTGGAAAACCATAGATAAAGAATTACCCATTAATCTTTGCTGGCACTCAAGTAAACATGATATAAATTTAAGAACTAAAATGAGTTGAATTTACTTCTGAGAGTAAACAAAACTGCAATTTTATTTCAGCCTATAAAGGCTTCTAAGATATGTGATGAGATACTGTACATATAAAACCCTAAAGACTCCATCAAAAAATTATTAGACTTAATAAATGAATTCGGCAATGTAGCAGGATACAAAATTAACTCCAAGAAATCTATGGCATTTTTATGCACCGATAGTGAACTCACAGAAAGAGAAGCGAAAAAAACAATCCCATTTACCATTGCACCAAAAAAATGAAGACACCTAGGAATAAACTTAACTAAGGAGGTAAAAGACCTCTACTCAAAAAACTACAGGACATTGAAAAAGAGATAGAGGCAGACATAAACAGATGGAAGAGCAACGGTATTCATGGATTGGTAGAATCAACATCATTAAAATCTCCATACTATCCAAAGCAACCTATAAATTCAATGCACTCCCCATTAAAATATCAATAGCATATTTCAAAGACCTAGAATGAACTCTCCAAAAATTCATCTGGAATAAAAAAAGACCCTGAATAGCTGCAGCAATCCTGAGAAAGAAGAACAAAGTAAGAGGGATCTCAATACCAGATATCAAGCTGTATTACAAAGCCAATGTTCTCAAAACTGCCTGGTACTGGCACAAGAACAGACATATACACCAATGGAATAGAACAGAGAACCCAGAAATCGGCCCGAACCAATATGCTCAATTAATATTTGACAAAGGAGGCAAAAACATACAATGGAGTCAAGACAGTCTCTTCAATAAATGGTGTTGGGAAAATTAGACAGATACATGCAAAAAAAAATGAAACTAGACCACCAACTTACACCATACACAAAAATAAACTCAAAATGGATAAAGGACTTAAACATAAGACGGGAAACAATAAAAATATTAGAGAAATCCACAGGCAGCAAAATCTCAGACATATGTCCAAGCAATTTCTTCACCGACACAGCTCCTAGGGCAATGGAAACTAAAGAGAAAATAAACAAATGGGACTACATCAAAATAAAAAGATTTTGTACAGCAAAAGAAACCATCAACAAAACAAGAAAGCCCACTCCATGGGAGAACATATTTGCCAATGTTATCACCAATAAGGGTTTAATCTCCAACATTTACAGGGAACTCATACAACTTAACAAAAGAAAGATAAACAACCCAATCAAAAAATGGGCAACGGACCTAAATAGATACTTTTCGGAAGAGGACATAAGGAAGGCCAAGAGTCATGAAAACATGCTCAAAGCCACTAATCATCCGAGAGATGCAAATCAAAACAACGAGGTACCATCTCACACCTGTCAGAATGGCCATCATCAACAAATCAACAAATGACAAGTGCTGGAGAGGATGCGGAGAAAAAGGAACCCTCATTCACTACTGGTGGGAATGCAGACTGGTGCAGCCACTGTGGAGAACAATATGGAGTTTCCTCAAAAAACTAAAAATCGAACTCCCATTTGACCCAGTGATCTCACTTCTAGGAATATATCCCAAGAAACTAGAAACACCAGTTAGAAAGGATATATGCACCTCTATGTTCATAGCAGCACAATTCACCATAGCTAAAATTTGGAAAGAGCGTAAGTGCCCCAAATCAGATGAGTGGATTAAAACACTGTGGTACATCTACACAATGGAATACTATGCTGCTGTAAAAAGGAAGGAACTCCTACCATTTGCAACAGCATGGATGGAGCTGGAGAGCATTATTCTACGTGAAATAAGTCAGTCAGAGAAAGATAAATATTATATGATCTCACTCATTTGTGGAATATAATGAACATAAACTGATGAACAAAAAAAGATCCAGAGAAAGAGAAGCATCAATCAGACCTCAGAGGGAAGGTAGGGGAGGGAGGGGATATGTGGGAGAGATCAAACAAAGGACTTGTATGCATGCATATAAGCATAACCAATAGACACAGACACCAGGGGGGGTGAGGGCATGAACGGGAGTGGGGTGGGGGACAATGGAGGAATAAGGACACATATGTAATACCTTAATCAATAAAGAAAAAAAAGAAATGTGATGATACTAGCGTTAACATAAAGAAAACAAAATATATGTTTCTTTTACAAAATGAAATTAGCATACTCCCTTGATTTTAAAAGCAAGAAAAATTTGTAACAAAAAATTCAGAACATACAAAAAAATAAAAAATGAGAAAATAAGAATTACTCAATTCCATCAGTCAAAGGAAACAACATTTAGAGTTGGAAATATAGGTTTGTGTACTGATGAGACCATACTATGTTGTATTTTTAACTTGCCCTTTCCCCTGTAATATATAGAGAGGGTTTTTTAAAAATCACTAATTTATCTTTTAAAACACGATTTTAATAACTGCAAATAATTCTCTATATAGACATATAATGATAACTTGACCATTCGTGCTTCTTAGGTGATTTTTTAATCTTGACTATTATAATCAATGCTAACATGATTTCTTTCCAGTTTATTAAGAAAAGTTTGACATATTTTACTGTATAAGTTTAAGGTGTACAGCACAGTGGTTTAGTTTATATAAATATAGTAAATTGATTACCACAATAGGTTTAGCTAACATGCATCATCTCATATAGATACATTAAAAAGAAAAAGGATAAACATATCTGTATGATGAGAACTCTTAGGATATACTCTCTTAACATCTTTCCTATGTATCATACAACACAGTATAGTCATGTTGTACATATCCCTAGTACTTATTTATCTTATAACTGAAAGTTTCTGAGTTTTTGTTTGTTTGTTTTTCTGATCACCTTTCTTCAATTCTGCCTCCTCCTCATCCTCTGCTTCTGATAACCATGGTCTGGCCTCTTTTCCTTTTTTTTTGTATATATTTTTTTGACTCCACATATAAGTGAGATCAAAAAGCAATTGTCTGTGACTTATTTCACTTAGTATAATGCCTTACAAGTCCATCCCTATTGTTTCTAATGGTAGGATGTCCTTCTTCTGTTTCTTTTGTTTTTAACTGCTGAGTAACATTCCATACAGAGGTCAGCAAAAGTATGGTTATAGTTGTTCATTTGGAAAATAATACAATAATTAATAATTATAAAAGAATAAGTTCTGTGTTTCACATACTGTAAACCTACTTTTGCCCACCCCTGTATATAGCTCACAACTTCTTTACCCAATCATCCATTTATAAATGCTTAGGCTGTTTCCATTTCTTGGCTGTTGTAAATGATGCTGTTATGAACATGGGGATGCGGATATTTTTTCAAGTTTTGTTACCTATGAATATAGTCCCAGAGTGTAATTGCTGGGCCATATGGTAGTTGTATTTTTAATTTTGGGGGAATCCTCCATACTGTTTTCCATAGGGGCTGTATCAATTTATAATTTCACCATTAAGGCAGAGGGTCCCCTTTTCTCCATATCCATACCATCTATCTATCTATCTATCTATCTATCTATCTATCTATCATCTATCTATCATCACTTTAAATTAACCTACAATGTTTTGAGACTACTTACATGTATAAAAATACTCAGGTTGTATAGCAGTCTGAATTAATTTTAAGAAACCAATGGAAAAAGTTGTGTGTACTTAAAAGGTGGAGAAATCTGAATTTTAATCCCTGATATCATATAGAGGTCTTTCCTTACAGACATATAAAGCTTCAATCTCCATTAAAAACTAAGAGGATATCTCTGTCACCTGACCAAGAATTCTATCTTTCAATATGAACCAGGAGGACTTTGGGAAATACCTGATTGTTCTTTAGGCATATTAAGTATCATAGATTTATGTCAATTATGCCTATTCTAGAGGGACAAAGGTAATCTTAGGTGTAAATAAATGGCTCTTTAATATTTTAAGTCACTGTAGTGCTTGTTTATTATAGGTATTCCTGAAATACCATAGGGAAAAAATAAAACTTTAAAGCATGGCATGAAAAAAGAGAGGGTAGATCATGCACAAAGAGCCACAGATCTCTCTAAGATAGACTGGGTTTGGCTCTCTATTACTACATTGTCCATTGAGTCAACTTTTCCTATTAATTGTTTTTCACTTACTACCCTCAACCCTGTTGGCCTATCTGCTCCTTAATCATTATCATAATATTAGAGGTCTGGTGCACAAATTTGTGCACCAGTGGGGTCCCCTGGCCTGGCCTGTGAGATGGAGCCAAAACCTGCTCTCCAACATCCCCTAAGGAGTCCTGGATTGCGAGAGGGCACTGGCCAGGCCGAGGGACTCTACCAGTGCATGATTGGGGCCAGGGAGGGATGCGGGAGGTTGGCCAGCCGGGGGGCAGGGGAGGACCGTGGTTGGGCTCCACGGCCTGACCACAGCAGCAAGCTAACCTACTGTTCAGAGAGTCTTCCCCCTGGTGGTCAGTCAGTGAACATCATAGCGATTGGTTGACCAGTCGATTGTCTGCCCCTTGGTGGTCAGTGCATGTCATAGCAGTGGTTGAGCAGCCTTAGCATATTAGCAGCATATTATGCTTTGATTGGTTGAATGGCCAACTGGACAACCTGACACTTAGCATATTAGGCTTTTATTACATAGGATTTTCTTAGTTTTATCATCTATCAACAAATACAGGGTGACCCCCCAAAATGTATACACACTCTAACAGCTGATAGCTCAAATTTGAAAATGAAATGTATTTTAATAAACACTCCTTTTATAATTAATCAAAGTGTGTACATTTTTTGGGGGGGACACCCTATATTTATTGACTACCACATTCTGGGCATTGTCCTAGATTATAGGTAAACACCAGTAAACAAAATCCCCCATATAGAGGTTATATTTTAGTAACTAGAGTCAGAAAATTAACAGAATAACTGAAATATAAAATATATTAGGTAGTAATAGTTGATATAAAGAAAAATAATTCAGGGAAGAGGTATTTGTGGAGGGGAGGGGAAGTGTTGTAATATTAAATAATATAGTTAGAGATTGTTTAGTTGAAATTGTAACATTTTAAGTCACTTGTCTAATATTTTTCTGTGTCCTTCTCATTTCCTATATTTTCTATTCTCCATCCCTTCTTTATTTTTTCTCCTTAGTACTTATAATTCTTTCTCTTTACATATATTTACTAGAGGCCTGCTACATGAAAATTTATGCACTGCAGGGGGGGGGGTCCCTCAGCCTGGCCTGCCCCCTCTTACAGTCAAGGAGTCCTCAGGGGATGTCCTACTGATGGCTTAGGCCCGCTCCCCATGGGAAGCTGCAGTCTGGCCTCCCTTTGTGTGAGGCGACCAGCTGATCATGGGAAGATACTGCCCCCATCACGCACTGCTGCTGCCACTGCCGGCCGCCATGGCTGCCTGAGCCTCAGCCTGGCCCTCACAGCAGCAGCCACCATCTGCAGCTTGCCTGAGCCTTGGCTGTGAGGGCCGAGGCTCAGGCAGCTGCTGCGGCTTTGTCTGGAAGGATGTCTGGAAGACATTCGGTCTAATTAGCATATTACCCTTTTATTAGTATAGATCTTGTTTACTGACCCCATTATAATATAAGTTCTATGAGGACAGTGATTTTTGAATGTCTTATTCAC
This sequence comes from Myotis lucifugus, assembly GCF_000147115.1. NCBI lineage: Eukaryota > Metazoa > Chordata > Mammalia > Chiroptera > Vespertilionidae > Myotis > Myotis lucifugus. The sequence continues at coordinate 26,403,584 of NW_005871049.1, read as the reverse complement.
TACTGTATTCCAAACTAGAAAGTGCTTATCTCATAAAAAAGTGATAAATATAATTAAATGAGGAAAGTGAATGAGTGAACGAAGGAAAGCATTTTGGGCAGAGGTAACAGCAATTTCAAAGGCAGTGAAGTAAGAGTGTATCTGAACATTCAGTGTGTCTGAATTAAATGAAAAACTAAAAGGCAAGTGTAGTTGTAGTAGAGTGAGTCTGGAAAATAGTAGTAAGAGATGACAATAGAAAAGTAATGAAGTAGGAGGTGGTTAGCAGCTAAGTAGGGCTTCAGGCCACTGTGATAACTTTGACTTCTACTTTGAGTGGGATGGAAAGCTATTTGGATGGGTCATATTAGTGGCAAGACCTCACTTTAGTTTTTACAAGATCACCCTGACTGTTGTGTTGAGAATTGTTTGATGAGCCAATAATGCAGTGGTTCTCAACCTTCTGGCCCTTTAAATACAGTTCCTCATGTTGTGACCCAATCATAAAATTATTTTCGTTGCTACTTCATAACTGTAATGTTGCTACTGTTATGAATTGTAATGTAAATATCTGATATACAGGGTGGTCTTAGGCGACCCCTGTGAAAGGGGTCAAAGGGGTCGTGACCCACAGGTTGAGAACCACTGCAATAATGGAAGCAGAGATACCATTTAGGAGTTTATTACAATAATAGCCTTCTTAATATTTGCTATTGTCCAATCTCTGTAAGTATGACTTTCTCATTGTCCAGAGTACTGTTTCTTTTGCTCAGTTCAGAGCAAGGAAAAATAAAAGCAAATATAAAGTATCCTTATAAATAAATTAAAATGGAGAGAGAAAAATACTGAAAAAATTTATGACTTGGCTTAAATCATGTACCTGGAAGTAAACAGCTTATATATAGTATTAATTCAAATTTTAAAAATTTCAGTGACTATAAATATGAATGGAAGGAACACTTTATGTTTACTTTTTTTTGGAAGGAACACTTTAAATAAAATATAAAGTTTTCTAGCATTAGAATTTCTTAAACAATATTTTTGTACTTAGGAAAAAGTCCCTTTAATTATGTTTGAATGACAGTGTATCTTCTAATACTGATAGAAAATAAATGTTTTCTGGACAGTAAAATTTAAAAATGGGGCTGTTAATATTTTTTACTCTAAGTAATTTAGTCATAGAAGATACCTGGAAAATTTGTTTAGCCCTAATTCTGGAAAATAATTGGATTTAAACCCCCATTTCAATGAAATAAGGTGCAAGTAGTCATATACTTAACTGTGACTGGAATGCAAATGCCAATGATCAATTCTATTCTTTGTCAAAAGGCTTGAAGAGCCTGAACACTCTACAGTAATGGTTTCACAAAAAGACTTTGATAAAACTGTGCACCAAAGAAGCAATCTTCCTTTCTCTGACAACACACACACACATACACACACACTCAGTAACTAATAATTTATCAACTCCCAGAGACAATTAACAACTATTCTCATAGGTAGACAATAGTAAACCCTGTTCTTACATCTTGTATTTATTTATTGGAAGGTATATTATTATATGTTTCTGAAATTTCCCTACAGAGTAGCAATAACTAGCAGTTAATTAATGATTTTCATGTGCTAAGCAACGTGCTACATGCTTTACATACATACTCTCAGTTAAGATTCACTAAAACTCCGTGAGTAATGTGCCATCATCATACTCATTTTAGAAATGAGAAAACAAGGCTAAAGGTTAATCTCCAAGTTCATGCCGACTCTAAGTGGTTTGGCAAAGATTCAAATTCTGATTCCATAAAGCGGTGATTACCCACTGTGCAAAGACCATAATTGGAAACGACACTGGATGTAATTAGCTATAGATGTTAAAAATAAAGCATTTTTTAAATAGAACAATACTTAATTGCTTATTTTTTAAAATATAATTTCTCTAACAAATTAACTAGTTTTCAAAGTTCTACCTTTTGGGCCAGTTGATCAGACAGATTCTTTCTTCCATCACAAGTGGCCAGGATTCTACAAAGAGTACACTGGTGAAAATTCTCTGCTTTTAGGTACCTAGAAATAATATCTGGAATTCCTGTTTTTTCAGGAATACTACTCAGGCATAGAGACAACCTCATTGCTGGGTAACAATTCCAAAACATAGGAGCTTAAAACAATACTATTACGTCTCATAGTACTATGAGCTGTCTGGCATCAGCTGGATGTTCTCACTTGGTGTCTCATATGGCTTCAGTCAGATGAAGGTTTGACTGGGCTGGCCATCCAAGATAGCTCACTCACAGGGCAGGCAGTTGAGGATGGCTGTTGGCTGGAGCTGTTGACTAGAATTCCTGTGTTGGTATGTGGCCTTTTGATGTAACTGGGCTTTTCAGTACAAGGAAGCTGGGCTTCCAGAGGTAGTGTCCCTGAGCTGAGTGTTGTAGTAAATCCAGTCAGAAGCTGCAAAGGATTCCCAGAACATCAATTCTGCCTTATTATACAGGTCGAGCAACACAGTAAGGCCGGTTAAGAGTTAAGGGAGGGAAACTAGATTCTCCCTCTCGTTGGAGCACTGTGATGTGGCTATAGAGTGAAAATTATGGTGTCCATATTTGGAGATTGAATGCTATACTTATAAATCAAATCTTTGTCAGACTACAGTCAATAATTTGAATTATGGTTGAAAGCCAATTGATTATGCAATGAAGCACTGGCATGGAAAGTTTGATTGAAAGGATATGTGATTTCTTCTTTAAAAAAATTGGAGTTCAAGTTTAGAGAAGAAATAAAAACAAAACAAAACAAAAACTTGGTGATGTGTACCAAAGCTTCTATCTTCGGGCTTGAACATGAGACTTTGTCAAGCAAGCTTTGTGGAATTAATTTGAATTTGCTTTTGCAATGGACCACCAGGAATAAGGTTGGCTTTTCTGGGCTTAACAATAGAACTCACATTGCTCACATGAAAGAAGATGAAATTCATTTGGTTTATTGTATAAATGAATTACCATCATTTGAATTGTTTCCACTCCTAGGCATTGGTTTAGGAATGATTGCATTAATAATTTAAATGAAACTCCTAGAGTGATATTTCATTATTAATAAATAGTTAAAGGAAGAATTTTAGTTGCTGGTTCCCTTAATTCATACTTCATCACTTATCTACTTCTCCTCACAGGACCTGCACTACTGTATACATTCATGAAGCTAGAAAGCTGAACCTCTGAAAAGGAAGAGTTGGAAGGAATAAGCATGTCTGCCATTCATTTCTGCCCAATGGGCAGAAATAAGTGTGGGGGATGATGAGAATATCTTAATTTCTAGAAAGATAAGAACTTGGAATTTCCAGGATCGAGGTAAGAAGGTAGTTACTTAAGAGGCGAGCAACATTTTAATAATTAAAATGTAATACTAAAACAACTCAAAATCAGACACAAAATATGGAGTTAAAGAAGCTTGAATAACCAAGAGAAGTCAGTTTTATAGGATGCTTCAGCTCATCAAGGCTCATTGACAGCTAAGGTGCAGGATAGTAGAGTGAAGGCAGAATAGTGTAAATGAGAGAACAGGAGATGTGAAGTTAGACAGATATAGATTTAAATTCTGACCCTACTGCTTTTCTAGCTTTGTGACTTCTGGCAAGGCACCTAAGTAACACAACATTTTAAAAAATGTAGCATTTAAAAAAATGGTATCCTATATAATAAAGAGCTAATATGCAAATGGTCATCATGCCCTCACGCCTTAGTGCCATAAGGGCTCAGACACTCAACACTGGGAGAGAGGAATGGGGACCAGCCATGCTGCGGCCCGGGAGAGGGACAAGCTGCCTGCCCCACGGTCCTGGGCACCAGCAGCTGCACCTGCACTTACAGCCCAGGAGAGGGACAAGCCACACGCCCCATGGTCCCGGATGCCAGCAGCTGGGGCTGCGGTCCAGGAGAGGGACAATCCACATGCCCCACAGTCCCCGCTGTCCCGAGCACTAGTGGCTGCGCCTGTGGCCCCGGAGAGGGGACAAGCCGCCCGCCCTGTGGTCCCGGATGCCAGCAGCTGGGGCTGCGGTCCAGGAGAGGGACAATCCACATGCCCCACAGTCCCCGCTGTCCCGAGCACTAGTGGCTGCGCCTGTGGCCCCGGAGAGGGGACAAGCCGCCCGCCCTGTGGTCCCGGGTGCCTGCGGCTGGCTGGAGGAGGGAATCCTGGGTCCCGGGTGCGGGGCGAGGCAAAGGTGGTTAGGGGCAATCAGGCAGGCAGGCAGGCAAGCGGTAAGGAGCCAGCAGTCCTGGATTGTGAGAGGCAGCCAGACATCCCCTGAGGGGTCCTGGTTTGGAAAGGATGCAGGCCGGGTTGAGGGACAGGGTTGAGGGACTTCCCAACCCGTGCATGAATTTCATGCACCAGGCCTCTAGTTGAATACTTTAATGTTGTGAGGAATAATTCTGTCTGTTTGTCTAGTGGCTTAGCTCTCTATCTCTATCAGTTTGCTAGGGCTGCCTTAACAAAAATACCTGGGTTAAACAACCAAAATTCACTGTTTCACAGTTTTAGATATCATAACTCTGAAATCAAGGTATCAGCAGGGTTGTTTTTTTTTTCCTGAGGACTGTGAGGAAGAATTGGTTCAATGCTAGCTTCTGGTGGTTTGTTGACAATCACTGGCATTCTTTGGTTTATAAAAACATTACTCTGATTCTTGCCTTATCTTCACATGGCATTTTCCTTATGTGTGTATCTGTCTCTGTATCCAAATTCCCTGCCCCCTCTTTTAAGATTTATAAATTGATTTTTAGAGAGAAAGGAAAGGAGAGAGGGAGAAGGAGAAAGGGAGAGAGGCTATGAGAGTGAGAGTGACAGAAAGAAAGAAACATCAATTTGTTGATGCATTCATTGGTTGCTTCTTGTGCGTGCCCTGATGGGAGATTGAACCCACAACCTTGGTTTTTTTAGGATGCCCTAACCAACTGAACTACCTGGCTAGGGCCAAATTTCCCCTTCTTATAAGAATACCAGTCATATTGGATTAGGGCCCACATTAATGACCTCACCTTAACTTATTATCTCTGCAACTCTACTTCCAAATAAGGTCACATTCGGAGGTACTGGGTGGTGGTTAGGACTTGAATATATGGATTTGAGAGTATAAAATTAAATAATAGCAGGTAGTATTAAAACATTTTGTTATGAAACTCAGTGGGCTAAAGAAGATATAAAATACAGATCCTTTTCTCTTAGATCATTTTCACATCTCAGGAATACAGATGCTCCTTCAAAGCATCCGTATGGCAGAGGGATTTCTTTCCCAGCCCCTAAGGATGAAATCAGCAGCAGTACACAGCAATGGATCCTCATCTTTATTTCTTCCTTTGAGAAACATTTTGAATAACTAGAATTTGTGATGGTACTTGAATTCATACAACCTCATCAGTTATCTACTTCTCCTCATAGGACCTGGACTACTCTATACATCCATGAAACTAGCAACTTGAACCTCTAAAACAGCAATTTTCAACTGGTGTACCACAGCACACTCTGTACTGCAAGAAGCATCCTGGTGAGCCATGAGAATTTTTAAGACATATTTTAGCCAGGGGTATTGACTTCTTTTCCCTTAGATTGTAAAAAAAGGAAAAAAATGACAACAGCCAACACAACAATAGCTATCCTTTGTAAATGAATCAAAATCATACCTATTTTTTGTCAGGTCAGCAAAAAACATATATTTTTGGTATGCCATAGAATTTCAGTAATTAGTTATGTATGCCATAGATGAAAAAGGGTGAAAATTGCTGCTCTAAAAAATGAGAAGGAAGATTTGGAAAAGATAAGGATGTCTGCAGCTAATGTCTGCCTGGTGGACAGAAATAAGTGGGAAGGGTGATTAGACTAAATTAACAATTTCTAGGTTAAAAAGGAGCTGAAATTTCCAGGACTTAGGTAAGAAGGTATTTATTTAAGAAATTAACTTGCATCTATGGTTATCACACTAAACACTCAATAAACTTCTGCACTAAAAATTTTTGAGACCACTGTTTACTTGCCTAAGTTCTCTTCTGCTTTTTGTAAAACTCAGTGCTTCCTCTTTGGTGGCAGGTTGAATTTCAGTTATTTCCCTCGGCTCTTTCCCTAGTTATACTCTTTTATACACTTCAGTGTTCCATATATTCAGCTCAGAGTTCTTTGGATGGTGGGAGTGACCTGATATGGTAATTTGTACCTTTAGTTGTATAAAATATACATCTTACATATTGTTTAGTATTAGAGGCACATCTCTTAAGGGTTTAGGTATACCACTGAACCCCTGGTATAGCATTGGTGGGAGAATGTGTAGGTCTCAGAAAGAAGACTACATATGCAAACACATGATACAGAATCCCAAACATTGCATTGAATGTGAATCCCAAACATTGCATTGGATGTGTTCTCTCTCTCTCTCTCTCCTTCCCTTCCCTTCTCCTTCCTCCCTCCCTCCCTCCCTCCATTCCTTCCTTATCATTCTTTTCTTTCATTTTTAATTGGAGAATTTAAAAAATGGCCCCATATTCTGTTGTGGAGCTGTGATAGCATATATAAATAGCCACTGGACATACTTTTAATTTATTCAGTTGATCAGTAGAAATTCTCCTTAGTAAACACACCTTTGAACGCCAAGGAATTTGTGATAGCCCTGAATTTTAGAAGGGCAGCCAATCAGGAATAGCCTCACTACAATAAACATGCCTCTGATGGCAACCAATCAACAAGTATTTCAACTGAGCAACCAGCTTCCACATAGGTTCGCAGCCCACTTAAACCTTTAAAACGTTAACCACTCTCGTGCTTAATGCTTCCCTAAAATCCTGTATGAAACCAACAGTCTGCTCAAAGTTGACTGTACCTGAGCCGTCTATCTTTCTCTTAATATACTAATAAATTCTTTGTCTTTTTTTAGATATTAAGTAATGTTTTCATCATTTTTAACAAATTAAACAAATGCATATATTAATAACCTGTCAGTCAATAAATGGTAGTTAATAGAATTGTTGATATAATGCAAAGGATCAGCTTGTTAAGTTGGAATTAACATAAATCAAAGATCTTACCTGATATTAGCTTTGCTAATAATTTCAGGGACATAAGTAATTAAGAGGTGCAGCTAAAAAAGGGAGCGATCCTTAACTGTCAATATAGATTCTAGTTCCTGACTCTCCTTAAAAACATGTTCTGGCGTAGGTTACCATGTGATGTTTCTAAGTAATGCACGTGGCTACGCTGATTACACAGAAGAGAACCTTTCCAGTCATGAAACATCTCCATTTCATACTCAGATAGTTACAATGTGCACAGAACATTTGTCAGGAAACCATTATCCATAGAGTCTAGGTTTGTTTACCATAAAACATTCTAGACAAATGAGCCTTCCATAAATAAGGATTCTTCCTCTAGCAAATAAAATGTAGTTTGTGGCCATACCCTCCTATAACCCCACCAACAATGGGAGAGAGAGTTTGCAGACCTGTAGTTTAATACTTAAAAACTATTAAAGAAAATATAATTTCTATTTTAAAATAACAATTAAATAGTAACATGGATCATTTTTTCAGAGTTTTTTGTTGTTGTTTATTGGTTCAGTTTTTTTTAAGCTGCTGTTATTAGAATTAGTATGTAGAGTGTTCCAAGGTAAAAATGAAATTAGAGCATGAGGGGAGACTGAGACATCCTCTGGCCCCTTGACTAAATTTAAACTAGAGCTAATTGATAATATTACAGCTAAAATGACTTGAAACTTGACCTATATAATGAATATGACACATGTTACAAATTAATTTTTTTGACATATCATTTATTTTAAAAGTCTGCTAATCGGACTTCTTACCCTTAACCAAATTTACCATTGCCTGATCTCACGAGGGTGCCATAGCATGAATCACATACACTGGTAACACAGTTACTCATATGTGTTTGAATTAGATCCCCCAAGACCAGGGAAGAAAGAACAATGAATTCTCACATCTCAAATAGCAAATGTAGTAAAGAAGTTTTCCAGACGGCTGCTAACAATTTCCTTTCTCTAACTATATGCTACTTCTCACCTCATTAGGTGGAGTCTAAATCCCACTTCCTTTCATGAGTCTGGGATGGGGCTTCTGTGAGTAGGTCCTATAAATCCTTAGAGCAGGGGTGGGCAAACTTTTTGACTCGAGGGCCACAATGGGTTCTTAAACTGGACCGGAGGGCCAGAACAAAAGCATGGATGGAGTGTTTGTGTGAACTAATATAAATTCAAAGTAAACATCATTACATAAAAGGGTATGGTCTTTTTTTTTTTAGTTTTATTCATTTCAAACGGGCCGGATCCGGCCCGCGGGCCGTAGCTTGCCCACGGCTGCCTTAGAGTGTCACCCTCGAGCCTCTTAGAACACTTGGTTTTGGGATGCTCCTTTGGGAAGCCCAGAAACCATGCTGTGAGATGTTCAAGTCACATGAATAGCCCATAGGTAAGCAGGTACTCCAGGTGACACTCTGCATTGGTCTGCTCAGACTACCTTACAAAATACCATATACTGGACAGCTTAAACAAAATAAATTTACTTGCTTACGGTTCTGGAAGCTGGAGTCTACCTTCAGGGTGTTGGCACTGTCAGGTTCTGGTGAAGATCCTCTTTCTGGCTTGGAAACAGCTGTATTCTCACGGTGCCTTCAGATGGGAGAGAGAGAGAGAGAGAGAGAGAGAGAGAGAGAGAGAGAGAGAGAGAAAGAGTAAGCTCCCTAGTAAGGCACCAATCCTATCAGACTCCCTATATGTTTGTCAGTGTCATTAGCATGGTTTCCAAGTGCTTTCTTCTTTTAATTACTTAACCTCTACTATCACCCCCACCATTGCAGCCACTATGCTCTTATTACTATTCACTATAAAACTTAAGACAAAAAGGACAAAGACATGTAGAGAGTTGCTTTAGCAAAAACCACATTGAAAATATAACCTATAGTTTGTTTGTTTGTTTTTACCTCAAAAAATGAAGTTAGGAAAATTATATAAATTGGAGAAGCTAATAGTGTTAGCCCTATTTCTTGAACAGAATGTATCACCAACATTTTTTTTTAAAGCTAAATTCTGCCCTAACCAGTTTGGCTCAATGGATAGAGCGTCAGCCTGCGGACTGAAGGGTCCCAGGTTCGATTCTGGTCAAGGGCATGTTCCATGATTGTGGGCACATCCTCAGTAGGGGGTGTGCAGGAGGCAGCTGATCAATGTTTCTCTCTCATCGATGTTTCTAACTCTCTATCACTACTCCCTTCCTCTCTGTAAAAAAAAATATATTAAGAAAAAGATAAGTATCTTCTAGTAGGTGGTATAAATATATATATGACACAATCAATACTAAAAATGCCATGAATGAAATTCTGGTTTTGGCCAAATCAGTTTTTCTTCAGCAAAATAGAAAAATCTAAAGACAAGCTAATCCAGTGCATTATTGTCTGCTCATCTTAGTTGTAGAAAAAGAAAAACACGCATTGCAAAGAATAAAACGTATTCAAGGAATTGTGAAAACAGGGACTGCCTAAAAGGAAAAAATAAATTCAACTCATTGTTCCTTATACTTTAAGATTTTATACACTGTTAATTTATTCATTGAATTCCAGTTCTAAATGCTCTAGTGGAATCAAGACTGCTTTTCTCAAGGGGCAAGAAAAATGCCATAGGGTTTTCAAATAAGAATTCATGTTAATAAGTCTAAAAGCAAAGGCTTGTCTGCTGAAACAGAATGATTAACTCTGCATGCATTTTTGTCCCTCACCTTTTTTTTTTTTTTTTTTTGGCACTAACACAAAATGTGTTTTGTTGACTCATGGTGTGCCATATTAGTTAAATTAAACATCAAACATCTGTCTAACGTTAAGATTCCAACATGAGTATGTTGGCAGTCTCAGTAAAACTTGAGCAGTTAAAGGCCCTCAATCAGTCAAAAGGATAGAGCTGCTGTAATGGCAAACTCAGCAAGCAATTACATCAAAGGATTTAAAATCTATTTCAGTAATGCCTTCTGGATAATGACATTGATCTCTGCACTCCCCTTGCAGATTTCCTGGTATTGCAAAGCAGGGTTCCGCATGGCTTCACATTTAGAAAAACACCACTTACCGTTTCTTTTTAGGTAAACATAGTTCAGCTCTCTTGAATAGAACCACACAGCTATTTCTGATATAGCATAATTGACTTTTATTCATAAAGCCAAAATTCATGCTTTGTACACAAGTCTCTCTTTGTTCTCTTCTGTCACACTAATTTTGCCACAGTGTATTTTGCCCTTTCTCTTTGTATTTCAGTCTTCAGTTTGCTTAGCTTTAGGAATTGGTATGCATAAATGAAATTATTGTGGATGAGAGTACTAAGTTACAAAATTTTCATAAAGCTATTTTCTTTCTCTCCTTTCTTTCCCCCTTCCTTCCTCACTCCCTCTCTTCCTTCCTTCTTCCTTTCTCCCCCAACCCCTTTACTTTTATTTTTTGCAGGATGAGTTGTCAGGAGAGTGACATTTAAGATCATTTAAGAGTGCTTTAACGCTGGTTAGGTCTTTTTTTTTTTTTTAAGCAGTTGCTCTAGGGAATGAATATGTTGATGCAAATTCATGCTTAAATTCAGGTGCTTTAGAACAGCTTTCAATTTTAAAATAAGTAAAAACACAAATTGAATTCTACCAGAGACTACATATTTTGATGTCAGATAAATAGAAAACACATGTGTCCTAATTTATTATTTGTTATTTATTTATTTGTTCTTCGACTCTAGAACCCACTGTATGCCAGAATTCCCAGTGTACCATTCCACAATAGTGGATAAACCTTGTATTGTTAAATTTCTTTATATTATCTGCACATGCTAATGCTTTCCTTCTTAAACATCTCGGTACCATATCCTATCAGTGGTCTCCTCTATCTTTCTTGCTTTTACAGCCAGACAGTTTGAATAAATTCTCAAAAATACTGTTTCTATTTTCCACCTCCAATTCATTTATCTACCTTAACCTCAGCTGCTAGGAGAAAGATGATGAAGGGTGGTTAATCACTCTTAATTAATCATCCTTAATCACCTGATGTCTTCCTATCGCTAAGGAGGGAATGAAATCCATATGCACTTTTTTGAGTATACTGGGGCATTTTAGGGGTATGCAGATATTCAAACTTTTATTACTCTGTTACCCAGCACGTTAAGAGTCAAGTCCCCATCCTATCCAGTTCAATGAAAGGAAGGAGTGCTTAGATTCAACTGATGGGATTTCTGTTGGAAGGAATGGATGAGAAACTGGGGTGGGTAGGTAATGTGACCTTTTGTGTACAGCTCTTTGGACTGATTGAGTGTACTATTGTTATTTCTACATCTGAATATTTAGTAGAAAATGAAATTTTATATGCTTGTATTTCCCTGTCCCATAAGTGCCAAAATGAATTCTCCCAATTGGCAAGAACTGGCTATGAAAATGTGCTAGCACCCTTGGGGCTCTAGAGTTCTAATGACGCCTTTGAACTTCAAGTCTCTGAGACTGATGAGTTTTCTAGTTGGAGCTTTGGGCAAAAGAAACCAACCTTCACCTGGAGAGCCTTTGGAGTTTTAAACTTGTTGCTTCCCAGACAAAAGCTTAGTTATTACCTTCTTTCTAGGCCTGGACAATAATCAGAATAAAAGGAATAAGTTAACTTGTCTTCCTCCCCAAAATACAGTAAGTTGCATCTTAAAACTAATCATAAAAGATATTCAAATGATTAAGGAAATGCCTCCAGTAGATCATACAGCTCTCAGCTGACCATAGATTTCTTCAAACTGAGGCTACCTTTGGTTACTCAGTGGATCTTCTCACAGGGATAACTGACTTGTTCTTTATGTGTACTTTGTGGGCCATTTCCCCAAAAAAGGGTGTTATTCAGTTAAAAAAGTGATATGCACATGTAAAATAAAAGGAATAAGTCCTGGCTGGTGTGGCCCAGTGATAGAGCATTGGCTCATGCACCAAAGGGTTCTGGGTTCTATTCCTGGTCAAGGGCATGTACCTGGGTTGCAGGTTCATTTCCCAGCACAAGTCAGGGTGAGTGCAGGAGGCAAACAATCAATGTGTCTCTCTCACCTTTCTTTCTTTCTTTCTTTCTTTCTTTCTTTCTTTCTTTCTTTCTTTCTTTCTTTCTTTCTTTCTTTCTCTCTCTCTCTCTCTCTCTCTCTCTCTCTCTCTCTCTCTCTCTCTCTCCCCCTTCCATTCTCTCTAAAAATCAATAGAAAAAAATATCCTCAGGTGAGGATTAATAAACAAACAAAGGAATAAAAAGTGCATAATTTGAGAAGAGAATAAAATCAGGTTAATAAATGAATAATCAAAGATAAAACCAAATATCTGATTGGAAAACAGTAACAATTTAAATATCTGCAAAGCTAGTATCTGTGAGGCTGGGAGTACGGAAATGGCATTTCAAGAACAAGGGAACATAACCAGAAATTGGTGCTGGTATAATCACAGGAAACACTGATTAAACATGGAATCATGAAGTCATTAGTTTAGGAATACTAAAATATGTCCTGACCAGAGGTAGGCATTGTTGATCATCTGAGAAAGGGCTGTCATTTTGATTATAAAATAGGTTGGATTCTCATACATTGTGAAGATTGGAAGATACCATGTGCTATTATTTTGGATAGGTCATTGGTTCTTTTACTTTGCAGTGTGACACAAAAGGGTTCTACATGTTTCTGCAACATGATTTATGTTTTATATATGAACTATTTCTAGGTACAAGAATGTTTACCCAAGGAAACAATGTTTTGAGTGATCTTAGAAGTATTTGTCTTTGATTTGTGTAATTTATTTGGAAGGGGACTAGGTATCTCATTGAGTAGCATTTAGTTTATTTGTATTTAATATTCATTCTTAAAGCAATGATAGAAAAGAAAGCAAGGAAAACAGATTTATGGAAGTCAAGCGCACTCTAACCTTAGGTTGATATTTCTAGTAAATTCAGGATCACTGAAAATGAAATAGTCTGTTATTAAGAAAGCAAAAGGAATTAATTTTAAAATTGTGTTAAAATAAAATAATTTCTAATCCTTAGTTTCAGCTCACTGCAGACTAGTGTAATGATGTCAAATATTGGTAACAGAAAACAAATAAATATCAAGCAAGTACAATCACCCTTCTTTGTCCACCTTCTGACCTCTCAAAATAGGAATAATAGAACTCATCATTCACACTGCATATACAACTAAGAATTCATAGGAAAAGTATTTATACAAAAGGATTGTGGTAACTAAAATTAAACTCCCTAAAAGTTAGACTAGTTAATAGAATGCTAACTGCTGACACAGTTTCAATTAGTATATATATTGTAGATTGCATAATGCTATTTCAAGCATGAACTATAAAAAATTAGTGAGCTGAAAATAATGAAAGCTCATTTGAATTATGGTAACATCGCTATTTCCCATCTAATATTTATACCACATTTGCAATTTTATACTCATCCTCATTACTGTTAAATGGCAGCAGCAAGAACAGAAACTAGCTTTGTTGTTTTCCTATAATAGTCTTCCCTATCAGAAAAATAAAGTTCAATTTCAGAATGAAATTAGAACTCCGATCTTTTATTGAAGATGTAAGTGCTTATACAATAAGTTCATAATTTTGTGGCTCTCAAGAGAATAGCAGTGGAATTTCATTCTATTATTTGTTTGAATTTTTCTTATAAGCACAAAGGAGTTAGGGATAATATTCCTAAACATAGTCATGCATATGGCATGATGACATTTCAGTCAATGAAAGATCACATATATGATGGTGCTCCCATAAAATTATAATGGATCTGAAAAATTCCTAGCTCCTAGTAGCCATCATAATGTCATAGCACAATTTATGTTTTGTGTGATGCTTGTGTACAGTGTGTATAAAGTCTACAGTAGTGTACAGTAATGTCCTAAGGCTTCACATTTACTCACCACTCACTCACTGACTCACCCAGAGAAACTTTCCGTCCTGCAAACTCTTTTTGTAGCAAGCGTCCTCTAAAGGTGTAGCAATTTTTAATTTTTGATAGCATATTTTACTTATCTTTTCTATGTTTAGATATGTTTAATAATTTTAGTCCTCACTTGAGGCTACGTTTTTGATTTTTTTTTTTTTTTTAGAGAGAGAGTGAGAGACAGAGAGAAACAGTGATGTGAGAGGGAAACAATCACCTCCTATATGTGCCCTGACTAGGGATTGAACCCGCAACCTTTTGGTGGACAGCACAACACTCCGACCAACTGAGCCATTTGGCCAGGGCTGTTTAGATATGTTTGGATACACAAATACTTATCAATATGTTACAACTGCCTACAGTTTTCAGTAGGGTAATAAGTTGTGTATAGGTTTGTAGTCTAGGTGTGTAGTAGGCTATACCATCTAGGTCTGTGTAACTGCATTCTATGATGTTTGCACAAAGAGGAAATCACCTAAGGACTCATTTCTCAGAACACATCCCCATTGTTAAGCAACACATTATTATACAGAAAAGAGAAATCATGCTGCAAAGAGTCTATTAAGATTGCATTTCCTTTTGCTAATGGATATGGCCAGAAGAGAATATTTATATATCCATTATTAACTAAAATGAGATGCCAAAATATTTTTTTTGGTTTTGAATGTTTGTGGATTTTATCCTATTTCTTTAAATAATAACCTTAAAAGATGCTATATATTTGACAATATACATTTATAAAGCTATAGAATATGGATTGAATATAGATATGCTCTTATCAACAATTTTATTTCTTTTTCTCTTACTTTTGAAAATAATTTTCCCTGGAAACTTTTTAAAAAAAATTATTATTCTATATAAGCCTTTTTATTATTTTTGGTCAATGGATTTTTTTCAATGGTATACCCATCAGAGTCTAGAACAATATGTAATATATGGCTGATGCTCAAAAATACAAAAATTTAAAAAGATAAAGTTATTACAGGGCACCAATAAAAGCACCTAGATGCACCTATCAAATCACATCAGAGAATAATGCCCTCAAAGTCCACCCACATTGTCACAAATGGCAAGACAGCTGCCTCAGGTTTTCTGCCCTACTACCACACTCTGCAGCCTAATCCGCAGGGGATCGTTTTCACTCTGCCAGTGGAAAAGCAGTTTTCTTGTTCATGCAACTCCTCAGAGCCACCCTATCAGGCCGGTCTTAGTTCGTATATCCTATTAGAACTGAGAAGTGGGACTCAGGTTCACTGACTTACCCCTGTCGCCTCAGCCAGTGTCCCCTGTCGCCTCACACAGGAGTGATGAAGGTGGTGATGATGGTGACCTGCGTCCACTGACGATGGAGAAGGCAACTCCCATGTCCAGCAGGCCCAGCTTTGAGCTGCTCTCTGAGGAACTACTGGATCTGGGCTAGACATGAAGACCCAGGGAGGCAAGGCCTCTTGCTGGGGAGTGGCCCTCAGAGACTTGGTTGCAGGAGCCCGAAAAGGTGGGAGCCTTGCAAGAGCACTTTAGCACAGGAGGCTCTAAAAGGTCCTTCAAGGAATCCCAAAAGTCCTGCTGGAACCTCTTCTTCAAGGATAAACTGAAAATGTTGTTTCACAGAAGCAGTGGAGATTAAATTCACGGCCCCAGGTGAAACCCCACAACTTCCCTCTTTTAAGAGGTGCTGTTCTCATTCCCCGCCCCTGGCGTATCCCCGCCCCCGCCTCCAGCCCAGGTGGTCCTCCTTTGGCTCATTAGTGTTCTCAAAAGTTCTCAAAAGGTTGTGGAAGCCCACTGGATGCTAAGATGCTGGAAACAGAGTAGTAACAGGATAGACATGGTCTGTATTCTAAGGGAAGATAGATAAGGCAAAAGTGTGAAAACTGTGAAGGAAGGTGTAAGTGTGGAAGGCAGTTGGACAGACACCAGCAGAGCAAGGACAATGGGCCAGGTACAGAAGGTCACCAAAGCAGAAAACCCTGGGTGCCTAGCAAAGGACAAATGTAGGGCGGAACCTCGCCCCCAGGGTGACCTTTCCTCCCCCTGCATATGACTGGTCATGCGGTATGGACCCCTGACTTCTCTGCTCTAGAGATAATATCTAACCTTAGTTATTTCTGCTCCAGGCTCAGAAGAGCAACAAAACCAGCCACAGTTGACCTCAGGACCAGCTGCAATGAATAATGACCCCTGCCCTAGTGCCAACCAATCATGAGTGGAGACCACAACCCTGAAAGGACACACCTGAAAAACTGCTGAATAGTCTATTAAGATCTTCCCCGAGGACCTCCCCTAAAATCTCCACCCTTAAAACTCTTAGGATGGAGAACCCATTACATTCTCCCTAGGGGAGCACGCCCATGCATTTGCCTTTCCCTTATCTCCCCACGCCCCCAGGCATGTGACCATTAGCTTCCTCACTCCCAAACTCCAAGGGCCCTTCCTTTACCTCTATAACTTGTTTCCTAAGCTCATTTCTTCTAGGAATTACTTTTTATGCTTCTATAATTTATCAAATAAATGCTGTCCTATAGTTTGAGTCTTGGTTCTGAATTCTTTCCTAGCCAGAACCCCAAATACCAAAGTTTCTGAACCAGGTCCAGTCCAACCCCACCAGTCTAACACCTGTTGCCGTTCCCGTTACCTACAACATAAGGACACATACCCCAGTCAGGGAGGAGAAGGAGGGGGAAGAAAAGATAGGTAGAGAGAGAGGGAGAAAAAGAGAGAGAGGAGGCTTTAGTTATAGAAGTTCATTTTCCTAATTAGTGGGATATACAGTTAAAAAAAAAACAACACGCTTGGAAAGAGCCTTTGATATTCATTCCATCATGGTTGCCTTTAGGGCATCCAGCACATTGGCTGAGTTCCTGCAGGGACAGACATTTATAAGGAGAGTAGAGAAAATCTGAAACTGTTTGAGGAGGATGTGAGTGCTAGTATTGGCTAAGAAAACAATGATGTAAGCCCCACAGTTACTAGCACTTAGTATGCATTCAATAAATAAATGTGTAAATAAACATACCTAGAAATAATAAAGTAATGACTACCTTTCAAACAGTATTGTAGTTGATCATTAGTTATAGACTCACTAGTGCACAGATTCGTGCACATTGAAAGGAAATAAATTAGAAGAAATATTTTAATATCGCTACTTGCCCTTTCTCTCTAATAGAAGTGTCAGAGATGAAAGAAAATTAGTAAAATGTATATAAAAATAATATATAAATTGACTAATAAATAAACAATTACAACATGATATAACAACAACAAAGACATGATATAAAAACAACAAAAACATAATATAAAAACAATAAAAACATGATATAAAGACAACAAAAACGATATAAAAACAACATTGATAAAAACAATGACTGATAAATTGATTAAACTTATTCTAATATCTCCTTGTACACAACATTAAGAGTAAAAACACTTTCAGAGTGCTTGATTAATTTCCCTTGTGATGAAGTGTTTACAACTTTAACTTTACTAGTAACATCACACGCTCTATGAACTTGAGAGAAAGCAACATATAACTGACCGTGTCCGAAAATGGGTTCAGGTAGGAACATTCCTACTCTTTCTACAGTTTGTCCTTGTGGTTTATTAATAGTCATTGCAAATGCTGGCATCATGGGAAACTGTCTTCGAATTAACTTAAATGAGAGGCCAGTGTCAGACAGGGACAAATATTGCGCATGCACGTTTATTTTTAAATTGCCAGTGCACGTCATATGTACCGGACGATGCTAGTAACCCGATGCACAGATTTGTGCACATTGAGAGGAAATAAATTAGAAGGTTGCCAGTGGAGTGGGACTGGCCAGATGGGCCAGACACACCTGGAGCCAACCTCCTGCGGTCCCTCCCAGGCCTGCTATACCTGGTGCAGCACTGCGGCTCAAAGAGTGTCTATGGAGTAAGCGGCGTCCCTCTGGCAGGTGGGGTCCCTCAGCCTGGTCTGCGGGGATCAGACTGAAACCTGCTCTCCTGGAGTGCAAGAGGGCACTCTGCAAAGTTGCTGTCATACAGGGTGTGGAACACAAACGCAAGTGTGCAGTAAATCAGAATCAGGGCCCACAGTGCCCCATCAGCATAACCCTGCATTGAGCATCTGCCCCCGGTGGTCAGTGTGCATCACACCTACTGGCCTGTCGGATGGTTGCTTAGCCTTTTATATATATAGATTTGTATGATTTTATGCAATCAAGCTGAGCCACTTTAGTCGATGGCAGGTGTGGAAAAGAGAGAGTTGGGGGTTTGCTAGGCAGGAATGATGAAAGGAAAAGGGGTGGGGATATTTAGGGTGTTACTTAAGCAATGGATTATGATGTCTATTGTGGTAAAGGAGGAAATGATAGCAAAAAGTGGCTGGTAAAAGGATTAAGGGATTGGAGGTCCGGGCAAGGTTGAAGAATTGACATATGAAGGAGCTAGAAGTGTTAGAAGTCAAAGGATGGGATGTGACACTCTGTTATTCAGGAGGCAGGGCTGCCTCCTGTGGCAAGGTCTAGGTTTTCACCATAGCCATACTGGAGTAAAGGTAAAGGAATCTGACCTGAGAAGACCGAGAAATTGAGAAGTCAGCTGATTGGATGGGCCATCAAAAGGAAGGCAGAAGTTTCTCAGATATTTTCTCCTTACTCAATATCCTTGCCACAGTCTCTAGGACACCACTCTACCTACCTTCCAACCTATCTACTTTCAGACTTGACAAAAAACTTCAATGCCTAAAGGGGAGTAGTGTGGCTTTGAGCCCAGTCAAAAGTTGGGCTATTAGAAAGGTCTGTAGGACATCTGTTTTGTTTTTGTTTTACTTTGTCACCTCTCATTCATCCACTTTCTATGAATCGTGCTTCTGCTGACCCCAGAGGAAATTCTCCCCATTTTTCTGTCTCATTCTATGTGCTTATGGATTTGTCTACTCACACAGCTCTATTCAGTCCTGGCCAAAATAAGGATTCCACTCAACTGGTCACAATTACTATTTTAGGGACAGGCACATGATCCAATTGTTGCCACCTGCAGGGACTGTTGTGAGAAAGCACCACATTTTTCAGTGTACTTGAACCTGGCAGGTTATAGCTTTCAATTTGCTACCAGTCATCCAGCCACCACCTGAAACCTGAGAATGAAGCCAGCATGGAAAAGAGAGAGAGCCAAAATATAGAAACAACGAAATCCTGATGATATCCATTGAAGCCCTGCATCAACATTGCTGCCTGCAGCTAACCCTGCTCCCAGTCAGTCCAGTATGAGTCAGCAGTTTCCTTTATGATTGCTCACAGATAAGGGTGTTCTCACTTGTTCCACTGTCTCTGGCAACCCAATAAACATACATTAACTTTGCTGTACCTCAGTAGGTATAAACAATACCTTATTTGAAGAGTAGTGAAGATGAAATGGGATAATAATATAAAATCATAAATGTGTTCCACAGCACAAAGTAGCAGAAAAAACATATTAAATTTTTTACTTAAAGTAAATCTGGCTCTCAGCCACCATTTCATAGTGTAAGAATGATTTAGTTATCACAGGAGCTCATTTTCCAATTTGGCAGGGTGTACAATGTTATCAGATACTTAAGAGAGAGTCTTTATGTTCAGTCCCTTATGGTTACCTGTAGGATGCTCATTGTCCAAGCCCACATGGTCCAATCAAAGGCAGATGACTCCAGTCTCTTTGCCATGTATGGGCAATAACATCTTTTGCTGAAGACATTATGACACTGGTATTTGATTTTGTTCTTTGTAGCAAATACATTAGCCAAACCCGAAGTCCCACTGCTTCTACCCAGTGGAGTGTCAATTATGAAACCCATCACAACACCCCATTTTTCAAGCCCTTGACAACACCACTACCCTGGGATCATCCCATTTTTCCACCTGTCACCCACATCCCTCACCACTTTCTCTTTTTCTCTCATAAAGACAGATATAAATAGCCACCCAACACAAGAACCTGGGTAGGATTGTGCAAATGGTGCTTAGCAAGTTCATTTGAAGCCAAGAAATACAAAAACTATCAATAATTACTGGGATCAGAAACTCAGAACTTTCTGGAGGGGAGAGGAAAGCAGTTATTCTTTTATCCTTCTGAGAAGAGACTCTTGCAAGAGTAGGACACAGTAATTAATAGCTTGACAAGTTATCCTGCTACAAAATTATGTGGCACAGAGTAAATAGGTAGAATAGGAACCCCTAATCCAGCTGTAGTCCAGTTATACTCTTGGAAGCATTGCCATGCCCCCTAATATTACATGAATATCAGCCAGGGTCTCAGAATAGAAGGAAGAAACAGACCCTTAGATGAGTATGAGGAGTATGAACACATCTCCATCAAGATCAAAAGGCAGCCCATTGATCAAACCATGCCCTGAAGACAAGATCCTGCACACTGTCACCAATGTGGCTTGAAGGAAGGTGTTATAATTACTCTTCCAAAAATGGTATTGGCCTGCCTGATAACGTCCCTGCAGACAATTTCTTCATGCTTAAAGATAAGTCTTGTGAACAATTCTTTCACCAAATATTCTATAGTGCAATGAGTAGTCTCACGAAATGGAGCCTAGTTCAGATTTGGGGGTTGGGAGTTGGTCATTCATGATTCAGGTTTTGAAGTGTGGTTTTTATTGTTTTATCTTTATACTAGTAGCCCGGTACATGGATTCATGCATGTTGAAAGGAAATTAATTAGAAGAAATATTTTAATATCACTATTTGCCCTTTCTCTATAATAGAAGTGTCAACCAAATTCACAATGGACAATGACAGATGGAAACACACGCCTGTGATTGGCTCCAGCAAAAGCTTTATATGTATCGCGCATGTGCAAGTCAACTTAGCATTTAATAGATATAGAATAAACTTGCTTAATTAGATGTGCTTTCTGATTTAGCTAAACTTTTTCCAGCCCAGTGAAGCTCCCCAACTTCTCAGCCACACAGGTAATTGTCAGCCACACAGCAGTAAATATCAACATGAAGCAGATTATTATTGTAGATCACACAGGGAGAACAAAAGGTAAAATATTTAACAGCAGCCGTGTTTGACTATATTCTGCGCAGTGAGAAAACCTGAAGTCATTTTCAAGGTCCACCATTTCTTACATCTTTCCAGTTGGGTCAAGTTTCTAAGCTTCCTAAATATTCATTTTCGAGCTAATGAGAAGAACATAGGATTCCACCGAGTCTCCTATCTACCTACTCCAGGACTCCTGTGAGGATCAAATGAGATGAGGCACGGGAAAATGCTTCACAGACATTTGGTTAAAGTATAAATGTTTCCACCTGGCTATAAAGCAAGTGATGTTCCTGAGCTGAAGAAACTGCAAGGAGGCTAGTTGCTAGGGAGAGGAAGCCGGGTGTTGCTACGTGATGTCATTACCTAGAGCCCACAGCGATTGTTTCTGGGCTGGCCATGGGGTCTAGCAGCGTTGGCTGAGATTTGGTGGGCTGTCGCTCCAGGATGGTGGCGGGGCCTGTGTCCCACTTGGGGGAAGTGGAGTGTTGCTTTGTCAGCCAGGTCCGCACTGCCATTTCTCTGTAAATGGCAAGTGTGCGTCACAACAGCTCCTGTAAGTGCAAATGAAGAAACCAGCAATATGGGTTTGGACATGAAGTTCTACTGTTAGCCTTTTTTTATGACTCTGGCCACCTTTTAGAAGCCAAAGATGGCACTCGGTAAGAGTTTTAACTTACCCCTTACATTTTTTAAAGATCAAGCTCCTGGGATACTATAAACCTATATTTCACACCCATTAATGACAAAAGATATGGCATTCCAAATAAAAGACACCAAAATATTTGGAAAGAATAAATATCTTTGGCTATGGAATAGGGAGACCATCCGCTTCAGAGAATATGTTAGCATCCCTAACTAGACTGGTCATTTTGTGTGAAAGAAAGTTGGCTCTAGAAAGGGATGGATAAACCTTTCCTGGCTAATTAGAAGAGACTATGCCCAAGGCCAGAGCCCAGAGCCCAGAGCAGTGGTGAGACTGGAATGGGTACCTGATATCTTTGGCCGTAGCTATTAGGTTTGGCTGGGGACTTAGGATCCCTGGTAATGTTGGAAGTGGGATGCCTCAGACACGTTTTCCAATGATGTTTATCTTAATCGCTGAACCTCTTGGTCTGCTTGTACAACTCTAGCTCTCACAGTCAGTTTGATAGTTGCAGGATGTTGCACTGGCCATTTTGCCTTGCTCCAGATATAGAGGGAATGCTGTAGTCCAGAAATAACATCTATGTGCTCTCCCTGGGCTGGAATTCCTTGTGTTGGCTTTCCTTTTATATAAGAACTTTACCCAAAAGCCTCATGTTTTATTTTATTTTATTTGTTGTTGCTTATTTAGTTATTTATAATGACCAAGGCAGTGATTATCCATATCCCTACTGTCCATGAAGTTGTCTCTGGTTTCAGTTGAGCCTGGTCTGTGTTCAGAAGCTATCAGTGACTTAGATTGTGCAGAACATCTTTCTGCTGTTTGTTTTTGTTTCTGGGAAAAAGTCATTGTAAAAAGAGTGTCATAATTTTTCACAAGTTTCTTTTTGGAGAAACCTGTTCCTCAGTGACAGGAACCAGGGTCTCTGCTAATCTCTTCCTCTGATCACAGAGGCTCTTCCCTCTAGGGCAGCGGTTCTCAACCTGTGGGTCGCGACCCCTTTGGGGGTCGAATGACCCTTTCATAGGGGTCGCCTAAGACCATCGGAAAACACATATATAATTACATATTGTTTTTGTGATTAATCACTATGCTTTAATTATGTTCAATTTGTAACAATGAAAATACATCCTGCACATCAGATATTTACATTACGATTCATAACAGTAGCAAAATTACAGTTATGAAGTAGCAATGAAAATAATTTTATGTTTGGGGGTCACCACAACATGAGGAACTGTATTAAAGGGTCGCGGCATTAGGAAGGTTGAGAACCACTGCTCTAGGGGAAAGTCCCAATATCCTCCTCAATGCATGCCTCGGTTCCCCAAAGATCCTCATCAGCTGAGACTTACTTCGCTTCCTTGCTTTTCCCTAGGTCTGAAGCTTAGGGAATCTAGGCCATAGTTGGCCTAGGCTACTGCCTCTGTCCTCCATTGGACACACAGCGCCTGGGGAGCTGCCATCACCCTACTCTGCACACTATATGGATGGAACTGCAAGACTTTTAGGACAAGCTGACTGAGGGGAAGGGAACTCAGTGGTACAGCATTAAAGTGGCCCCATGGCTCTCCCTAGCTAGCTCTTTAAAGCATGGTTGTTCAAACCATGGGCAACCAACACCCTTGTTATTGAAGAGTGTTTTTTTGTTCATTGGAGATTCTAGTCTGTTCAGATCCCCACTTAGCTTTTGGGAGTTCCCCAGTGCAGTTGTTCCTCAGGATGTCTCCAGATTGTGATTTAGGCATAGGGACTCCTCAGCCTTGACCATCTACCAAGACGTTAGTCCTTGAAGGAATTCCTAATAACACCACATTTCTTTCCCCAAGGTGGAAACAGCATGCATAATATGCTCTCTTTCTTTGGTAAGCTCTTCCTCTCTTGCTATTTGGGTCTCTGCCCCTGGAGCATTGCTAATCTCTCCCGGTACACAAATCTCACTCATCCCTTGGCTCATTTTCTACCATTGCTCGCTGGCAGCCAGGTCTGAGCTGCTGACATTGGCCACTGATAGAGGCTCACTCTGCCAAGTTTTGCCCATGATGCCACGTGTGAATGAAGTTTCAGTCTGCTCCCTTTCCTGGTGGGGAATTTGGAAGCTCTTCTGGTTTGCTCTGAGTGTTGCAGAAAGATTGGCAGGCTTGTTTTCCAGGAAGTGACATTAAGGTTCTCCTACTTTCTTTCTAACTTTTTATCAAAAATTTCCAGTGGCCTTTCATATGTCATCGTGTTGTTGTTGTTTTTTTGCCTGCGGACTGAAAGGTCCCAGGTTCGATTCCGGTCAAGGGCATGTACCTGGGTTGCGGCACAACCCCAGTGGGGGATGTGCAGGAGGCGGCTGATCGATGTTTCTCTCTCATCGATGTTTCTGGCTATCTCTCTCCCTTCCTCTCTGTAAAAAAATCAATAAAATAAAAAATAAAATTTCTAACTTTTTATCAAAAATTTCCAGTGGCCTTTCATATGTCATCGTGTTGTTGTTGTTTTTTTAAGAAAAACTTCTATATTTTTAGAATAAAAGAAAATAGAACAAAAATAACTGGTTTTACTTCATTGTGGTCAGAGAATGGTTTGCAGTTCTTATTTACATAGTTTAGAACTTGTTTAATTTTGTGGCCTACAATATCTGCCAAATTTTTATAATATATGTTCCATAGAAACTTGAATAACAGATCATATCACTTTTTAGATTGTATGTTTATATATACTAGAAACACCAGGTGTACATAATATTCTTATTCAGATCCTATGATTTGTAATTCTTTCCCCCATGTGGGTTTGTCGCAAATTGAGACTAAGTCTCTTATTATTACTTTTTCTATTGATTTTCTTTTATGTCCTATAGTGTCTTTTAAATATGTGTTATTCTACTATTTGGTGCATAAATGTTCATATTGATTTCTGTCTTTGCTGTTAATGGAATTTGTGTTTATTTAGAAGCAGTTTACCTCTGTCCCTTTACCTTTATGCCTTTGCTGGGGTCCAATCCCAGCAGGTCCAGGGGTCCCCAAAGGTGTGGACGGAGTCGGCGAAGAAGGAATGACACGAAGACAGCCTTCAGTTGATCAGCAGCCTAGTCAGGACCTCTAGCCAGGATCTCCAGCCAAAGTTCTGGTCGGAGTTCTGGTTAGGAACTGATCAGGATCTGATGTTTATTGTCTTGTTACATCCGTATTTATACCAGCCGATTTTAATCCTGTCAATTTCTATTACAAAGGTTAGGGCGTTTCTTACCTCCATTCCAGGGAGTAAAGATTATGTAGCTTAACTACCCGCCTGGCACTTAATTAAGGGGTTGTATCCCCTCCCTAACCTCAGGGAAAAATCCCCACCTGGGGAAACAACCTTTTTGGAGAGGTGACCTTGGTTAAAACACATGGCGCTAAAGAGAGCAATCATATTAAGAACAATATGCTATATATGCCAGGTCCCTTGAAACATATGCTGTGCAGATGTTTCTTTCCTGCAGCGACTGTGTCAAGCAGCAAGGATGGACCGGCTCCCGGCATGCCTTGATATCTCATAACTAACACTTGACATCTTTTTATATGGTATATAGGTTCTGTTTAAGATTTTAGACATTTTATTCTCTTTTGAAAGCTGCATATCACAGATAAATGTTATTTAGAAATGTACACTTATATTTAACTCTGTTAAATTGGATTCAATGTCAATATCAATGTTTTTATATGATACATTTTTAATTATGAGATTTTTCATTTTGATTCACACTTTATTTTGCTATGTTTTATCTTTCAGGAAACATTTTCTAAAGACCTTACTAACACCATGCTTCCTGAACTGAGTATGGAATATTGGAGAATATTCTTCTGTAGTCTTTTTACTTGCATGTTAGACTTACTGGGTAAAGAGCATTCCAATCATATCCTTTTTACTTCACAACTTTATCTTTTATTCCTCTATTGCAGGGTTTCTCAACCTTAGTACTATTGACCTTTTGATCTAGATAATACTATATAATACTATACTGGGTGTACTGGGTGTGGCGGGGGGCCTATTCTGGGAATAAGATGTTGGGTAGCATCCCCAACCTCTACCCATTATACTAGATGCCAGTAATACCTACCCCAGTTGTGATAATCAAATATACAGTATATTCAAATGTTGCTAGATGTCTCCAGAGGGGGGAAATTGGCGCTGGTTAAAACTACTGCTCTATTTTTCTTTTCTTTTTTTCTTTTTTTTTTAAATAAAATCTGGTGTTGCTTAGGAGAGATCTGAGACCAAGTTGCTCTCTTATTTTCCCTATTGACTGAGATGGGCACCCCTTTAATCTGTTCAGGGAATTCTTTCTTTATTCTTAAATTTCATTAACAGTTGATAGTTTATGTCTCAAATTTGGTGAAGTCTTCTTAATTTTTATTCACAGCAATGTTGTTGTTTTTTTAAAGATTTGCATCTCCCTTTATTTGAGTATTTTTCTTCTATTAAATCTTCAAATGAGTATTTTTCATTTTCATGTCCTTTTTTACATCACAGCAGTTTATGTTAGACTTTTGTTTTGAATCCCATGTCTATAATTTTAGCTGTATCCAAATTCATCTCTTTGTTTTCTTTCTTTTGATTGGTATTTAAGTGACATTCAAAGATATCTCTTACTGAAATCTAAAGTCATTATGATCTTTTGGCTTATAGTTATCTATCTTAAATATCTAACTTAATAGGTATTGGTTTAATTTAGTACTTCAGTGTGTAATATACACAGGGTGTGGCAAAAGTAGGTTTACTGTTGGAATAGATTAAACAGTTTATTCTTATATTATTATTTATTAATTATTGCAATATTTTCATATGAACAACTGTAAATCTATTTTTGCCTCATTCTGTATTTTTTGACATTATATGATTTATGTTCTTAATTCATGAAGTTAATAGTGTCTATCAGTAATCATGATTTTTATATCAAGAATACTTTGATTTGTACACACATGTAAATTTCAGTGGATTTAGAAAAATAGAGAGAATGTATACTTTGGAAGAAAAAGAAAAGCCCCATGTGCTTAATGAGTTAATTCAATAAATAAGTATTAAGATGTTATATATATAAAACGGAATGAGTGTTAATAATGTACCTATATAGTATATCTATTTATTCATTTATATCTATCTCTCTTTCTAGTTCAATCTCAGGTCTCCAATCTATATCCTTTTTGATATTTACATTTTTCTTTGTTATTTGTGCATATATGTTTGTGTTTTTTTTAAAAATTCTACTGGGTGATTAATATCTTCTGTAGTGTCCCACCCCTGCCCCCACATAATCATGATTTTCTGAACAACCAAGATGCAGGTTTTATGAAAAAAAATTTGCTATTGTTTATCTATAAAGACATCCCCTAATAGGGTTCAAGGAAAAAATCCTGGGAAGCATACTTCTCACTTTTCTACTGTCCAAGACACTGAAAAGTATTGAATAGAGCAATACTTATTATTTTAACACAAATCATTTCATTTTCGTTTATTCACTTTTCAGGCATTAATAAGCTTTATGGTTTGTAAATGAAATGCTGACATGTGATTGAAAGTGATAGAGAGTTATAAAATAAAAGTTGTCCTGATTTTACAACTAGATGTCCTTGAGTATGTTTAGAGGTTGCAGAAGTATTCAGTTATTATAGCATAATCTTATATATTTCAAAGTCTATGTTTATTTTGGAAATTTGTTATTTATGTTTTAGTGGAGGAGCTAACTTTAAGTCCACCATGAACAGTAACAATCTCCTCGTCCCTTATCTCTTTTTCTTTTCTTTTACTTTAGTCATCTAATTGACTGTCATTGCTCTAACAGGTATACAATAAGTAACAAATATTTATCATGAATATACATATCAATTTATTAAAATGTATAGTAGATATGTAAATCTCAATAATTAAACTCATAAAAAACCTGTAGTTACTTCCTTTCCAATTTAGACAGGGAGCAACCAAGAGAACAAAGAATAATTTTACATAAAAGTTAATGAGACAAATAATCCATCTTTCTTTTTGCTGCAAGGACAGAATTTGCCATGGGATATTGAACAGAGCAGTTTGTAGGGAGATATGAAGGCAAAAATTTCTTTTTAGTGTGAAATCTTTTTAAATTTAAAACTAGGTTTGTATCCATAGTTCTCATTATACAGAATTTAAGGCTGACAATAAAGTACAATTGGTGTCAATTTAACTGCTTTTAATGGCAATATCTTGCATGTTTGAAAGTAATTAAATAACAATTACTCAGAAGTATTCTAATTACGTTAGCTTTTAAATTATGTAGAAAGTAAAAAATAATCATTTGACACGAGTCAGTCTTATTATTCTTATTTGCAAACTATAAATGGAACAAGAGAAAGGTTAAAAAAACAGCCATAGTAGTGATTCAACTGCAACATCATTAATGTCTATGTTTTATATAATTAAATAGATGAAGATGATTAAAGTGATTTCACTATTAAAAATACACACACGTACACATATATACATATATGTTTAGTAACTATTCTTTGTTATTTACTGTATTCATTTTATAGCAATAACAATGTTATTAAGATGAATAAAGTAAAAGAAACAAAGAAAGAAGGAGACAGGAGTCTGGGAGATCACTACTCTTCAGCATGGATTCAAAATTAGCTTCTACATTAAAATATAAAAAAAACAAACTTTCAAAATAAACATATTTGTAGACTATCCAGAATTATCTATAGTAATCCAATACTCTGAAACCTCTAAACATATTCAAGGACAGCCGGTGCTAAAACCAAAACAACGTGGAAAAACAGCCACACTGTCAGTGCATCCATGGTTGTACAACACTTCTGAGGTGTTCTGCTGAGGCAATTGGCTTTCTTTTAATTGCCTTTTGTGTTAATATTATAAATAAAATAAATGCTGTTCATCAATAACTGGGCTAAAAGGCAAAACATTTTCTCTAACAGCAGATTCCCTGGGCAAAATAATGTGAATGGCTTTCTTTGATATAACATGAAAGATAAATTTATTTATGTAAATGTGTTTTCCTATGAAAAATACTCCAATGCACTGAGTTGGGCAAAACATGATACAGCCAGTGGTTGTCTAGCAGAGGGTTATATCCTCAAATTTCAGATGTGTACATCATAAAAGGGGCTGGGTTTATAGATCAGCCCATAAAAAAATTAAAAATGCAGAAAATTTTCTTAATAAATAATATTTATTCTTATAATATTATTTATTAAGAAATAATTAATAAATATTTCTTAATAAATATTTATAAGCAATATTTATGAGTGGAATATTTATTCCACTATTTTGCATATTTTATCTTGTTTAGAAAACCTAAGAAAAACAATTTCAAGGTTTTTGTCCCTGGGTACTGACAGGCATTTTCTGCTATATTTTATTTTAGTTGCATGGTTATCAAGCAACCACACTGTATTTTATACTAGTTTGGCTTTTCAGATACATAATGCATTCTGGTTGTTTGGGACAGACATTGGCTGTCTACTTAGGGTCCAGTCTTTTGGAGACAGGTATATAACTCTTCACTTTAATTGAATTGAATACATTAGCAAATTACTGTTAAATATTTTTCTAGCCCTGCATTTAAGATAGAGATGTGTAAAGATGAATGAGACCGTACGTATCATATTTGCCTTCAAGAACCTTCACTCTTCTCTGCTAGCCTAAACACACAGCTCTTCTCTGCTAGCCTAAACACACAGATGCAATTATAGTACAATTATAGTTGGAACCTAACAAAATTACAGGAACAGATTAAGTTTGGATTTTTCCAAATGCCCATTAACTTTGTTCTTGACTTGATTAGGCCATTTACAGCTAGCTCATCAATAGGGTGGATCAAAGGAAGGCTATAAATCCAGCTTTCTTTAGACCAGAGGCTGACAAGTGTTTTCTTTAAAGGGCCAAATAGTATATATTTTAGAACCTCTAAGTCTCAGTCACAAATACTCATCCCTGACAAAGTACAAAGGTTCATAGAGAACATGTAAAAACATGAATGTGACTGTAAACAAAAAAAAATAAACTCTATTTACAAAAATTGGTGGTGGGCCAGCTTTGGCTCATGGTGGTAGGTTTGCTAAGTCCTCTTTATAGACCTTTGCTGTTCAGAAGGTAGCCTTTAGACACGTTGCTATTTATATCTAAGTTAAACATCATTATATAACATTAAGCATTCAGTTCTCAGTCATACTATCCATATTCCAAGTGCTTAATAGTCACATGTGGTTAGTGAGTACTATAATGGGCAGTACGTTAGAACATTGACATCACATAAAAGTTTCTATTAGACAGCTCAGTGGTGGAGACCAACTTAGTTGGGATGACTGGGCAGACTCTATGCTATGCACTAAATGGCTAAACTAATTCTCATGTCAGAAGAAAATATTATCCACAGCCTTGGTTGACCATAGCGTAGGGCTGTGAATTAAAGTTGCTGTCATTAACTCAGTATTTAGGGAATGAATTCTAAATAAATCTATTGTCTTAGAATAATGACCTTTTAACATCTCACACTATGTGCCGGGGTATTTGCCTTAGTCCTTAAGCCAATAGAAAGATCTTAATGACAATGAAATCTTCCCAGTGTGCTTGGTCAGACATTATTTCTCGTTCTTCCAAATCTTTTTTTTTTTTAAGAGAGTACACTATGCCATACCCTTGACTACTGTTAAAGATCCTGATTCAAAATGATATTTGCTTGAATTGGAATATTATTGCATCCCTTCCTTCGGTTGTCATGGCTTATCCTCTGGATTGGACTCTTTTTGCACTGATTTTTGCCAAACCTACGTCAGAGGAATGGAACTTCTTTCTGGTTCCAAAGAAACATGCCAGAACTTAGACATCCAAATGGAAGCCGCTCATGCCAAAATGTCAGCTGGGAAGCTTTGCATTTATTTCGATGATGCCGCCATTATTTTAAATGTTTTAGATTTAGTCTGTGAGAATTGTCCTCACAGCTTGAACAACATAGAATTTACAAAGCATTTATTTGGCATTTGCCATGTTTATTACACTAAGATGTTGCATAGAATGTTCAGATATGAGAAAGAAGCAGTTTCTCTCATTAATGAGCTTGCAGAATAGGGCGAATGCACACGTATTACCAAAACTATCTGCAATGGAGGCAGTAAATTTCATCAACAGTAAAAACATAACTCAAAGTTATCTGTTGAATAAGAAGAAAACAAGTTGTAACATAGGCCTTGTGTTAAAATATGAAGTCTGACTACAATATGGGTGCTTTTTTTGTTTGTCACTGAAAATAATTCCAAAACCATTCAATGGTGTGATAGATGCACCACAGACATTTGGTATGGGGATTCCAAGTAACCACCTTGAAAGTCATGTCTAATTTACATGTATAACTTTTACATATTTGTATTAAGATGTTTTGTTGTGTTAAACTCTGAATATATGAATACTGGCTCTAATATATAAAATAGAATTATTACCTTGTTTCTTTCTAAATATTTATGTATCAGTCAACTGGCAGTATTTTTAAAGTTATCTGCAGTAAGTCACAAGCTAAATAAGTTCTTAAAAGATAAATTATTACTGATATGATTGATTGAACTGTATAAGGAAGACAGTATTAACACACAAATGCACTCACAGAGGAAGTGAAAGAGACAGACAGACAAACAGACACCAAGGAAATACATAGCTTCAAGGGCTTTCTAAAGTACTCATTTATTTGCTGTGTTCCAAATATGTTAAAATGAACCATTTTAAAAAAGCTATTTCTGCTCTTCACACATGGTGTTAACCAGAATTTTTTTAAGTAGTGCAAAAGAACCTGTTTTATGCAACATTATTTCTAAAAAATAATTGAACCTTTACTCCAAAATAAGGACATAGGAAATGAGAAAGGCAAATGCTGAGTTATAAAGAACAATGTCATGGCTTAGAAATAAAAAGGTAGGTTATGATGAGATACAGTGTCCCACTTGGACATCCGTATTTCATATGTTTAAGTTTTTTTTATTTACTACATAACTACATTAATATAATCCTTTATGAAAGAAAACATTTGAGGCATAACTGGCTATTAAAGATCTAATGTTTGTAACATTTTTCTATGTTACAAGAAAAAAGCAACCATTGGAATAAAAAAAAAGCAAAGGCTATAAATATGGCAGAAAGAGAAACCTCAAATGCTTAATAAAAAGTTAAATACGGAGGCTTAAACTACTAATCATGGAGGAAGTGAAGACAAGAACACAAGACTGCCATTTTTGTTGTTGTTCACCAGAAATGTGATAACATCCAGTGTTGGTAAGTGTGTGGTAAAATTAGCACTCTCACACAGGTATTGCCTAGCTAAACTTGCACTTGCTTCAAACTGAATAGGATATATGAATTATCATGTTTATCTTTAGAATTCTCATTCTATATTCTTTTCCTTCCATGCATCAATTCTGGTAATAGCACCAATGTGAGTGATAAAACATCCCCAATCAATATTCTATTTACATGACACTTTTCAGAAAACTTACTGCTTGTCTTTCAGAGTCTACACAAGTCCCATTTACTTTCGTACTTAAATTCCAATGATTTTGTATTTCTATTCTTGTGTAGAAACGTAGGCCCCTAGGTAATAGCCCCCCTAGTTTTAAAAGAAAGTGTGCTGGTAATATTGATTGAAAATTTAAAAATGCATATGTTTGAACCCACCTAACTATTAAATAGCTATAAGTGGAAAACTGTGGGATAATTGCTTTCTTTTGACTTGTTTACTTATTTGAATTATTATGAAGTTCATGAATAAGTCATTACAATAAAACAGAATAAACAATGACTCGTGAAAAGTAATTAATTTAAATTCTGTTAATTATAATTTATGTTAGACACCTTCCTTAATTAAGATTGGCCATGATGCAGGCAGGAAATGTTTCACTTTCTGTTATTACCACAACCATATAAAGGCAACAACAAGCATTTATAACTTTTGACTTCGAGCTTTAAAATCATGATAAACATAGGATGTGGATAATATTTTAGTATTAATGTATGACAATGATCCAATGATGGGATTTTATGACCAGGACTTGTAATTAGTAGTAAAGATACCACACTTTCTTTTACCTTTCGTGTGTGTGTGTGTGTGTGTGTGTGTGTGTGTGTGTGTGTGTATGTGTGCAGAAATAAGCTTTAGAGATTATAGAAAACCAACCAATTAATAGAGCTTTGATTCTTGATATACAATGCTTCAGGTAATTGTGCACTCACTCTCTCAAAATCTCCCCTTTTCAATTTTCTTTAAATTGTTTTTATTAAATCAAGAAGAAAACCTCAGTGGGTATATTCATGCCTCATAGCCCTGATTGCCAATAGCAGCTTGTTAAATTTGCTCTGTAACTGTTTGTAGCTAAAACGCAAAGTCATGAATCCAAGCTCCTGAACTTTCATAGAGGGTAATGTTAAATTAAGATTAAATACAAAAAGTGTGCAAACACAATAAGCTATCCTTTGTTATATTATTTGACTGAAAGTGGTTGCTGTTAAGAAAGAAAAAGGGACCCAGCTGGCATGGCTCAGTGGTTGAGTGTCGACCTATGAACCTAGAGGTCACAGTTTGATTCCCAGTCAGGGCAAAGGCCGGGCTCAATCCCCAGTGTAGAGTATGGAGGAGGCAGCTGATTAATGATTCTCTCTCATCATTGGTGTTTCTATCTCTCCTTCTTCCTTCCTCTCTGAAATCAATAAAATAACCACATATTTAAAAAAGAAAGAAAAAAGGAAAGGAGAAAACATATGGCACAAGCACTTAAATATTTACTTGTTGATTTGAAATATAAGTTGACTTCTACTTAATTTTGCTCAGGGGTATTGCTAATTTTTAAGTAAAAATATTTTTAAGGAAACTTTTTAAATATACTATAACTGACTAAATATTATAAAATGGGTTTGACTTAGAGTAATCCAATTGGCACACACTATTTAGTTAAAATATATATTTCAATTCTATAATATTGAGTTTCATCTTAGTCAAACAAACAAAGCAATAAGATAATTCAAGACACATATAGAGCCTGAAACTGTGTTTACAGTGTTTCCTGGAGAAACTTATAAAGAAAGAAGCAGTAACTGTTGCATGGTTACCTCCATTATGCATCATATCTTTGGGCAGTGCACAGGGATCTAAAAGGTACATTCATAAGATTTCAGGAAACTCAAGTCTTTTTGCTAAGAGTCTGTAGAACTTTTGCTAAGAGTCTATAATCTGCATGACCTTACCCTGTCATGGTCAGGGACTAAAGTCCCAGCTTTGTGGTTGCACGATGGACCAGGCATTCTAGCAACATTGATTGCCCAAAACTTAATTGCAGCTGGTCTCCATGGAGTTTGGGAGAGCACACTCTTGGATCATTCTTGGGAAAGTGAGTACTTCTGCATGTGCTAATAAGAGCTAGTAGTTGTTAGCAACCCTCAGAATAGCAAGGAGTTCATTTCAACAGATAGAAGGGTTGTCACTGTCAGAGCTTTCAGAAAAAAAAGCCAATAAGTAAAATATATAGAAGATTCTTTGCTCTCTTCTTCACCATATCCTATTCCCAGACTTGATAGTCATTCAAAGCCTCACATAGATAATACTGTTCTTAAAATGTTCTGCAGTACAGATGATATCCACTCAAAACCCATTCCCATCCCTAAATAAGATTTATATATTTTCTGAACAATTCTTCAAGAAATAAGTATGTGCCAGGAACTCTGCTGGGCACCAGGGAGACAAAGATAAATAAGGCATAGACTCTTCATTCCACTACTTCAGTTTTTGTGTTGTTTTTTTTTTTGAGAAACATCCTAAATAATAAAAGGCTAATATGCAAATCAGCCGAAAGGCAGAACGATTGATCACTATGACACTCACTGACCACCAGGGGGCAGGTGTTCAATGCAGGAGCTGCCCCCTGGTGATCAGTGTGTTCCACAGTGGGGAGCGCCACTGAGCCAGGAGCCGAGCTCAAGGCTGGCGGTGGTGGGAGCCTCTCTCGCCTCCGATGCAGTGCTAAGGACCCCTCGGGGGATGTCCGACTGTGAGAGGGCACAGGCTAGGCTGAGAGACCACCCCCCACCAGTGCACGAATGTCATGCACCGGGCTTCTAGTATATGATAAAAGAACACCAGTTTTAGGTAATCTGATGAGGTGATTGGAAGAATTCACATTAAGGTATACATCAGTTTAGTACATTAAGCTTAAATTATCTAGGATATTTATAGATTGTGAATGTCTGTTAATTCAAATTAATTTTTGTTGGATGAAAATTGATGTTAAATTTTAAGTGGATTTTTAAATAGTGCAATGTAATTCAGTCTCTTTTTCAAAAAGCCATTTCCTAATTATACCAATTGTAAGCCTTGAAGACCAATTTAACATGTACCCAAAAAGCTAATGGGTAAGAAGCAAAGTGTCTTGATTTAAAAGGCTAGGAATTCTGCCAGGTTGGTGTTGCTCAGTGATGGAGCATCAACCCATGAACCAAGAGGTCACTGGATGGACCAGGCACATGCCTGGGTTTCAGGCTCAATCCCCAGTAGGGGGTGTGAAGGAGGCACTGCCAATCATAGATGTTTCTATCTCTCTAGTCCTCTCTCTCTAAAATAAATAAGAACATTAAAATGTTTTAATTTTTTTTCAATTACAGTTTACAATAAAAACATTTTTAAAAATAAAATAAAGACTAGGAATCCTAACAAATAATATTTAGGCCCCAGGCATCCTTTTAAAAAATATATATATTTCTTTATTGATTTCACAGAGGAAGGAAGATGGAGAGATAGAAACATCAATGATGAGAGAGAATCATTGATCAGCTGCCTCCTGCATGCCCCCTTACTGGGAATCGAGCCCACAACCTGGGCATGTACCCTTGGCTGGAATCGAACCCAGAACCCTTCACTCTGCAGGCTGACGTTCTATCCGCTGAGCTAAACCGGCTAGGGCCAGGAAGCCTTTTTGCACTGATTACTGATGCTATATAATTCATGGTATATCGTGATGACTTCTTCAATAGAAATTTTTAGGTAAATTCTCACACAGACATTGCCTAAATAAACCTTGATTCAAACCAGGAAAGGGTTATGTAAGTAATCATATTTTTCTTTAGGATTCTCATTCTACATTCTTCTCTTCACCCAACTGTCCAATCTGGTAACATGAGTTGTATGAGTAGAAGAGGATTCTCACTCAACTTTCTGGTTACATGGTTCTCTTAAGGAAACTTGATGCTTATTATGGGTGAGTCTGAACAGACCCATTTACTTAAATTTCACTGGCTTTGGTGCTCTTACCAGCTCTGCTAAGATCAGACCCCATATACCCCTTTCCAATATTTATGAGAATCTCTGGGGTCTCCCAAAGGGGCAAGCCATGTTGTCTGCTGGGTTTCCCATCCCTTCCACATAGTTTATTACATAGAGAACAAAGATGACATTTTTTGACAGGGGAATGGGCTATTTGCCACAGGGGCCAATCAAGCAAGACTATGATTATGAAGTTAATTTAAAATAGAAGTCATAATGCTGCTAGAGTCATGGCCTCCCTGCTGACCCTGTCTGCAGGGAACAGGCTGGTACCATAAGCAGAATGTCCCACCTATCAAGACAAATTTGAGCCTTTCCCATTCACAAAGGTTTCTTTGACTTTCATGTTGTATTTTCAAGGTGTAAATTTTTTAAAGAAATAATGAAAACTTTATTGAATCTCACAAGGTTAAATGATTTGCCCAAGGATACACAGTTGGTGTGTGCAAAAACTGGCTTAAATCCAATTCCTTCATTTGGAGTTCTGTGCTCATTCCACATAGTATAGCTGAAACATTTATTAGTTCTTTGAACTGACAGTTCATTATGATAATCACAGTTATTATTAAATTCTAATAGATCCCAATTTGTCTCTGGTTTAAAAATTTATGATTCAAGAATCATTATTCTTAGATTGCTCTTATTTTTATCTAAAACTAGAGGCCCGGTGCACAAAAATTTGTGCACTGGCGGGGTAGGGGAGTGTCCCTCAGCCCGATCTGTGCCCTCTCACAGTCTGGGACCCCTCAGGAGATAACCACCTGCTGGCTTAGGCCCGCGGGCAGTGTCGGGCGCTGCCGGCCCCGCCTCGCCAGGTCATGGGTCCAAGGCCCGAATCCCGGGGGCAGTGTCTCGCGCTGCCCGCCCCCCATGCAGTATGCAAATTTAACGGCCATCTTTGTTGGGTTAATTTGCATACTCTTCTGATTGGCTGATGGGCGTAGCAAAGGTATGGTCAATTAGCATCTTTGTCTTTTATTAGTGTAGATTATTAGAAGAAAATATTTATTTTTATACTTTTTAATAGTTAATTTAATTTTTAAAAGCCTGTTTTATAACTATTATCTATACAACATTACCTCTGCCAATGTACAGAGCTTAATAAATGAGTAGTTAATATGGTTAAGAATGACAAAGCTTAATAAATGAGTAGTTAATATGGTTAAGAATGACTTGCAAATTTCTTTTTGGTAGAACAGAAGTAGTGACTATTTAGTTTGTGTTATAAATTAGCCCTTCATTGTGCAGTTGCTAGAATTCACTTTTAATTGTTTTAGTTTCCTTAAAAAAAAATCTAACATGGAGGTTTAATGGACTTACTAATGAGATATTGACTATTTCTTTAATCCATCTTCTGATGGTAAGGTATTGATTACTATTCATTGAATAATTCTTAGATTGCTCCACATCTACCTAAAATTACTTGTATGAGGATCTCATAAAGCTTTCATTTTCAATTATTTATAATAGTATTCAAGAAAATAAAGAATGATTCTGTTGAAAGTAAGTAGAAAATGGTAACATACAAAGACATATTTAATATCTGTAGGGGATGATACTTACTTCAAGGTTGTTCAATAATTTTCATGGTTAGAATATGTTCACTGGGAATCACAGAATGGAGATTCTGTGGATAGGAAATGTTAATAACATCAAGTGGAATGCATTATTTCCTATGTTATAATAATATGATCTAAATAACAACCTAACTAAAGATTTTTTTGGAAAATTGGGGCCATTTGACTTTAACAAGCTATATTCTCCCTCTATAATCAGAGATGTACTGATTCCCAAGGCTATGATGTCTTTAAACATATCCTTATATAACAGAATACTTTGCCGCAAACACATCAGTTTTGTCTACCTAGGTGGAACTGCTGAAAACACACAGCTTGTAGTTTTCAGCTTCATTTAATTACATTATTATGCATTTTCTGAAAAGAAACAGAGCTAAACCTCATTTTCCCCCCCTCTTATTGCTGATACAGACTTTTGGCCTTTGATATAAGTGTGAATATAATAGGTTTTGTTTGTTTACTTTTAGAGGAAGGGGTTTTTTTGTTTGTTTTGTTTTTTAAATATTATGCCATAGCATTTTTGACCTCCAATGAAACCATAATTTCAAAGAATGTGAGATTAAGCCAAGAGGTCAAATTTTTCTCTCCAAAGTTTACTATTCACTTAAGGAGATTGTTTTTTATTATTTTTCTTTGCAGAAGTTACCTTCTCCAAAATTAATCATGGCATATAAAATGGGAATGAAGGGCTCTATTACTGATGTTATTAATATTCAAAAATTAAAAGATGTATTTTATCTTGATTTTTTTTCTTTTTACATTATCAATCTGTTCTTGCATGTTGCCTACATTTCCCATTAGAGCCATCAACATATTAATCACGGTGAAATTCAATTCTCTGATAATTTTAAGATTTATCTTATATCTGAGTCTAGTTCTGGCGTGTGCTTCTCTCTTAAAACTGTGTTTTTTCCCTGTGTTTTGTCACATCCTGTAATATTTTGTTGAAAGCTAGAAATGTACAGGGTAGTAGGAACTGCGGTAAATAGGTCTTTATCATGAAGGATCATGTTAATCTAAGTAGGTGTGAGCTCTGTTTAATGTTGCCAAAGATATGAGGCTTCATACTCCTCTAGTGTCTTTATTTATGTCTCCTCTCCTGACTCTGTGCTCCTAAATACTAGAGCCCTGTTGATGTGGTAGTAAGGTATGGAGGACAGAGAATGTTCTATAATTTCTCAATTAATTCTCAGTACTTTAGTGCACCTGTATCTTGGGGCTTCTCCTGATCTTTATATGTATTTATGTAGTAGCATAGGTTTTTCTGCCCTCCCTCTGCCTCCCTCCATTGCTTTCTACTCTTTTTCCCTGGCTACAGTGTTCCCAATGTATTTCCTTGAACTCCTAACCATTCTTGACCAAGTTCCCCTTCCACTTATCTGAGACAGAAAGTCTAGAGTGGGGATTGAAGGGGAGGAATACCCTTCCCTCAAATGGGGTAAATTCTCACAGTCTTTTCCCTTGGAATATAGGTCTTCGTTACAGAGAAGTCTTTAAGCATATTTTGTAATGATTGCTTTCCTCCTCCCTTTGTGAGAGCCAGACGATCTTTCTCAGGTGTTCACAGTCAGAACCTGGTGAGGACCATAGGTATTTCTTACCCTCATGTTTCCAGTAATACTTCAAACTGATCATTTATGGGTTTCCATCGGTTTATGGCTTCAGTGGCTTCTGCCCCAGTTAAGCAGATTTTGACTGGGTCTGCATGAGTCTGTCTTCCCAGATTTCGAGGTCCTGGTTTTCTTTGTGACTTTAGTTCTCTACTGGGTCCAATAAAATAATTTATTCCCAGTTTGTTCAGTCTTTCCTTGTTGTAAAGATGAGCATAAAGACTTCCTAGCTCTTTACATGTCAGAGCTGAAATGGGAAGTCCTCTTTACCATATACTTTTAATTTGCATTTTCCTGAGTGCATATGGGGTTGAGCAACTTAGTCTCCAAGTTTAAGACCATTTTGTGTTTCTTCTGTCAGTTCTTTGTTCCTATATTATTTCTTTCAGTTTTCGATTGCTCCATAAAAATAATCTTCTGAATTAGTGGCTTAAAACAAAAATGTGTGGCTTATCTTATGTATTTGTTGACTCAACTCAGCTCAGCAGTTCTCGTTAGATGTTTTATAAGGTTGCAGACAGAAAGCTAGAGCTAGAGTCATTTGAAGACTTGATTGGGATGGACGGCCAGGAGGGTTCATTCAAATGTCTGGTAGCTTGGTACTTACGCTAGTTCACTATTGCTTCCATAGTAAATGATCACAAACTTAGTGGCTTAAACAAAAACAGTTTTGTTCATTTGTAGTTCTGTAGGTCAGAAGCTTGATATGGGCCTCACCAGGCTAAAACCAAGTTGTCCGCTGAATTCAGCCACCAAAAATTCAGAATTTTACCTCGGTTGTAGGATTAAAGTTCCTGCTTCCTTGTTGACTGTGGGTAAGGGCCATTCTCAAATCCGTTGGCTGCTCACGTTCCTAGCTTATGGTCCCTTTCTTCCATCTTCAAAGCCAGCAATAATAAATTGGGTCTCCCTATAGCTTTAACTATCTACTGTGTTTCTTGTTTGATTTTCACTTATTACATTTCTCTGACTCACTTTTCCTCTTCCACTTTTAAGAGCCTATTGATTACATGAGACCAGACAAGATAACCTAGAATCATTTTCCTGTTTAGTCACATCTGCAAAGTCCCTTCTTGTAGGGGTGGGAACCTTTTTTCTGCCAAAGGCCATATGGATGTTTATAACATCATTCTCAGGCCACACAAAATTATCAACTTAAAGATTAGCTGCTATATTTGGTCAAACATTTAATGAACTCACCCTAGTGCCTTGGCAGGGCCCGACTGAATGATTTTGCAGGCCTTATGGGGGGCGGAGTTTCCCTACCCCTGACTATCTATAATAATAAAAGCGTAATATGCTAATTAGACCAGATGTCCTTCCAGATGAAGCTGGGGCTGCTAGGGAAGCCTGGGTCCCGGGTGCCTGAGGGAAGCAGGTGCCTGCAGCCGGGGGAAGGAAGGCCTACTCTTGCACGAATTTCGTGCATCGGGCCTCTAGTTGTAACATATTCATAGGTTCTGGGGATTACAGAATATCTGAGGGAGGCATATTCTGCCCACCCTAGTATTCCTTGTACTCTCTTTCTCCACATTGCATTTCATTTTCCAAAGCCACTCTACCTGGTTTGTCCTTTTTAAGGCATGGTAGTCTCATGATTGTTGCACTTTCTTCCAATAGGGAATTCCCCAAGAACCAGTATTCTAAAGAGGCAGGAAGCAGAAGTAGAAGCTGCCAGGCCATTTAAAAACATATCAGGGCCCCAGCTAGTTTGGCTCAGTGGATAGAGCATTGGCCTGCAGACTTCAGGGTCCTGGGTTCGATTCTGGTCAAGGGCATATGTCCAGGTTGCGGGCTCAATCTTTAGTGGGGAGCATGCAGGAGGCAGCCGATCAGTGATTCTCTCTTATCATTGATGTTTTTCTCTCTCTCTCTCCCTCTCCTTTCCTCTCTGAAATCAATAAAAATATATTATCAGGAAAGAGCTCAGCATAAAATATCTTCTATTGTACTCTATGGGAATGGGTGGGCAAAAGTAGGTTTACAGTTGTGAGTATGTGAAATGCAGTTTATTCTTGTATTATTATTTAAATATATTTTTATTGATTGCAGAGAGGAAGGGAGAGGGAGAGAGAGTTAGAAACATCAATGATGAGAGAGAATGGAGCCTGCAACCCAGGCATGTGTCCTGACTGGGAATGGAACTGTGACCTCCTCCTAGTTCATAGGTTGATGCTTAACCACTGAGCCATGCTGGCCAGGTACACTTTATTCTTTATTAGTCTTTTACATTTTGACTCACATTAATATTTTACATGCTTTGTTTAAGGTTTGTAGGGATTCTTTAATCCTGCTTAATATAAATACCTTTCTAATAAGATCATCTAATTTGTTGTCATATGTATACATTTTCCCAGTCATATTTCTGATTCACTATTTATCCAGTTTTGTTTCTTTGATTTTTCTGAGTAAAAAATTATGTTATCCAAAATGACAATAATTTTATCTCTAAAAGTACACATTTTAAAAGACAATTTTATGACACTTTTCTCAAGTATATTTGTCTACTGGAGTAGGAGACCATATCACTTTAAGTGGAAAAGTTTTATATGTGCATATAATTAAATAAACATTACATACTATCCATAAAATTTTGTAACTTATTGGTTACAAGTAAAAGTGGTTTTAAAATTTTGTAACTTA
Organism: Myotis lucifugus; assembly: GCF_000147115.1. Classification (NCBI taxonomy): domain Eukaryota; kingdom Metazoa; phylum Chordata; class Mammalia; order Chiroptera; family Vespertilionidae; genus Myotis; species Myotis lucifugus. The sequence goes on along the minus strand of NW_005871049.1, from coordinate 26,361,843 downwards.
TGTTCACTTCCCTGCATATATTACATCCCTTTCTAGGCCATATGTTATTTGTTGTGTTCAGCCTTGTCATCCTTCAAGTGTTTAGCACAGTACATCGAACATAATAGAAAATTGAAAATATTTCTTGAGTTAATGACTAATAACATTCATATTTATTGAACCATTATGTGCACATGTATAATATATCTGCACTAAAATTTCTGTGAAAGAACACAGATTTATACACATACCTAAATACACATACAAATACAGCTTCAAACTCTAATGTTGGTAAGTTTCCACATATTTAAACCATCAGTGGATATGTTCTTATATAATGTCTGTAGGTAGAAAGATTTATTCAGTGTTTTCAAGATCAATAAATTCTGACTGTGGCTTGTGAAATACTTATTTAGAGGATGTAGATAAATGTTGCTTTTTGTAAGTCTATGCTGTAAGGAGAAGCATTGCATGCTTCAATATTTATCATTGAAAATATAAAATTTTATAAAATAAAATGTTAAGAAAATAATACATTCTCTACTTATGAAACTACAGTTGGAACAGAGAAGCACCACCCACAGGTAACATATCGCTTATTTAAAAATCTTAAAAATAATATCTTCAGCCCTAACTGGTTTGGCTCAGTGGATAGAGTGTCAGCCTGCGGACTCAAGGGTCCCAGGTTTGATTCCGGTCAAGGGCATGTACCTCGGTTGCAGGCATATCCCCAGAGGGGAGTGTGCAGGAGGCAGCTGATCGATGTTTCTCTCTCATCGATGTTTCTAACTCTCTATCCCTCTCCCTTCCTCTCTGTAAAAAAAGCAATAAAATATATTTTTAAAAATAAAAAAATAATATCTCCATATTTTTTCAAGGCTTCTGTCATTGCTTAAAATTGAAGGTTTACCGTGGATGGTATAGTAAAGAAAAAGAAAGCCAAATTTTTTCATTAGAAACACAGAATTCTATACTTAAGTGATGAGTATAACAAAGAACACATGAAGTGCAGGGGACTTGAAAAGGGGTAGCACTCATGATAAGTTTTTGAAGTCTGTTTTATCACAGAGGAATCGGTTGGAAAACGTGAATACATTACCTGTCCTGGTAGGCAATAAATAAGATGAACTTCTTATACAAAATATCTTTTCTTTCAAGAAAGGTGGGCTTTACCTGACTTATTTAAATTAATTTTCTTTACAGAGTGTGCCATCTGTTATTCTGACATGTTATATGGTGACAGGGCATTCTGAAAGCTGCTGCATGCCCCAATAAGCACTCTTTCCATTATTCACAAAGTCAAAATCTAAAATACATTACCTGCATTATTAAAAATGCCTCTCTTGAAAGTCAATCATTTGAAGAGTAGTCTCCAATATAACTTTTTGATATAAAATAACTGAAAATATTTTATTCAGATGCTTTCTTTTCACAGATATAGTTCATACTTGATACTCAAGACTTTGGAATATAGAGGCTACCCAGGCTTGCTTGCTTGCTTTTGGTATAGGGTTTATTTCTGTTTTGTTTTTATATATAAGTATTTGGTGACATTCAAGAGAATTTCTATTTGTCGAAAGGTGGCGGTAATATCTGTTAAAATAGGCCATGTGTATAACCTAAGGCCTTGAAACACAACAGAAACATGTACATATATTCACCCCAAATTGTGTAGTGCCATGTTTGTATTAGTTCCAAACTGAAAACTACCCAAATGCCTGTCAAGATAGGACTGGGTGAGTATACTGTAGTACACTCATACAATGGAATACTATACTGCTATGAGAATGAACAGACTTCACTGTACTAAATATATGGATGAATCACACAAACATAAACATTGAGTGAGAGAAGCCAGATACAAAAGACTACACATGGTGCCCTAGCTGGTTTGGCTCAGTGGATAGAGCATCTGCCTGGGGACTGAAGGGTCCCAGGTTTGATTCTGGTCAAGGGCACATGCCTGGGATGCAGGCTCGATCCCCAGTAGCGGGTGTGCAGGAGGAAGTTGATCAATGATTCTCTCATCATTGATGTTTCTCTCTCTCTCTCCTCCTTTCCTCTCTGAAATAAATTAAAACATATTTTAAAAAAAGACTGCACATGGAAAAGTCCAATCAAATAAAGTACACAGTGGAAAAAAAAACTATCCTATGCTCTTAAGACTAAAGATAATGGTTACTCGTGGTGGATAGTGACTGCAGAAGGAATTAAAGGAAGTTCTGATTGCTGGTAATATAATCAAGCTTGGTATGGGCTCATCACATGGGTGTACTGAGTTTCAAAAAAACATTAAACTTATGGAGTAATAATATGTGAACTGTTCTATACATGTATTTTAATTCAAGAAAAAAGTTTAACATGCTGCAAATCAGCTGGGAAATCAGATTTGTGCATTTATTGCAAATAGCATTATTCACTTGTCACACACGTAGAAAGTGAATATGCCTTTAACAACAATGGAAAATAAAGAGAGTGTACCTTTTATTGTAAACATCTAGAACAAAAAGTACAATAAAATATACATTTATGATGTTTTCCAATTTACATAGTCGTTTCAGATATATCCCTTGATTCTCTCCTTATTCCTATACTCTGTTCGGCTACACAGAAACTATTCCTCTCTTGGGAAACAAAAAATAATTTTGTTCTATGAAGTCTATTGCAGCTGCCTAAAATAATGTTTGTTTATAAAGCTGCTATCATCACTGTGTAACCTAAAATTATTTAAAAATTATTTAACAGAAAAAAATCTGATAAAATTTACATACAATGGGCACTTATTGGTGCTCAAATTTGTATGAGCCTCCAAAGTCTTCTATGATAATTATGGCAATATTTTGAGGGCCCTTGGATTAAGGCCAGACTTATTTTCCATTATTTGGATTTTTTAATTAAAATAAGTTTTCTAGGCTTTACAAATGAACAGAGCACATTCAGAGAAATTGTCTTTACATGAACTGATAATCATTAACTGTAATTAGGTATTTTATAAACATCCTGAGCAGACTCCTATCTGATTAAACTTTAAAAAGCAACCCATCCTGTTGATATAAAGAAAACTCATATATTTTCACCAGAAAATATAAGCTTAAATTGATGTGATTTCAGCCTTGATTCTGTCATACCTCTTTATCTTCCCCTGCAGGAAAAATGAGAGCATCTGCAGCTATAATCACTGAGGCAAAAAGACCTGGACTTAACCCACATGCTTGGAATTACAGTCCCAGGTTTACTTCACCTCAGTTGCTGATTCCATTAAACCCATCATCCCTCTCAAAACACAGAGTCAAAAACATTTCTTGTAGATTTTTTTGTGCTTCCCGTATGCAAAAACATTATTCTGTTGTCATGATTAAGATAATGAATGAAAAACAGCATTTTACTAACTAAATATCAGATATTCTTTTTCTTATCATTATTATGCCCAGCAGTGGAAGTAGTTAAGATAGAGATTAGATGCTTAAATGCTTGGTGAATGAAAGAGCTATATAAATTGTATAAAAATATTCTCTAGCTTCATCTGTAAGAAACAGATGATAGGAATAGTTGAGGAAATGTTTTCTCAACAATTTTAATGCTTCCACCTAAAAATTTATCCATTGTACAATTTTATGAACATTTGGTGTGACTTCAAAAAAACCAAACTTTTTATTTGATTGTTGTTTTAGATTTACAAAAAAGTTGCCAAGATACTACATGTACTCAACCAGTTCCCCTATTGCTAACATCATACATTACTCTGGTGCTTTTGTCTCAACTAATGAACTAATATTGATAAATTATTATAGACTAAAACTCACACTTCATCCAGATTTCAGTAGTTTTTTCTTAATGGAATTTTTTTCTGTTCTAGGATGCCATCCAAGATAGCACATTTACATTTACTCATCAATATCTTTTAAGACTTGTCTTGGCTAATATAACTTCTCAGCCTGTCCTTTGATAATTTTGACAGTTTTGAGGAGTACGGATCAGGTATTTTGAAGGGTAGCCTTCAATTTGGGCTTCTCTCATTTTTTTTTCTTGATTAGACTAAGGGTGTGGGTTTTTAGGAAGAAGATCGCAGAGATGAATGCTATTTTTTCACATGCTCTTAAGGGTACATACTATCAATATGAATCAGTACTGTTGCTGTTAACCACAATTACCTGGGTAACGGCAATGCTTGCCAGGTTTCTCAACTCTTAAGTAACTTTCCCCCTTTTCCATACTGCATTCGTTGGAAGCAAATCACTGTTTAGCCCACATCTAAGAAGGTGGGGGGGAAGGGTTATGCTTACTTCCTTGAAAATTTCCTATACAGGAGATTTTTTCTGTTCTTACTTATTTGTTTGTTTGTTTATTTATTTGTTTATTTGTTTGTTTAATTACAAATGTATGCTAACATGGATTTTAATTTTATATCTCTATCCTTTCCAAAATATACTTTAATCTGTTAATTATTTTGTTGCTCAAATGGTTCTATCTTGGACCACTAGAAGATCTTTCAGTTGGCTCCTGTGTTCTCTGTGTTCTTTGACACACCTTCATTCTTGTTTCTGACCAAGGCCTTACTTGCTGGCGCCACAAGATGCTTGAGTCTCACCTTGCATAACCCCTGACTCAGTCCTAGAATCAGTCATTTCTCCAAGGAGAGCTGACTCTTTTCAATGGACAATAGCATCAGAAACCAAGAGTGGGCCCTGGGTTCACATCCCTTTTTTATATAAAACGCTATTCTAGAATATTCATTTAAAATTCTATTAATTAGTTTCATAGTCTGACTAAAATTCTACCATAAAATGTACTCAAATTTTGGTTAGGTTATAAAATGAAGAGATATTTTCTGTAGGACAAAAATCTGGTTCACTTTGAAAGGGTTGTTAACACTTAAAACATAAGTGTACTAGGTAGTTGCTAATTGCTGTACGGTAAACCCTTAAGAGAATACCCCTTTTTATGACACAATATTTTCTCTTAGATTGAAAATAAGCTTCAGCTCTTTGTTCTATGATTACTAAAATCTCCCCTGTTAACAAAGAAAATCCACACTTCTCCAAGATTCCATAGCAATATCTTTAATTACACACACTAGCAATAACGTAAAAGGAAGTAAAATGAAGATTTGGAATGCAGACATTTAGGACAAGAAACCATTCATGCAAAGGAAAAGTGTACAGAACTTTTTCTGCTTCTATTACATGAAAATATTAAAAGGTAGAAAGCATATTCACTATGGATTTACAGAATCTATTTGCAAAAATGCTGTTTTTTTGTACCTTGATTCTGTTTTCTATTAAAAGAAGAGAGATAAGCATTGCTTACTTGCTTATTTATTTGAGTCTGTCATATTCAAAGTGCTCTTTAATGTTCAATAGCTACCACTTCTTAAAAATGAATAAGTGGCTACCTGACACTGCTTTTGAAACTAAAGAAGTGTAATTGAAATTAAGATTTCTCTTAGCAAGAGTGCCCATTTTCTTTAACTTTTACTCAGAAAAAATGGAAATAGAAATTCAAATGTGTAACCCTGTCTTCTGTACAATGAAGATAAATTAGTCACGAGATGATTTTTCAAGACCCATTCAGTTTTGAAAGTTAGTAAGTCTGCAGAGAAACTTAAATTTAAAGTTCATATACTCTATTAATGTTCCTACAGCCATCATAAAAGTAGAAATTCTCAGAAAAAAATGAAAGACCAATTCTTTTACTTTATGCGAGCCACAGGGACATGCGCTATGACTTTCCCTCCTTTGCAAAGTTGAAGCATGTTTTTGGAGTGTGATCTTACTGACTGATTGCAGAGTTTGAATGCATTGATTGATTTGTTGACTCCCCTTGCTCTCCAGTGGCTGAAAATATGAGAATCAGCAAAATCTCAAGAAGGCAGAACAAACTACAAACTATTATAATAAAATAGTGAGGTAATTGGCACAGGAATAATTTCTCTTATTACTTTTATTACCATTTTCCCAATGTTCCTTAGTCCTATTCTTAAATGTTCTAGATACAGGGGTGGGCAAACTTTTTGACTCGAGGGCCACAATGGGTTCTTAAACTGGACCGGAGGGCCGGAACAAAAACATGGATGGAGTGTTTGTGTGAACTAATATAAATTCAAAGTAAACATCATTACATAAAAGGGTACAGTCTTTTTTTTTTTTTTAGTTTTATTCATTTCAAACAGGCCGGATCCGGCCCGCGGGCCGTAGTTTGCCCACAGCTGTAATCTAGGCACTGTAACCCAGCACTCATGCATGATGGTCCCTTTTGATTTCTTTGTTGATTTTCTGGTAGATATTTCTAATGTAAAGTTAGAACTCTGCACCAAAAATAACATTTGGCTGAAGGTGTCAATTTGAAGTGAGGAGTGTAAGAAGGCAATGATCATTATATCCTTAACATCTCATCCAAAAAATGGGGGATTCGTTTTGAGTTCTCATTCACACTGTTCATGTTGCAGGGTAAGAACCAATTTTAGTGTTCAACGTTACTATGGGGTGGACGGGTAAAGCGGAGGGAGAAAGAGGGAAAGCACAGGTTTCTAGAGCACCTATACAACCCTAAAAACAAATGTTCCGCTTTCACAAAAAATAAAACAACAGACGCAGCCCATAAAAAATAGCGACTACATTTTTGTATCTTATAATAATACCAAAATATGTTGGATAGTTTATCACCATTCTCTTCTTGATAGAAATTTTACAGGATCCATATTACAGCTTTAATAAGGGTTTTACCTTGTTGCAGAATGCCTTAAATGCTTAGTAAGAGGATTTGGGGGTATGGTGAATGCTTCTATATTCAAATATCTGATGCCTTCTTGATGTTTGACCCTTGTTAACAGTAATGTGGGCTTTTTAGTTAGAAAATGATGCATAATCTACTGCTCATAGCTACACTGGCATTTCTCCCTGCTCTTCAATGATAGCCTTCATTTTGCTCATGATAAGTCATATCAAAGCACATTTCACAAGCTGACTTACATGCATTCCAGTGATCTCTTTCTAAAAATGGGAAGGGAGGCCTAAGGGTATTAGTTTAGGTTTCTTTAGTTTTCCCTATCTCTCCCAAGTTTTATTAAAAACTCTTTTATTCTTGTCCTTTTATATTTTATCCTAACACTAGAGGCCTGATGCACAAAATTTGTGCAGGGGCTCAGCCCTCCCAGCCTGGCTTTGTCCAGAAGGTCGTTTGGAAGGTCCTTCAGCTGTCCGGTCTAATTAGCATATTATGCCCTTATTATTATTTATAGATTATATTCCTAAACTAGTGTTTCTGCTTTTTCAAATTATGCTCAACATGAGTATTTTCAAACTTTAAATTGCTGAAGCAGTATACAATCATCCATTTATATATATTTGAATTTCAAGCAAAAAATCATGGTAGGCAAAAACCACTACTCTTACTAAAGCCAGCATAATCCAAATGTAATCAATTTATACTTAGTACTTAGACTGCAGCTTCAGGTTTGGTAAGCTTGGCACTAACAGTAGGCTTTGCACACATCATTTTTCACCATTGGGATTCTGATTTCTCAGATTTAAAAGAAATATATGAGACTCTGATTATAATCTCTTCCAAATTTGGCATTTAATAATTTAATATTTCATTAAGAATGAACAATAATTATATTAATTTAAGTACTCCTTTGTGAATTTACTTAGTGAATTTAATATAAACAATTACAGACAATATGTAAGAAAAAAATTGTCCACACTTAACACCACTGTAATATAGCCATGGACAGAAATGTGGAGGATGAATCAAAGGCATGTTAGGATGGTAAGAATCAACCGCATGTTCCTATAATAGTGCTTGCATCAAATTAGTGCTTAATAATATTTTACTTTTTTTCCACTTCATTATTGTCTATCCTGAACTTCTTATTTATTTTACTCCCTATATCTTCGTATTTGTTTTTAAATATACTGAATTTAAACAGATTTATTTTTAATAGTTTGTTCTTGAAAAGCTAAACAATAAAATTTGAATTAATTTGTTTAAATTAAACATACTGAGCCCTGACCAGTTTAGCTTAGTGGATAGAGCATCGGCCTGAGGACTAAAGGCTTCCAGATTTGATTCCAGTCAAGGGCATGTACCTTGGTTGTGGGCACATCCCCAGTAGGGGGTGTGCAGGAGGCAGCTGATTGATGTTTGTCTCTCATCGATGTTTCTAACTCTCTATCCCTCTCCCTTCTTCTCTGTAAAAAATCAATAAAAAAATTTTAAAAAAAGAATGCTACTAAATTAAACATACTGAAAAAAATGTGCCTAGTTTTATTGCCTGGATATACTTGATTTATTCCCTCCTATTTCACTCTACAGTTTGACTTTCCTTTATTCTTTACTTTGATTTCTTTATCTTTTACAATCTTATTGAAGTGTATATATTTCTCTAAACCACTATAAAAACTTTTTGGGGGATATCAGGCAGAGTGAACATGAGTAATTGACACATTCCCCTTCAATTCTAATGCTCTATGGATTCTCCAATTTAATTCACATTTTTAGGTCACCATGACTATCTCTTTCTAAAATAATTCCACCTGATGCCACTATTAGAATCATTCCATTTGGTTAAGCATTATCCTCATCCCGAAAAAATTGTGTCTGGAGGACCTCCTAACAGGTTCACCTGGCATAATGTCACAAGGGTACTCTTTTAATAATTCCAATTTAATCCACTATTCCACTTTTATTAATAGCATCTTCAATACTAGCATAGGAAAGTCCAAAAACTTTCAAATGGCATATACTTTCCTTAATAGTTGGTTTCCTTAGTTCTTGGTGAGTCTATTTCCTGCCATACCCTTCTATCTACCTTAAATTCCACCCACATAGCTCAGTCTGCAGTTTTGTTAGAAGTTATGTTCTTGAAGGCCTCCCGGTAACCTTGAAGTAGAAAGGAATATCAGCACCACAGGTGACACAAGACAAGCAGCCTATGAAATCTCTATCTCTCTCAAAATTCAACACATATTACCACACATATAGCTGTCCTTAATTTCCCCAGGCAGAATTTTTTCACTGCTTTGTTTCCACATGGCACCTATTCATACCTCACTCATGGCGTTTATCACAGTGCACTGTATTTATGTGTTACTTTTTCTCATGAAACTATATGTAAACTTGGCTCTAATGCCGTAAGTAGGCATTCAATAAATGTCCATTGAAAAAAATGAATGGCATAAAATGAATGAATTAATGAGGAGGAAATAGCTCCTTTTAGGTCTCAAGGTACACAGGAAAGTTTACTAGATTGGAGACACAAGATAATATTTTTGTTTTTTTTATCCTCATCATGGAGAATGAAGGAAACCTCAAACAGAAACTACCAAACCATAGAAACACAAATCTTTGTTCAGAACATGTAAAGGAAAGCGTTTTTACTGGTAGCAATAAGTATAAGCTAAAAGATTTTATTTAGTTTCAGCTTTTAATAAAAGAGAATTGGAAAAGATAGAAAACTATATTATTCCTGGTTCATTACTCAGTTTGGTAAACTTTTGTCAGCATACAGTCTCCAAAACAAATGAGAGGGCTGGTACTAGTATGTCTTAGTTAAAATAATTAATATTTATAAAACCTAAACTATTTGAAATTGATAGTCCATTGGCTACACACACACATACACACAAACACACGGATGTGTATATATGTAAATGTATATAGAAGAATATATATACACATGTTGCATGCACATGAGACTTTCAAGTTTCTTTGAAGGATAAATGAGGCTGTTACTAACTCACTTTGTTCTGTTCCAGACAATATAACACTTTTAACATTCAGCCGATATGCTGTGTTGGAATAAGACTAGTCCAATAAATAGTGCAGTGTGCTTCTTTATGGCTTATTTGTTGCAGGTTTTATTGATTCTTCCTTTTTGACCTCAATGAAAACCAAAAAAATATTAAGAAACAAGTCAAAAAGAAGATATAAAAGTCAAAAAGTAACATACTTACTGGCCTGGTGAATTATGATTCCAATAGAAAGTAGAGAGTATGAGTCAGAATAAAAATAATTAGAAAGTGAAGGTTATGTTTCCCCTATTTTTGACACTAGAGAAGGCAGAGTGGATAGAAAATAATTTGAACTTTCCAGGAAATAAGAGGAAATTACTTTCACAACCTAGCTGAGAGCCCCACTTTTTTACGCTCTGCAGGAAGGAAAATCAGAACAAGAAGCCACTGATTAGGTTGCCTCTAGCTTTGTCATTTTACATTTGCGCTGTTTCCTTAACCGCTGTGTAGGTAGGACTGCAGCATTTATACAATATGTACACAAAAGTGCAAAGAGAACCTCTGCTACTAAGGCCTAACTTTAAGACTACAAAGATGCCTTCTATAAAAACCTCAACAATGAATTGGTAAACATGGGAGCCATTATTATCCCCAGGTTATTTGACAGCCTCTGGGATATACATTTTAAAGACGGGTGAGCCATAAAAGGAGGGGTATTTACATCTTATTGTGCTGCTCCTTAGCCTTCATTTAGGTGATATATAGTAATGAGATCCTGGTCTAAATGCAAAAGAAATGACTGATGATGCTTTTAACCCCCGAGAATAAAAAGTTAATCATATCACAATAGTAATTCTATTTAAAATATGCCACAGTCCTTTGATGATCACTTGAAATTTTTCTTAGGGAAAATATGCTCATGTAACATCTTAGTAAATATGACTACAAATATCCTAAGTGGCTATAACATAATTGGTAATAAAATTCTATGAAATACTACATATTCTCTGAATGCATTCTGGAACTCCTCTTAATGTTAATGGGAACAACTAAGCTAGCACAAACAGAAACATGATGTTTTAACATCATCTAACATGTTAGAAACTTAATAGTCATAAGCAAAATCAATAGGACTCGGGCCATATGTTATATGTGAATCCATCTTTGTAAATGGCTATCATTTGGCATGAAAACAGATTCTTCTCTAGCCTAGCTATCAGTTTTTTTTCCTGGCTGTGAGTTACAGTACAGAAGTAATAATATAAAAAAACCTTATGCCATTATTCTTAAGGAATATGCTATTACAACTACAAAATGCTATACGACTACCAAATATGTTTTTATTGATTACAGAGAGAGAAAGGGAGAGGGAGAGAGGTATAGAAACATCAATGATGAGAGAGAATCACTGATTGGCTGCCTCCTGCACGCCCCCTACTGGGCATCGAGCCCACAATTATGTGCCCTGACAAGGGAATGGAACTGTGACCTCCTGGTTCATAGGTCAGTGCTCAACTACTGAGCCAAGCCAGACAGGCTGTACATTTTTTTAAAAAATCCATTTGTCTGCGCATGGGCCACGAAGTTTCAATTGCACTGTACATGTGCGCCCACACGTGGTATTTTGTGGAAGAGCCACACTCAAGGAGCCAAACAGCCGCTTGTGGCTCGCGAGCTGCAGTTTGCCGACCACTGATGGTGTGTTGTGCAAAACAGCAAGGTGACCACTGAGGTTTTGCAGAAAGAGGCAGGGGCCAGTGATAGGTGATGGGGGGCTAGTGGTAGGTGACGTGGTCACATAAACGGCTGATGAGATGGCTTTGGGATTTACTCTGAGTTAGGTGGGGACCCATGGGAAGAATATGGTCCTGATTCCAAAAAATGGGGGAGAAGCTATGAGGAGATGTGGGGTCAAGAGAAAGCTCTTTCAATGAGAGTTAATAGAATATTTCTAGGTGCTTGAGTAACTGCTTTTTTTTTCTCAGTGAAATAGGGAGCAATTTTATCACTGTAAAGTAAATACAAGGAAGAAATGTTGGAGGTTTGAGGAATGGAGAATAAGAAAGTTAAGTAGACCAGGAAAATGAATGGGTTGTTTAGAACGATGTTGATATGATACAATTGCAAGAAGATGTAAGTGTATGATTGTGAGATTTGAGAATCACTTCTAGATTTCCATGTACTTGTTCACTGTCTCTTCTTTTTCTTTCTTTTCTTTTCTCCTCCCTGCCTCTCCTGCTACTGATATCTTATTAGATCATCTCAGACTTGTTTGATAGATATAAGGAATATTTCAGAAGATAAAATAACAGTACTTAAGTAATATTTTAAATATCAATATAGTCTGAGTCTTCTAAGTCTTAAACAAAATTCAATGACCACTTCTGGGGACTTTTCAGACTGTTGTTTGTGTTGGTGTCTGACACACATATGCTTTATTTCTGACATTTTTGGCAGGATTCTTGTGGCTTTTGTCTCAGCCCAGGCCTATGACATCTGCTCCAGGTTGTACATTATGTATTCTGTTTTTAGAGGATTATTTTCTCTGTATCCTCCCCACCTGAATCTTGCATTGTGTTCTCATGTTCTTTCATCTGAACTATTGTATTTCTTTCTGAAAATGCTCACTGCTTTGATTTTCACTCTGAAATTCCATCCACATGCGACTGAAAATAGAACTGATCATGCTTCATTTGGAGCTTTAAAACATGCCATGGACTGTAAATTGTGACAAATTTGAAATATAACCTCGGTTAACCTTCCTGGTCTCTTGTTACACACTTCCTTCCTGTACACCACACTCATCCCAAACAGTTTGCTCTTTTCCAAATGCACCCACGCTCTTTCAGCCTTCCATCCATGCATTTACTTATCTCTGGGCCCTTTCCACTTAGAGATGGACAACTCAACAGACCTACCAGGTAACTCCAGCATCTCTTCCATGGTAAAGTTTCCCCCAATTTATGGGTTTGCTGTTACCAGTTCTCTTATTTGTGCTTCCCTTTCCTTCCTAGAATATTAAGTCTCAGTAGAGCAGAACTTTTTGGTTTACTGCTATATCCCTCATGTCTAGAACTGTCCTTGACTTAATGTTGATACACAAAAACTATTTGTTAGATGAATAGAGGATATCTTAACCCATGTGGCTGAATCTGGAACACAGCAAGGTTTGAATATGAGTTAAAACCCAGACTTAGCAGAATGTTTAGAATAAGGTGGGCAGCATGCATTTACTGAGTAAATGAATGAATGACTATACCTCCATGGTACTAGGCTGGGAACTTTATCTTTTCTCTATCAATGAATCCATTATTTCTGTTTTCTGCTAGGTAGTAGAATTTAGTACTGCTTATAATTAGTATTATTAGTAAAAATGCCAGTAGGTGAATACCAATGAATATCAGTAAGAGTGAATTCCTAGCCCATGGACTATTCTCAGGTTCAAAATGCAGTTGTCATGCAGTTGTCTTTTACTAATTGTGCCGATTCCCCCCCCCAGTGTCAAAGATTCATAAACAGTGTTAGTTTACTTCCTAAATTTCATGGCTATGCAATGAAGAATCTACTTTAAGTACTAACACTGTCCAAATGAAATCTTCCAAAACACTGGTGGAAATATGCTCACATTTTAGAGGAAACCCTTAAAAATACATTTTCCTCAGCTGCCCGGATGTTTTAGTGTGCATCTCTTCCATCCCTCCCAGCTTTATGGGCTACTTGAGTCCCGCTGTTTTTCTGGCATTCCATTTCTTTTTTTATGTATTCTATTAGTTGCACTGCAAACTCTACTTTGGATAAAGAAAACAGAATAAAAACACAGTTTAGTTCACTCATCTCTGTTTCTCTCTCCTGCCTCCACACCATTGAAAAGTCCCCTGCGGCTCTTCTCCCCTCCTGCAGATCAATACCTCTTGTCTTAGTTTAATGAACACTCCTACATTGATCTCTCTCAGGTGTTGTGCTCCTTTATGACAAGTTTCTCCCTTACAACCAGCTCTTAGCTAACTCAGTGGTGCACCCTGCCATTCCCTACACAAAGCAGACTGCAACAATAGGGACTTGATTCATCACACACAGGTTAATGTGTGATATTTTTCCTCCCTTAGGAAAGGAACAAATGGATTTTTTTCCCCCATTTAATTCTTTAACTTCATTTTTTTGGTTACATTCCTCGAAGAATTGTAAAAACAGTTTAAGAGTTGTGTGAGAGAACAGCAGACAGAAGCTATGAATCTTTAAAGGCTTCTGAAACACTTTTCGAAAAACTGCAAGTTACAATGGTATTGTTGGTTATATTTATTTGCTTTATATCTTGTTACCATAGCAGCAAGTCATTGAATAATTCCTGTTTCCAGAAAGGTAAATCAGAGGTACCTGTCCCTGACAAGTAACTCCTATTTCCAAAGACAGTGCTCCCATCTGCGTTGTCCTATGCTGGTGCCAAGAGAGGAAATAAGAGCCTGAGGGGAAACACAGTAAGGCCATGAAAAGTGGCTTGGCTCTTGGTCTCCATATTGAAAAAGTTTTAATGAGTTCTCATGCTCTTGTGACTTTTTTTTCCTGGTGTTACATTGTGTGTGATTGATTAACAAAGCCACTGACTCTTCCTAAGAAATACCAGATCAATTTTATTTTCTGCCTCATTTACCTGGTTCAGCTCTCTTGCCTTGTGTACCTACCTCCAAATTATGGTTGGGATCTCAGGCAAACTCTTTCCCCTTACTGTTTGCTTAAGCTAATTGCTAATTCAGTTGTCTTAAAAAAACACAACACAAGACCTTTTTTTAATAGATGACATTCTTTTGTTGTTATTTTTTTTTCAAAACATGAACATCAAGTTGCCAGTCTGTTACACCGCCAAAGTATGACACACTCAGAATAGGGAGAAGGTTCACTGTTTTGGACTGACAGCAAAAATAAGGATTGACTCCAGGGTTCCAATTAAATACTGGGCAGTACCAGTAAGACATAAAACTCAGCATCAACACTGACTCCTCATTTTCCCCCCAAGCAAATCCTTTGTATCCACTTTCAAAAATATTCAGCATCCTGCCATTCCTCACAGATCTCACTACTATCACCATCCATCTCTTCTGCAGAATAGTACACAAGATTCTCAATCTAATTCCACTCTTGCCCTGGAAAACACTAATTTGTGCAAAGCAGCCAGATGATCCTTTAAAATTAAAGTTGGAAGATATTACTCCTCTCCTCAGAACAATCTATTGACTCCCCATATCACTCACAGTAAAAGTCAGCATCTGTACATAGGCCATTAAGTTCCTACCTGGTCTAGACTGTTTGCACAGTCTTCTTGGGCTGCTATAACAAGATGCCAAATCTCGGTAGCTTATAAACAATAGAAATTAATTTCTCATAGTTCTGGAGGCTGGAAATCCAAGATCAGATTGCCCACATGGTTGGGTCAGAGCCCTCTTCTGGGTTGTAGATTGCTGACTCTCTGTGCATCCTCACATAGTGGACGGAGAGAGGGAGCTCTGTGGGTTATTAAAATAAGAACACTGACTCCATTCACAAGGGCTCAACCTTCATGACCTAATCACCTCCTAAGGGGCCTGACACACCTCTTCTAAATTGTATCCATTTACAGCCCCATTTTCATCCTTTGCTATCCTATTTGCTTTATTTTGTCTCCTCCAGTTAAAATGTAAACTTCTTGAAGTCAGATATTTTATCTATGCTCTTTATATATCCTATACTCAGGATAGTCCCTGACACATGATACTTAATAAATTCTATCAAATGAGTAAAATGCAATTATTAACAACTTTTTATAATGGGAAATTTTACTTTGTATATCATGCAGACAAATCCCAACTCTACCATTTGCTAGGCGGTGGAAAAGCGTAGTTAAGACTCTCAGGACTTCACCTGAGAGGATAATATCTGTACGTTGGAGGTTGTGAGTTTCAGCTCATAAACACTTGACATTTATGAGAAAGTAAGAGTAAGGACCAAAGAGTAAATTCTACTGCTGATATCAATTCTTGGAAAATATCTGATGTAGATAAATTCTCTAGTTACATCTTTCTTGGGATACTTCAGATTTAGTTCTCATTCTACTTATTATCTAAAATTCTCCCTTCCACCTGCCTTTATTAGTGAGTTTTTCCTGTTATGTTATAATGAGACCACCAGACTGTATTCAGATTCAATACATAAGTTACTATGGAAAATAGCTAATTTCTATAAAATAACTGATATATTTTTTAAATTGTACACTCAAAAATGTCTTTGCTCTATTTCTTAGCTGAACAAAAATACATCTCTTATAATTCAATTTCCTCCCCCACTGCTCATAAATGATTATACACATACTGGAGATTTTTTTCTCCCTGACAATTCATTACATTGAATGGCACATGCAATATTCCACCTGTCTTTCTAAAGGCACATCAATATTGGGCCACTTTGATTGAACTATCTAGACCAGCAATTCATTAATGTGTAACATACTAGGCTGTTGTTGCATTATTGCCCCATTTCTGCATCTCTGTTATTCAGAGATAACATGAGGTTTCTAGTTTTTGACTTGAATATTAAGCTTCATAAAATACAATTATTTTCTCTCTTATTCAAGTGCTAGACTTATAAGGCTATGGGTAAGAAAATCTGTCAGTTATTATGTGATGCTGAATAAACATGAACCTTTTCACAGACTTTTCCTTGGTCTCTATTGCACTTTCCCTGTCTTTCTCTACATTTTAAATTATTTTTCTTTTTTCTATCTCTCATAGTTAATTAGATGGTGTTACAATGGAAACCAAGAGATTATTTTCTTCTTCATCTTCTTGGCAGTAATAAATTGTCTTTTTATTTTTGGTGGTTGAAAGTGACAGTGGACTAAATCGTTAAATGTTACTTGGTATTAGAGAGGGATATGTAAGTAGTAACATCAGCTGATATTCCTAAATGCTACTGGGTATTCTCTACCTCTTTATTCTTATTATACATCACTTCTATCTTTCTCTCTTCTATATCAAAACTATTTTATATAAAATACCAGTTGAGAATATTATTTATTGAGAATTGATATTTCAAGAGGCAGGAGGTAAAAATAAGTAGACAGCTATTATGTCAAGTGATGAATCTGATGTCTTCATATAAGCTATGGAAACATCCCCAACTGAGTGTGACATGTTGAGTTTGAACTACGCATGAGATATGCAAGACAAGAGGGAAATATATGAAGGAAGTTGAGGAGAGATTTTACATAGAGATGTAGATTTGAATTCAGTAGCAAGTTGGTCGTAGGTGAAGCTATGAGGCTGGTTTGTCATTCAGGGAGTAAATGTCTAGAAAGAAGAGATAAAGATCTAAGCCAGACCATGGAAACCAGAAAAGTATTTAAAGCGATGTGTATAATGAGAATCGACAAAGTTCCATGAGAAAGAATAATCAGGGAGAGAAACAAGTAATGTCTTAAAAGTCAAAACAATGCAGAATTTCAGAAAACTACTGGTTAACAACGTTAGAAGTTTTATAAGGTCAAGTTATAAATCAAAGGAGTTCTGCTTGATTGGCTTGGATGATTATTTGCTTTTAAAAAGGGAAATATGACATTTACAAAGTAATATAATATTAGCTTCATAAAATTTGTTTTTCCCCCTATATTCAGAAGGATAGTAAAAAAGTCTTCTGCAACTTAATTATGATTATCTGTGGAGTACGCAGTTATATTCTGATGTACTAACTCATAGCAATCTAGTGTAAGTAAAGACACTTGGGGGGGTAAGGTAATTCATTGCAAATAGAAATAAAATAGAGTTGAATGTTAATTTTAACTCCTTTAAAAATAAAAAAGGTGAAGAGATTAGCCAAAGAACATATATGCATAACCTATAGTCACAGGCAACAGTGTGGTGATGACCAGAGGGTAGAGTGGTGAGGACTGGGTGGGGGCAGGCAAAGGGGGGAAATGAGGACCTCTGTAATAGTGTCCACAATAAAAATAAAGAAGAGAGAGAGAGAAAAACGAATCTTTTAACCAAATGTATTTGGACAGGAAGGAAGTAGAGATAAGTTCCAGTCATCTTGGGGATGAGTTGTTGGTAAAAGAAGATGGGAAAGGGGTTGTGGCAACGCATGATTTTGTAGAACAGGCTCTGGTCTCACTCGAGAAGCGGAAGGCCTTACTGAGCTTCAGCTGCGTGTGACTTCACACTCTCAGGTGAGAGGTTGTCCTCAAAGTGTCATGATCTCTGCCAGCGCGGTTAGAGTTATGTAAGAAGAACTTGGCCTCCTATCTTGATATAAATGGGGAAAATATTCACATTTCAGAACACATCTATTTATCTTCTCTATTATATTTCTTGCTTCTTGTCTCCATTTCTAAATATAATTTTTAAGCAAGTAGTGACAGGGAGATAATAAAATATAAGTGTCTAGACTCTTAATTTAGAAGAAAGCCTTGAGAAAATCCCAAAGGTCTTGAACTAATAAAATGGATATAAAAACAGGGCCTCTGAGTACAGTTCAGGATTTTATTTTTTCCATTTTTCTAAGCAATTGGTTAAGGTAGAAAAAAAAATTGTCATTATTAATCAATACTGTGAAATCTCTGAGGACTCTGGCTCTATGCTAAATACTTTTTTGAGAAAGATTTTCTTTTTCTTTTTCCTTTTTAAAATATGTTTTTATTGGTTCAGAAGAGAGGGAGGGAGAGGGAGAGAGAGAAAGAGAAACACTGACGTAAGAGAGAAACATCGTCCCATACACACAGCCTGGGCACATGCCCTGACAGGAATAGAACCAGCAAACTTTTTGGTGCACAGGATGACACTCAACCAACTGAGCCACACCAGCCAAGGCGAGAAAGATTTTCTAAGCTACTATAAGACATGCTGGGTTGGAACAGGTTTTGTTTTCTGATTTAATGTATTTTTTCTAATATCTGATAGTAGTTTAGGAAAATGAAACATGTTACATGCAGATATGACAGTATAGTTAGATAAGCTGTCATTAATATCATTATATGATATTTATACTACCTCACACTCACAAAAATCCTTCCTTACCAGCAAAATGGACGTAGGATATATAGTTAGAACTGAACTCAAGCCTGATTGTTTTATTCACACTGTTGGTTAGGCATGCTTGGTAATTTCTCTTAATTTAGAAAATTTGTAGTGTTGATGAAAGTATCTATGATAAACATGTGCATTATATAAAAATACCTATCATAGCCCTTGACATGTAAGAGGACCTTAATGAATGCTTATATTTTCTTTTGTCTCTTTTCTCTCTCCTTATTTCTTTTGTTGTCTTCCTCCTTCCCTCCCTTCCTTCCTTGCTTCCCTCTATCTCTAAATTATTTTTCTGAATAATCGTGAAGTTCTTACTTTACAATCAAAGTCCTATTAAGTTCAATATGTCTTATTTCTAGTTTTTCCAACCATGTCAGCCTCTGTTAATGAACATGAACATTTCATTTCAAGAAGAATAATTTATCCACTGCTCCCAAGCATGTTTTTTTTAATCTCCATTTTGCTCATGTAATTCCGCCAAATAAAAATATCCTCTCCATTCAAATCTTTTAGAATAAGATAGGATCCCTCTTTTTTAGTAAGCCTTCTAAAACAACCAGCCAAACAAAAAGACTCCTCTGCTCTTTTTGAGCATCTATGGTTATATAACCTAAAATTCTATCTTAATCTGATTTGCATCATTATTTGATCCATCAAATGCAATTTATACATAAATTAATTTTACATCACTTCATATTTTTGAAACTAATCACTGTAGAAATAAAACATGATAGATATAAATGTGCTTACTCTATGGATGATGATCAGACAAGCTTAAAGAGAAGAAATATTTTGCCAAAAATCACACAGCTTGTAGGGACAGAGCTGAAATACCGATCAGTCTTCCTGACTTCAAATCCAGTACTTTAAACTATGCAATTGCATTTTATATGTGTTTTAAATATAATGTTATAAGATCACAAGCCAATTAATTATATGAGCCTTAAGGGGGAAATATCTATAGTTTAATATTTGTATACATTTTTGTATATTTTAATCCCATCCACTCATTCATGCACATGTCACATATAAGGACAGTGGAAAAAATAGGACCATTCTTATATACTTCAAAAATATGTTTTTTTTTAGTAGAAATAAAGTCATACACATTATATGATTTTTTCCCCCTGAGAAATAAAAATCACTGTGGCCTAGAGAAAGGGAGAGAACTTCATTGCAATCATTTCTAAGTTACAGTCATGCTGACACAATAGTTAGGTGTGGAATTGATCACAATGGTTGTGGAGGGACATCTAGAACATGCCTTCAGATGATAGTAATAGGGCATCTGATTTCAGAGCAGAAGCTGGACTATCTTATGGATATCCTCCTACTAAAATCAATACCTCATTTTTCACCAAATCCTGACCCTGCAATGTATTTGCTCATGTTCCTCTGAAGTAACTTGTTTATTTCATATCCCTCTGAACTAAATTGTTGATTATTTGAACATTAACTATATACTTCTACTTCCTTAATTAGCAAATTGATATTTTGAGTTGGTGTAATATTTACCAGTTTATTTGGTTTATATTTTGCTAAAATAAAGATGCTTTATTTTATAGAAAAGATGATTTTTATAGTGTATTGCATTTCTTAGGGATGGATGATAAACAAAGACCAAATACCAATATTTCTGTAGACAAACACACATTTAAAGCTTATAATGGGATATGATTTATAGTCAAAGACCGCACTTTTCCTCACGTGACCAAGGTATCATTAAAGGTATACACAGATAAAATCAGAATTTGAAGAAGCCTGAATACTTATTTATAAAAGTATATATTGAGTTTAGCTAGAATATAAAAGAATATTGTTTTATTAAAGTTCGTTTTCAGTGTCTGTATGAAGGGTTGTTGCATAGCAACTAATTGTTCATGGAACACTAATAATACCTGACCCATGTAACATCACATCTATTATTTTTTTTTTAATTTAAATTCTATCTTCCAAAGTATCAAGGTAGATAATTACAGTGACTGGAACATTTTAAAGATAAAGGTTCATCCTATTAAATTGGTATCAATTAAAGTTCTTAGATATGCCTGTCAGTTTAAAAGGGTTTTAATAAAGATAAATGAGACTAAAACAAATATGTTTTTCAGCTGAGATATTTAGGTCAACTTAGGGAATAAAGATGTGACTGATAGCTCATCAACTGGCCAACAATTTGTTAATGATATCACCCTTATAAAATTTATGCAATGGTTGATTTTTCAATTTCACTCTGCAGGTGTTTTGGTGTTTTGAGAAACATTTTCTGTTGTATTACGCATTTCAAATTTAAAATCCTGGTTTATTTGAAATTAATGATGTCAACTTCTTGCTGGAAAAATCTGGGTAGTATTATATTTCAAGTATGTTTGTACACAGGATTAGCCTATATAATAAATAGGTAATATGCAAATTAACCATCACTCCAACACACAAGATGGCTGCCCCCAAGTGGTCAAAGATGGCTGGTGGGGGAGGGCAGTTGGGAGGGACCAGGCCTGCAGGGGAGGACAGTTAGGGATGACTGGGCCAGGAGAGGAGGGCAGTTGGGGGTGACCAAGCCTGCAGGGGAGGACAGTTGGGGGGGGACCCAGGCCTGAAGGGCAGGGCAGTTGGGGGCAACCAGGCCAGCAGGGGAGAGCAGTTAGGGGTGAACAGGCCAGCAGGGGAGGGCAGTTAGGGGCAACCAGGCTGGCAAGGGAGGGCAGTTAGTGGTGACCAGGCCAGCAGGGGAGGGTAGTAGGGGCAATCAGGCCGGCAGGGGAGCAGTTAGGTGTCAATTAGGCTGGCAGGGGAGTGGTTAGGGGGTGATCAGGCTGGCAGGCAGAAGCAGTTAGGGACGATCAGGCAGGTAGGCAGGCGAGCGGTTGGGAGCCAGCAGTCCTGGATTGTGAGGGGGATGTTGGACTGCCTGGTGGGCTTGGGCCTAAACGGGCAGTCGGACATCCCTCAAGGGGTCCCAGATTGTAGAGGGTGCAGGCTGGGCTGAGGGACACCCCCCTGCCCCCCATGCATGAATTTCATGCACCGGGCTTCTAGTGATAATAATCTACACTAATAAAATAGAAACATGCAAATCATCACTCCGTCACTTCGCCACTCTGCTACACCCACCAGCCAATCAGAGTGACTATGCAAATTAACCCAACAAAGATGGAGGTTAATTAGCATATGCATGCGCGGAGCGAAGATTGAAGAGGACTGAAGATGGTGGCTGTCACGGAGCTGGAGCGAGCAGGAGGCTTGGGTTGCTCTCAGTGACAGAGGAAGCCAAGCTTCCCGCTGGCCATGGACTCTGCTCAAGGAGGGGCTGGGGGCCTGGGCTCCGCTTAAGGAGCTGGAAAAAAAAAAAAAAAAAAAGGAGGGGCTGGGAGTAGCTGGAGCAGAGAAGCCAAGCCTCGCTGCTGCGGCCGGACCAAAGGCCTGGGTCCTGGGTGCCGGAGGAAAACTGGTGCCAGCAGCCAGGGGAAGGAAGGCCTATTGTGCAAATCTTCATGCAACAGGCCACTAGTAATAAATAAAACTTCAAAAGGGTTTGATTCCCACCTCTAATATTTATAGCTAACTATGTGTTAGCTAAATTGTTGTCTCACCATAATTTCATATACAAAGATAACACCTACCAAAGAGAGTGGATTTTGTGAGGATTAAACATGATAACACACGGAAAATTTCTTTTCATAGTACCTAACACATGGTATATGATTAATTCATGTTGCACCTCAATCCTTACATTTCATTTCAGATACATTAAGTTCTTTTATTTGTAGAATATTTCCTGTTGATCATCATATTTTACAGTTAGTAAATTGGGAGGTGATCTTGTACTTTTGAATTGGTTCTGGACTCATAGAATTCTAATGGAAAATAGTTAATACCCCTATATTCTTATTTTTTCCCAATATTAGAATGAGAGGAACTAGAACTCAACTCTTCTGCACCACAGAGAGAGAAAAGAGAGTAAAACAGTAGTTCATAGCCAAGTCCTTCATCAAAGTCAAAAACCAATTCATGCAGCTGGTAGATCGTGTAAAATACACATTGATTACAGTATCATAGTTACATAACAAAGGGTATGCTTACCAAGTTCACAGGAGAAACAAAGTTGTTAAGGCTAGTAAGTGACATTAAAACCAGCATTTAAAATTTATTAAACAATAGAAAAATTAGATGAATCCAACCATCTAAAATTTTAAAAGAACAAATATAACTTGTTTTATGGGGTTCCTAAAAATAAATTGCATAAGTACCACATGACTTAGAAGCATTATAGATAAAGATGATTTAAGAATTCTATTTAACTCCTATCAGTAGTATAACAAATTACCATCAATTTAGTCTCTTAAAACAACACAGATTTATTAGTTTGCCATTCTGGGGGGTCAGAAGTCTAAAAATTTCAGAGAGAAAGGGAGAGGGAGAGAGAAATAGAAACATCAATGATGAGAGAGAACCACTGATTGGCTGCCTCCTGCATGCCTTCTACTGGGAATTGAGCTGGCAACCCGTGCATGTGCCCTTGACTGGAATCCCCTTCAGTCCACAGGCTGATGCTCTATCCACTGAGCCAAACTGGTCAGGGCTAAAACTTATTTACAAAGAAGAAAAACTCACAGTGCTTCATAGCAAACAAGAAATGTTGGGATGACAGAGAGACAGACTAGCCAGGTTAGGAATATAAAAACACCCATTTTTCAAGAACTCACATAGAGGTTCACACATTGATATGATTTATAAAGGGATGCATCCTTACAGAGGAAATAAGTCCAAGAGGTATTTCTAATGGAGAACGAAGAATTAAACTAGCTTTAAAATTATAAGCCAATCATGCTTCTCTTTAAAATTTACAAAGTCTCTTCTAAAATTATACTAAGTTTTTGTTTTTTTAAAATATATTTTATTGATTTTTTTACAGAGAAGAAGGGAGAGGGATAGAGAGTTAAAAACATGGATGGGAGAGATCGATCAGCTGCCTCCTGCACGCCCCCTACTGGGGATGTGCCCGCAACCAAGGTACATGCCCTTGACCGGAATCGAACCTGGGACCCTTTAGTCCGCAGGTAGAAGCTCTATCCACTGAGCCAAACCGGCTCGGCCTCAGTTTTTTTTAAGGAAGACTCTAAAGCACAAACCAAGAGAGAAACCAGATTCTGCCCAAGTCACCCATCTATCACTCACATTCATTCTACCTATTAACTAAATGAAAAAAGACAAACACTATCCAGTGTTAATCTAATTTACATTTGCTGAAATTAAGAAAGAATTGACTACTAAAGATAACCATGTTTTAGCATGTTTCTCTATAAAGCCCAAAATCCAATAAGGAAACATGTTTTGACAACATGTTGTATGGTGGGGTATACCGTAGTGATTTAGGAATTATTCCTTTAGGTTTAAAAAAGATGTGTCATAAACTTTCTTCAGAATAATTTATGCAAATTATGTTTAACTGTGAAAAACATCTTGAAAATTGTACAGTGACGAGGATTTAAACCAGCCCTTTGGGAAAATAGTATTTTACACCACTTTAAAAAATAAAACATATGGTTGATTGTAAACTTCCTTTGAAAGCATAAGCAGCATTTTTAAATTTGGTTCCCTTTGTTATCAGTGATTCAGAAACCAACTGTGCATGTATAACCTGTTCAATCTGAGGCTATGTTTGAACAAGAGGCTCAAATTATTCCTGGAGTGGGAAGTAGGGGTTTGAGCACTTAACATCACACAAGAAACAACGTTAAAACTGTGCAATGTGCAATTTATTTACCATTAAAGTCTATCCTGGAGTAATTCCTTTTGCTGGGAACAGTTTAACACAACCAATAGCTCCAACCTCCAAAACACACACAAAGATGAGGTCCATAGTAAAGAGTTTAAAAATAAAACAAAGAACTTTCTCTTAACCACATGGTTAAAGAGTTATCATTCATTCCTTAGTAAGAAGAAACTGGGATTTGTATTAGGCATCATTGTAGAACCTTGAGTAGTAAAATGTTTTATTAATAGGGTCCAATCAGTTTAAGTAGACTATTTCATAAAGTTTGAGGTTGGAACTCTTCCATTACATATAGACCTCTGTATGGAAAGCAATATGTTTGGAACATACCTAAGTAATTATAATCATGACATTGGAGAAATATGATGAGAATTGGATAATATGCTGCTGAGTGGGTAAACCAGGAAATAAACCTGTTGAGAGTTTACATTTCAGTTTAAGGGTGAATAAATACAATATAGAGTGTTGATTAAACCTACCTATTCTAGGCCTTATCCTCAGAAATTAATCCTCCATATTGTGAAAAACATTTTAAAAGAATGAAATCTTAAGTCTTATTTCTACCTGGATATTGTTATATATCACCTAAATTCTAGAATTAAAGTTATTTCTCCATAAGTAAAGGACAGACATGGATGCAAATATGTTATGAAGATATTTCACAGGAAACAATTTGGAAACATGTGTGTGGTTAACGTGTGGTGCTAGCAGTTATACATCTCCTCCAAATAGATTATGGGCATGTTAGGACAACAGATGGTCTTTTAACCTAAAGACATTAATCTTAAGGAAACGAAATCATCCATCAGTTAGACTGAACAGGTGGTACTTTCCTGATTTCTCTGCCCCCTAGACTTCCCCTGCAAAGCAAAGGCTAATTGAATTTTCTTAAAATGCTCTTATGAAGGCAAAGTGAAAACTGGTCAACCAGAACCAAATAGTTAAAAAAAAAAAAAGTAAATTCAGTACATTGCTAATTTAGCAAATTGGGTTTGGGTAAACCATCTTGTTTCCTTGCCCTAATTGAGTTATTTCAGATCTTAATTTAAAAATGAGCTTATAGTTCTTATCACTTGTTTCATAGGTAAGGATACTGAAGCCAGAGCTAATTGTGGGTTAACTAAGGTCATAGAGAAAGTTGATCAGAGTCCAAAATTTCTAATATTTTATCTTAATTTTTTCATTTTATTAGGAGATCTAATTTTAAAGGTCCTTTCCCACAAAAACTGAAGGTTATATTCCTTTGGTGGTCCAAACCACATTGTCCACTTAATCACTTTTTCCGATTAACTTTGTCAAGATCTGGTGGAAAGACCATTGGTGTAGAAGTAAAAATAAAGTCATTTTGATTCTGCTGTTAACTTGTCATTTTCTATAGGTGAGTACGATTGTTATTTACCTATTGACTCTCTGCTGGAGTAGGAGTCTTCCATACTAAATGTCACAAACTCTTTTGGCCAGGAAGGCATTAGAGAGAAAAACCTAATGGAGGCCTTAGAGGAAATAAGAAAGTGCAAGGAAGAGAGAAAATACTTCTTATTTTCAGTTTTTAAAAGTATTTTCCCAGGAAGAGAAGACAATTGCAGCTCCATGCTCCATCTACTTTGGATACTTCCAACACCAGCTATGCTGCAGCCCCTCAAAGAGACTAAGACCCTAAGACCGGGCAGTTAAATCTCCTTCAACGGCTCTGAGCTCCATTCCCACCTCCCTACCCTCTACCACCACCTAGTGGTCTAAGCATAAGCTATGTAAAGGAGGAGTCCCCAAGCAATTACTCTGTTCTACTAGCACTAGAAGTAGGAGATGCTTCTTCCTGTAATCAGTATATCTTGGTAAACTTACATATAGAAAAGAATTCACTCAGCAGGCCTGGTTGCTCAAACCCTGCACATCCACACACACAAAAAAAGGCCTGATTTTAGGACTGGCCCTTGACTATCGCCTGGGAGATAAATTCTGAGCCCTTGTAATATTTTGCCTGATAAGAGTAATTTTGTATGTCTGAAGCTATGGGGCTTGAGGTACCAGTTTGATTAGCCTATGGTAACACTGTAATTTATAAGGAATGCATGCCTACATGACTGACTCCCTAAAAAACCATGTACAACAAGGCTTGGGAAAACTTCCTTGGCTGACATATGTTGTCACACTTCATAACTGGGAGGATGAAGTGTATTCCTGTGATTTCACTGGGAGAGGACACTTAAAAATTTGTGGCTGGTTTCTCCTGGTCTCCATCCAATGTATCTTTTCCCTTTGTTGGCTTTAATTTGTATTCTTTTACTGTAATAAACTGTAGGCCATGAGAATAACAGTTTTTCTGAGTCCTGTGAATTGTTCTAGCAAATCATCAGGCCTTAGTAAGGCCTTGGGGATACCTGCCACAGCTCAGTTTCTTCTTGTTGGCTCTTTCAGCTTTGATAACATCTATGTAACAGAATTTTGAATTTAATATCCACTCTGTTTGAAATACTTTGAGTATTTTATATTTTCATGTTTGGACGCTGACTGATATACTGTGTTAATTAATAGCTTCAGGGCATCATTACTCATAAGTGTAATGAATGATTTGTAAGAGATAATTTTTATGATTCTGTGGTTCCTTCCCCAGGAATACTTTTGTCTTTTGTCTGGAGCATGAGCCAGTTATGTCTCAAAGAAATATCACTATTAATATTTTCTTATTTTATCTTTTAAGAGACAAGGATTGATACAACAGACCCCAGCTCTGTATGTTGCCTTTTTATTTTGTTGATAGTTTTCTTTAATGTAAAGAGGTTTTTTAGTGTGATGCAGTCCAATTTATTTATTTTTGTGTTTGGTGTCAAATCCAAAAAATTATTGCCAAGAGCAAAGTAAAAAAAAAAACAACCTTTACCTGCTATGTTTTCTTCTAGGAGTTTATGACTTTAGTTCTAATGTTGTGTCTTTAATAAATTTTGAGTTGATTTTTGTGTGTGATATAAGATAGGAGTCCAGTTTCAGTTCTCACATGTAGCCTTTTCCATTGCTTTACTTGGTCTTTGTGTGTCCCTAAATTTCAAGTGAGTTTCATGCAGGCAACATATAGTTAGGTCTTGTCTTTCTATCCATTCAGCCACTCTCCATTTACATATAATGTAATTATTACTAATTGTTTACTTCCTGTTTTATAGTCTCTTGTTTCTTTAATCCTCTCTTGCATTTTCCTTTGTTAATTCATGATTTTTCATAATGTTACTCTTTGATTCCCTTCTCTTTTCTTTTGTATATTTACTGTATGTTTATGCTTCGTGGTTACTATGAGGCTACATAAAACTTCTTATAGTTATGATAGTCTAGCTGATTACAACTTAACTTGAATCTATAGAAAATTCTACCCTTTTACTTGCACCCCACATGCATTTTATGTAGTTGATGTCAAAATTTATCTTTTTATATTGTATATCTATTAACACATTATTATAGCTAAAGTTATTTTAATACTTTTCTTCTTTAGCCTACATAAAAGTTGGGACATTCAAGTTCATAAAGGTCATAGGTCCCCAAGTAGATTCAGCCCAAGGGGATCTTTTTGAAGATACAATATAATAAAATTCTAAAACCAAAGATATAGAAAGAATTTTAAAAACAGTAAGAGAAAAAACATTCCTTAAGTAGAAGGAATCGCCATAAGGTTATTCATTTCCTCCCTCTTTGTCTCAGTTTCCTTATGTTAAAAATGGTTAAATACTTATAGCGGTATTGGGGGGATTAAATGAGATATGTGGGGAAAGCTCTTTATAAAATAGGTGCTCACAAATTAAATTATTAACATTATATTTAGAGTAAATATAGCACAGTTGTTAAGAATGCTGGCTATGGCGTTAGATAGATGTGTGTTTAAATTCTGTTGTAAGAATTAAATGATATCATCATAATAACTTGTCAAGCATTAGGCCACCTACGGAGTTGCTGTTCAATAAATGTTGAATTAGCTCTGGCTTTGTGGCTTGGTTGGTAGGAGCATCATCTCATATACCAGTGATGGCGAACCTTTTGAGCTCGGCATGTCAGCATTTTGAAAAACCCTAACTTAACTCTGGTGCCGTGTCACATATAGAAATTTTTTGATATTTGCAACCATAATAAAACAAATACTTATATTTTTGATATTTATTTTATATATTTAAATGCCATTTAACAAAGAAAAATCAACCAAAAAAATGAGTTCGCGTATCACCTCTGACACGCGTGTCATAGGTTCGCCATCACTGTCATATACCAAGTGACTGAGGGTTTGATTCCTGGTCAGGACAAATACCTAGGTTATGGGTTTGATCCCTGGTTGGGGCACATATGGGAAGTAACTGATCGATGTTTCTCACTCACATTGATATTTCTCTCACTTCCTTTTCCCTTCCTCTCTCGAAACATATTCTTGGGTGAGGATTAAAACAAAAAGTTGAGTTATCATTAGTATATTCTTTGCCAAATGCTTTATGTTCTACATCTTTATGTTTAGAATTGTTTACTATGCTCCCTTTACAAATAAAAATTCAGCTGCCTCATCTCTGACATTAGAAGATAATCTACTCATTTATAATAATTGAGAATTTTCTTATTAACTCCATTATTAACACTCTTCAGTAATAAAGAGCTCACACTAAGATATTAAGTGTTAATTTTATACTAAAGATAAATCATATTGACTTAAAATAATTTCCCCTTAGGCAAACCTTAAAATTCTTGAAACTTGTGGAGAGAGAAAAAAACTGCTTCCTGACAGTGAAAGATTTACAATTTATATTTGGACACATGAGAGATGTTATTTTGCCAAGTTTTTCAGGTAGTTAAAGTGACAAATAATAACGTTTACTGTTAGTTTCATTGATTTTTCAGGTAAATTTAAAAATAATTTTAATTTTCCAGGTGGTAGTATTAATACATGAAGAGCACAATTTGTTTGTCAATGATTTAACAGCAGGTTTGTTCATAATCTATGAAAAACACAGTTGGATGTTTTCGAACATAACCTTTTGTCAGGAAACAAATATGGCATAAAGTATAGTGAGGCAGATGCCCAACACATAATTTTAGAATTGTCAGTACACTTAGGTTACTATTGGTGCATTTCTATGAAATCAGTGAAGTATAAAACTACCTTGGTTCTAATGAAAAGGGCAGTGGTCTATGAATATTAATGTGAAGGTTTGTTTCCAAAGAACTAAGGACTCAAAGATGAAATCAATGGAGAAATAAAAATAACAAAAAAGAGCAATGGATAATGGGTAGGAAAAGTGTACTGACTATACACCAGGCGTGGTTGGGTGTGCATGTTGGGGGTGATTACAATAATGTAGATTAGAATAAGAAAATGGATGATTAAGACTAGCATAATAGCTGAATCTATTTTGAAAGTTCAAATTGGGTTGGATGTAGATTGTCAGAAAAAGAGAAGAATCTAATATGACTGCAAGTTTTTATTTGCACTTTAAACTGGGAGGATTGGGTTGCCATTTTCTGAAGATTAGAAGCCAGGAGGGAGAACAATTTGGGAATGGAGCTAAAATGCTATTCTGTAAAGACTGCTATGCAACTCATTTTCCTACTCGTATTGCCTAAGATTACTTACGCAATCTTAAGATTAGGCATCTGTTCATAACAATACCTGATTGAGTTCTTCAAGTTTGGAACTGATAAATATGAATAAGGTCAGATAGTCATTGTTGAGAAAAATTGGATCTATCTTATATAAGTTATATATTATATTTAGTTTACCTCAGTAACTGTCACTCTGGAAAACTATACAATGGGGTTTTGCATCAATATTCAGTTCCTTTTTATTAAAAACTAGTGAAAATTATTCTACATTTTCATGAGGAGGTTAATTTTTTTTTCCTTTTAAGGCCCTCTTCCTTTTACTTAACATGTGTATTAATCTGCAATTTCTTGAAATTGACTTTATTAATTGACTATACCTTTCTACCTTCAATGTGCTCTACTAAATACTAGCTGCCTGATTTGTATTTAAAGTGGTAATATATTTCTTTCTTGATATTGTAGAACAACTATATAACCTTGTGTGTGTGCGTGTTTTGTTTTGCTTTTTGTTTTTCGTTTTAGTAATTGTTTCTACATTCTGCTGGCTAGTGCTTCTTTGAGCTAAAAAACAATTTCCTGATTGGAAAGTGAGCTAAAGTATAACTTCCTTCATTAGGCAGAAACTTGTTAATATATTTCCTATGTTGCAATGTTAAATTTACTCCCTGTTTATGAATTCAGTGAGTTTATAGTTTTTAAACACATCAATCTCAGTATCATGTAGGAAACACCAGATTATCAAACTGATAAATAGAACACTATAATATAAGCAAAAACATGCCTTATATCAAATGCCATGTTCTTTCTATGATGTCTCTAGTATGCATCTATCAGACCTTCACATCAACCATAAAGAAGAAAAAGACAAGATGCCCGAACCATGCTCAAGGGGTAATGATTCCAGTAAAAAATTCATAAGTTTACACTCCTAAAAAAGAATGTGTTAAAAGGTGATTTTCTCTAATCCTATGAGTATGAGCCTTTGCTCCATTTCTTATGCAATTTACATAAGAATATACTTAATTGAAGAATTTTCTTATCATTGCCATTTAATTACTAACCTGAGGCAATGTAATCATTCCTTAAATACTGCTGATACTGCTCATATAATATATGGAAATAGTCAATCCTTCTAAAGGCTAACAATTATGGTACATGACAAAGTAAGAGAGCTTCTTTCCTAGGAGTAGAGACTTTTGAAAATTTAATTGTAGAAGAGCCAA
Source organism: Myotis lucifugus (assembly GCF_000147115.1). Lineage (NCBI taxonomy): Eukaryota > Metazoa > Chordata > Mammalia > Chiroptera > Vespertilionidae > Myotis > Myotis lucifugus. Next base: position 26,330,525 of record NW_005871049.1, on the reverse strand, counting down.
AGATCATTCTGTCTAATATCTTAATTTAGCATCTGAGGAACTGATATAGAGTCAAAGTACTCACTAAACTCAAGACATTCTGACTCTTTTTTCACTACACCCTACTGGACTTTACATCAAGAGAAGTGCTTTCTTTGATTATCGACAGAGAAAATGCTTTTTGTTCATCTGATCTGCTTCTGTTGGGCCCATGGAAAACCACACTTGCTAGCTTGTTCAGAAGGTCATATGACTATTGTTGATAAACCGGTTGTGAGCCTAAAAGCCATGTGACACGCCAAGCCTGAAGTAGTGGAAACTCCCTGTGCAATTTTTCAAATTTTCTCTTCCTTCGCAGCAGGTGCCTTGAAGAGTCTTCCTGTTGAGCTGGCAGGGCCACAGCGCTGAAGCAGGCTGCATTTCTGCTGCTTGAGGGCAGCTCTGCGGGGCTTTGGTGAGTGAGAAATAAACTTTGGTTGTATTAAGCCGCTGAGATTTGGGGTTGTTTGCTATCCAAGCAAAAGCCTATTCTATCCTGACTAATTGAAGTACTTAAACATGCTAAGGGAGTACTTCAAGATGCTAAATTGAAGCACTTAAAGATGCCATATCTTTGTGAACACTAGAGTCAAAAACAAACAGGGATTTATAAACTATCAAAGCACTGACTTAAAGCCAGATGCAAATAGACAACCAGGCAAACTGGGGAACAGTTATTATAAATTGAAGGCATGCTATATGGGGCCTGAAACCTCTGATTTGACATGTAATATGTTTTATTCCCTTTTAGGATTTACTCATCTTCTACTGCAACTCCACTGTCACATTTAGGAAAGGAGAAATGCATATTAGAGGCATAAAAATAGAATTCTCTCCTGGAGTAGATACCACCTGCTCTGTGCACAGAGTCTCTCGTTCTCTTTTTAATTTTAGCAAAGTACATTTGACAAGATTATTCTGTTTGTGGAATGCTGTCAATAAGAGAAGTCGATCTGCTTTATTCTGGGGAAATGCTATTAGTAATGATAGTCACAGATCAGCAACACTGTAACTAGGTATTAAAGGATGGTCAAATGATGCCTGTGACTAGCAGTGTGATTAAAGAATCAATCATGGCTCTGTGAGGATTATTTCGATCTGTTTAAAATAAGTTAAACTTACTGAGAGATGGACTCTTATTTTGAGAACTTGTACATGTAAATAGACTGATATTTAAAAATGAATTAATACCCCGACTGGTGTGGCTCAGTGGTTGAGCTTTGACCTATGAACCAGGAGGTCACGGTTCGATTCCCAGTCAGGGCACATGCTGGGGTTGAAGGCTCAATCCCCAGTGTGGGATATGCAGGAGGCAACCAAGCAATGATTTTCTCTCATCACTGATGTTTCTATCTCTCTCTCTTCCTCTTCCTTCTTCTCTAAAATCAATAAAAATATATTTTGAAAAAAGAAACTCCTGCCCTAGCCTGTTTGGCTCAGTGGATAGAGCATTGGCCTGTGAACTCAAGGGTCCTAGGTTCGATTCCGGTCAAGGGCACATGCCCGGGTTATGGGCTCAATCCCCAGTAGGAGGCATGCAGGAGGCAGCCAATCAATGATTCTCTCTCATCATTGATGTTTCTGTCTCTCTCCTTCTCCCTTCCTCTCTGAAATCAATAAAAAAATATATTAAAAAGAGAAACTCCTTATCCTTAAAAAAAAAAAGAATAATTAGGCAATAGTTTAATAACACAAAAAGCAATTGGCATGTTGTGTACTTTGTCAAAAAAATATTAGTTTTAATTTACTTGGCAGTGGGAACATAGATTATTAAAGTGCTGCTTTTCTTGGTATGGTGACTGGCTGAAGATGACTATTTACAACACATTTAGAAGAATTAATAACTGAGTTTTGCTTTTAAAAATATTTAACCATTTTATAAAATTTCTAGTTCATAACTGGAAACTATTTGTAGTATATTTACTAAGCATATATGCCTTGTGAATGGTGAAAGCCCTCCACATGCCAGGCATCTGAAGTATCTATACTTTTGATTGTTTTTCACTAGGGAAACAGGATATAATTAACAGAATGCAATTGAAAAGATAGAGATCACTTGGGAATATGTAATTTTAATCAGTGAATATATTTTTGTATATTTCTTCTAGATTATTATACATAGATGGTTTGGATAGATAGATACATGAATGGACACCTGGAAGACTTTAAATGTATATATAAAATTGACAGATATTTTCTAAATTGTGACATATTTGTAAAGGTAATTGCTATGGTCTGAATATTTATTTGCGTTTCTCCCAGTTTCACATGTTGAAATCCTAAATTCCACAGATGATAGTATTAGGATGTGGGGTCTTTTGGAAGTGCTTAGTGAAGGGGAAAATACGACATTTTGGTGGGCTAGCTATCTGAATGTGCCAGTAACCCGCATTCTTGCTTGCTGATAAACTCCATTCCTATCTGTGATGCCTGTCCTGCCATGCAGATCCTGTTTCCCGGAATACTCCCATTTTACAGAGGCCATAAACCATGAACCATATACAACCCCCTGAGGGATCTGGCAGCGCTGGTGCCAGACAGGCCTCTGGGTGTAATCTCACTTCCCCCATCCCAACTCATGAGGCGGGGGAGAGGGGGAGGTTGCAAAGCCTGCGAAAAGTCCGGAAGCCTGATCCATATTTGGAGGACAAAGAAACTAAAGGGTATAAAGGGAAAGCTTCACCCATATTCATTGCTCAGGATTTGGAGACTGATTCCCCTGAGTCATGGCACTAGTGCATCTGCAAATAAAGGTTACTTTTCTGAACATCCTCTGAGTGCCTGGCTGATTAATTCTCCCGTGCGGCAACATAGTACTGAGAGTTAGATTAGTGTTCTTATAAAAGAGACACTATAGAGACCCCCTAGTCCCTTCCACTGTGTAAGAGCACAGCATAAAGTCTCCAGTTTATGAACCTAAAGAGGAGTTTCACCAAAATGTGACCATATTGGTACCTTAATCTTGTACTTCCAGCTACCAGAACAGTGAGAAAGAAATTTCTGTTGTATAAGCTACTTAGTCCATGGTATTTTGTTATAGTAGTCTAAATGGACTAAGAAAATGATATTTTACAAAATTTCATGAACATCTTTCTTCACAAAACAGGATCTCGACACAGGCCCTATATAAAGTTAATCTTCTGCCTTTTAAAGAATAGAGATTACGTTTTAATCTTGGGACCATCTTGGGCTGATAAAATCCCCAAAGGATTTAAAACTAACTACACAGTCTTTTCCCCTGGAAAAAAGTGCTCACTTCTAAGGTGGAACCGCTCTTTTGGATTGAATTACTGGCCTCAATTTTTTCATTCTTCTCTGTAAATTTGCAGTTCACTCTACAAACAATGAACTATATTTCTTTATACTTTGAATTAGGATTCTGCGATATAACTTGCTTTAGTCAATGGCAAGCTAGGACACAGGTAGGGACTTTTAAATGTGTCATCATGATTGGGTACTTCCTCTTGTGTCTCTGCAATCTCTCAGAGAAGAAGATGCCTTTCTGAGGCCACTGGTGTAAGGAGGGAGAGGGACATGCAGAATAGATGGACACTCAGATCTGCAATGTTCAGTGTGAAGCCATGTGGACCAATATGTTAGAATTTGCTAGTAAATTTTACTTTATCACTCATCCCTTGTGGTATAACTTTTAAAATTCCCCAAAATTCTTTCACACTCCTATCATCCATTATGCTCTGGGGAGGAAAGTGTCTGGTTAGCTAGTACATCCTAAAAGACTCATGAACAAAGACAGAGTGCTCTCTGACATATTCCAAGAGTTCTTTTCCCCCTGCCGCATGCCAGGGGAACCTGGTTGCGCTCCTTGAGATAAGTCGCACAATATTTTGGGGGTTGCCCCACTATGAGAGGGTTCCCTGGAGTTTTCAACTCTTAGATTTGTCCTCATTGTGCTTCTAGCAATTGGTTAATTACAAGTCAGCTTTTCCTACCCTGGCCCTGGTTCCCACTTGGGACTTGTGACCCATTTCCTGCTTGTAGCTCTCTGGCCTAGTAAGCTGTGATTACAGACAGTGGTTTTCCCTGCATCCTCTCTCTCTCATAGATCCCAGAAGACTTGTTGCTTTCTCAGTCTGCTTAGCTTTTTACTTGTGAGTTGTGACTTCGATACATTTTACATGTATAATCCTGTTTGTATATTCTTTGAATGCAATAGGTTATTAAACTATTATATCTATACATATATAGGCACATCCTATAGGCAAAGTTTGATTTATTTTCATAAAGTGAGTACACCGGTTTAACTGGCACCTATAGGGTGCCCAGATCAAGAAACAAAACATTACTAGCATCCCAGAAACGCCTCTCAATGTATCTTTTCAATAATTCAGCAACTATACCTCCACCAAGAGTAACCACTATTTTTTAAAAAGCACACTTAGCCCTAACTGGTTTGGCTCAGTGGATAGAGCGTCGACCTGCAGACTCAAGGGTCCTGGGTTCGATTCCAGTCAAGGGCATGTACCTTGGTTGTGGGCACATCCCCAGTAGGGGGTGTGCAAGAGGCAGCTGATCAATGTTTCTCTCTCATCGATGTTTCTAACTCTCTATCCCTCTCCCTTCCTCTCTGTAAAAACTCAATAAAAATATATTTAAAAAAAATAAATAAAATAAAAAGCACACTTATAAAAGGCATTTCAAAACAAAATTTTCAGGTTTTACTTTTCCAATAAACAAGAAAACTCTATCTTATGGGAATAGACCAATATGTTAGAATTTGCTAGTAAACTTTACTTTATCACTCATCCCTTGTGGTATAACTTTTAAAATACTCCCAAATTCTTTCACACTCCTATCATCAACATGTGGGAAACTATGTTTCTTCCCCTGACTCCGAATTAATTCTGATTATGGAGGGAGAGATGTTAAATACCCTTTAAGGCTACACACAATAGAGTTTCTACTTAATTGTCTTGAGAGGTTTATCCTAAAACAGTCAGCAACCTCTGAGAAAGCCAAACAGTCATATGAAGAAGTTACACGGGGATGTTCCTGTCAACAGCACCAAATGAGGCTCCAGATGACAGCCAGCATGAACCTCAAGGTAAGAGAAGAACGGGGGCTTTGTGGTGATGCCAACCTCAGCCACCATCTCACTATAAAAGCGTATGAGACCTTGGGTGAAAAGCACCTCGCTGAGCCCAGTCCATTCTTAGAATCACAAAATATTATAATAAAATGATTACTCTCTTTTATGTCATTACCTCTCGGAGATGCTTTGTTACATAGTAATAGTAAGGGGACCGATTTTTGAACTTGAAAGTGCCATAGCAAAAATTACAGCATGTGTCATTGGCTTTGAGACAAGATAACAGCTGGAAGCACGTTTAAGGAGCGTTTCAGCAAAAGCTTAAAGGGCCGTGAGGAGAAGCTAAGCAGAATTTCAAAGCACATCAGGAGGGCATGGGGGCTTAAAGGAAAGCGATGAACTGTTTTGCGAAGCTAGAAGAAAGAGGACCTCATTTGGCAGAAAGGGTGGCGACACTGTCATGTGTGATAACACCAGAACTAGGAAACGTACCTAAGCAACTTGAAGGCCTAACTAAATTGATTTCCAGGCAGAGTACTGAATATACCACATAGCTTTTTCTAGTTGACTATGGTAAAATGTGAGAAGGGGGTGGGAGGGAGGCATGGACAGTAACATTGAAAGCAATCTAGAAAACATATAAGACTCTTTAAAAATAAAGCTGTTTCTCATTTCTTTGCAGATGTCAAAAATTCTCCAAAAAATAAAAGGGTGTCTATGCCAAGATTACTTCCAGGGTAAGAGTATAAGATCCTTTGTGCAGAGCTCAAAGAAATATAAAATGGTGACACATTGAAGCTTTCGGAAATAAAAAATAAAAACAACTTTGAAGAATCTTAATGGAATGTCATGCACATCATCTTTACTAACCACAGTGTGTTTAAGAATATCAAGGGTGTCATCAGATAGCAGTTTCATTGGGATGTCAAAGCCAAGAGCCTATGGGGCAATTACCTACAGTGTGCATTTTGTCTAAGGAGTGAGCTCTAGTAAGATTTATAGAAAGCCCACACAAGTGTCAGAATGTTGTTTCTCTTGAAAACACTGTCAACTTGGACAAAGAGAGAGAGAAAATACAAATTTAAATAAGTCTTTGGATCCCCAACATTTTTGGACTGAGTAGGATGCGACTCTTTATATTCAACTATAATCTTTGTTTCCTTGTGAGGAAAGGATGAATGATTCAAAAGATTAAATCAAGAGCTCAGAAAATGGAGCCAAGGTTCACGAGAATAACTTCCAGGGAGTAATACTAAGCCCTAAACAAACATCTGGCCACACGTGCCCAGCTACATTTCAGTGGCTGCACACCATTTATTGTTCTACACAGTGTGGCTTCCCCTTTTTAACAGCAGTGTTTATTACTGTAACATTTTAACACTGGTGTACTGGGTTTCTGTAGGGCAGATAACTTGTCTTTTTAGTTCATAGACCTTCAAGTTGAGAGGAATCTTATCAGAGAAGCTGTTTCCAATAAATCCAAACCAAATCCTCATTTCAACTTGGATTTCACTTAGATGACAAGATTTTGGACCCCAAGCTCTTTCTCATGAAATTCGAAGAGGCATTACAAAGGGATTCAAAATTAAAATTTGCTTTGAGTTTTATGGGACGGTTCAGTCTGACAATGCTATAGGAATTTAGTTGATTAAATGTCTCCTCTTCCTCAGAAGGTCAAAATGCTTTCTTAAAAGGAAGGATAATCAATTACATGAATTGATTTTCCATCATATAGGATGATATTACCTGTATTCCAAATTTTTTTATATATAAGAGGAAAGTAAATAACTTGTTTCCAGTGTGTAAACAAAGACTGATTTTAAAACATAGCCCCTGAATTCTTTGACACTCCTTCCCACAAGAGATTGAGATCTTTGTTCTTTCCCCTTGAATCTGGATACATTTGTGACTATGGTACGGAAGGATAGCATCAGTTTCTTCCTGGTTATCTTGGGACACACACATAGACCATGCTGTCAGGAAGCCAAGTAACCTACAGGGAATAGTTGCAAGCAGGTGTTCCAGCTGATGACCACAGATAATGTGCCTGCTGACAGTATCAACCACCAGACCTGAGGGGGAAAACTTCGCTTCTATAGGGACACCAGAGCCCCTACCTACCACAGCTGTAGGAGACTCCAAGTCAAGGACCACCTGGCTGAGCCCATGCAAATATCACAACCATGAGAAGTAATAATGAAGTAACTATTGTTTTAAGCCACTAAGTTTTTGTTGTGCAGCGACAGTAACTTGGACACTAATTACTAATATATAACACTTGAGGTCAATTAAAAGTTTTAATAACAAAACATGCTGATTATTCTTTACCAACAGTTCAGTTCTACTGAAAATTCATTTTATTTTCTAATGAAGTGTTATTCTGCTTTGTCAGGGAGCCTTTGATGATATAATATCAGGTAACTACAGAAGTTAATAAAAATGATTTTGGCACAGTCATTGATCATATTTGGCAACTCAGGTCAGGAACTTATTTGCCATCTTGCATGGTGAAAAATCAGTTTACAGTGGGGCCTTGACTTACGAGTTTAATTCGTTCCGTGACGGAGCTCGTAACTCAAATTACTCGTATGTCAAATCAAAAAGTGAACGAGTGAGACACGTGATGCTGGGCTGATGTTGTGGCGTTCACTGTGACGTTCGCTGCACCAACTAGCGGTGGGGTATCTGAAGCTGGCTCGTAACCCGAATTTTAGCTCGCAACTCAAAGCAAAAAATCAGCCGAGAGACGGCTCGTATCTCGAAAAACTCGTTAGTCGGGACACTCGTAAGTCAAGGCCCCACTGTATATATTGAGTGCTTCTTCCTTCAGAAGCAAGTACTTTGAAGGATAAAGTTTTATAATAAGGGGAAGGTGATTATTCAGGGTGCTTTTATGCTGCCAGGCTAAATTACTCCAAATCTTTGAATCTCTTTATATGCTTTGAATCTCTTTATATACTAAAACATACTGAGTTTTAAAATGTACTTATTATCATTATATTAACCCTTAGGTTCACTAAGAAATTATTTTCAGAAGTTGTTGAACTTGTTTCATGTTTCTGATACATTAATTCTTTGGTTTTCACTTATTATTTGATCTCTGCCAATTAGGATACCTAACTCCAATTTGCTAGTGTGTTAAAAGGTCACCACTACTTTGTGTTCAAATAACTTATTCTGTATTTTCAGAAAATGCTTCCTTTCTTCTGTAAATTGACTGTTAACATGTAGTTTTGAAACCATTTTAATTAATAAGCCCACTGTTTTCCTTTGTGAATTAAATACACTTTCATGTGAGTAGAGAGTGTAATTCAAAGAGGCTCAGAATTTCACCTACAAAAAGTAATCTAGTTTTAAAACCTCATTTAAGCTTTATCTGGCATTACAAAAGCTCAAAATCCTATACACTGCCTTCAAGTAGAAAGTAATAGAATTTCAATTTTGCTACATGGATTTCTTAGTGATGCTTGAAGAGTTTGATTTAACTAGATAAATGCAGTAAAGGGTTGAAAAAGTAAGTGCAAGGAATAAATGTTGTGTGTGTATGTTAGATTATTTAATAGAAAAATTTTGATAGTAGTTATATATCTCGACTAGAGATAGAAGAATTTTATTTAAATTCTAACATGAGTCATTAGATACAATAAATAATTTGCTGACAAGTGTTAAAATACATTGGGAATAATTTCCTCATTACGGTTGTTAAACAGCTTTTCATGGAGGTCAGCATTTTCTATGGAATTATGCAGATAAAATCCTGAGTAGAAATAAAAGTATAGCCTCAGAGATCATTTTCCCTTATATTCACTTAAAATGATTTTGAAATCTTATGATCCCTCTTATATATTTGTAAATTTTCATCTAAAATTTTTCATTACAAGTTTAGATAGTTCCCAGGAATGTAATTTTGGGAATATTATAAATGTTGATATTTAAAAATAAAACTTACATCACTTTTTAAAATATAACCAAAGGAATCTAAATATCAGACTGACTTGATATTGATCCCCATTCAGATTTAAAAGAAAAACATGACAGTTTATTATTAACATTCAGAATTTTACATTTTCCTCTCACCCTGAACTATATTTCTATTCCTCTTTTCTATAGACTAATATCCTAATAATTTAAATAATTTTAAATCAATTACTCTGCATGGGATCTCTTCATATAATAAAACAATGAGTTTAAAATGTTTTAATTATTCTAACTCAACATTTGTAATTTTAAAATTGTACCACTGAAAGTCTTGTTGTTCATTTTATAATTCTTATATAAAACTTATATACCTATAAATTAATATATTTATGTATATATTTATGTATAAATAGATTACAATTTTAAATTCAGTTAATTTCCTTTGACAACAAGTTATGTAGCATTACATCTCTTTTAAGGATTTTATGATATAGTCCCAGAAGTGGGATTACTGGGTCAAATTGCAGTTCCACTTTTATTTTTTTGAGGAAAACAAACTGTTTTTAAAAGTTTGATAAGTAATTATTAAAGACAAAAGTAAAATATATTGGAAATGAATCTCATAATGGAATAAATCCTGTTCAACATTCCTCAAGTATTTAATAAAAGGGAAATTTCAAATACATTAAAACTAATTAGTTTAACATTTAAATTATAACATTATTTTGTTTTAGTTGATAGAAAATATAAAATAATAAATATTTTAAAAGATGAAGTAGGATTAGGAGTGATTTTAGACTAATTACCTCATGATATTACTTGGTAAAATAAAACTCAACTATGTTTTGCAAAACATTACATAGAAGTTTTATCTTTGGGAATTATTCATTCCGACTTAAAAATGTTGGTTTTCCAGTCATATATGTTAGCTATATTTAAAAGAATCAGCATCAATAATTTATACTATTTCAGTTGTTTGAAGGTGTTTTGTTCTACAGATTTGTCCTAATAGTGAATATTAACCACATAGATCCAGAGATATAGAAGCATAGAACAGACTGATGAATCTCAGAGGTAAGGCGGGGGTGGATGGTAAGTGGGGCAGGGTTAACCAAAGAACTTATATGCCATTCATTTACTATGGAACACAGTATGGAGTTTCCTCAAAAAAATAAAAGTGGAACTGCAATTTGACCCAGTGATCCCACTTCTGGGACTATATCTTAAAAAGCCTGACACACCAATCGGAAAGCATATATACACCCCTATGTTCATAGCAGCATTATTTACAATAGCTAAGATCTAGAAACAGCCCAAGTGCCCTTCAGTAGATGAGTGGATAAAAAAAAAAAAAGCCGTGGTACCTTTAGACAATGGGATACTATGCAGCTGTACAAAAGAGGGATCTCTTACCCTTTGAGACAGCATGGATGGACCTGGAGACTACTATGCTAAGTGAAATAAGCCAAACAGAGAAAGCCAAACATCATGTGAATTCAATTAGTTATGAAATCTAATGAACAAAATGAATTGACCAACAAAGGCAGTTTCATGTATAAAGAATAGTCTTTTCAACAAATGGTGCCGGAACAACTGGTCATCCCTATGCAGACACATACACACACAAAACACCAAAAAACCACCCACAAACGCAAACAATCTAGACAAAGATCTTATACATACTAGTAGACACAAATGTTACACCTTTCACAAAAACTAACTCAAGATGGACCTAAAGGTAAAATCTAAACTATAAAACTTTTGGAGGATAACAAGAGAAAATATAGATGACATTCATTTTGGCAATACATTTTTAGATGCAATGCCAAAAGCACAATTCATGAAAAAATGATGTTAGACATTATTAAAATTAAAAAAAAATGTTCTGTGAAAGACACTGTTATGAGAATAAAATGACAGACTGGAAGAGAATCTTTGCAAAACATGATAAAGAACTGGTATCCAAAATATACAAAGAAATCTTGTCAACAATAAGAAAACAACACAATTAAAGTGGGAAAAAAATATAAGCAGACATCTCATCAAAGAAGATATACAAATAGTAAGAAAACATACAATAAAATGCTTAATGTCATATGTTGAAAGGGAATTACAAGTGAAAACAACAATTAGTTATTATTAAACATCTAATATAATGCCTGATATCCAAAACACTAACAATATCAAATGCCGGTGAGGATGGGGAGCAAAAGAAACTCTTATACATTGCTGATGGAAATGCAAAATGGTACTGCCACTTTGTAAGACAGTTTGGCCTTTCTTAGAAAACCAGGCATACTCTTACCATATGATATAGCAATCATGTTTCTTGGTACTTACCCAAATTAGTTGAAAATTTATATCCATACAAACCCTGCACACAGATGTTTATAGCATCTTTATTCATAACTGCTAAAACCTAGAAGCAATTGAGATGTCCTTCAACAGGGAAATGGATAAACAATCCATGTTATATTTATATAATAAAATATTTCAGTGATATAAAGAAATGAGTAACAAAAAGATGGAGAAATTCAAATGCAATTTACCAAGTGAAGGAAGCCAATCTGACAAGGCTACATAAAGTAGAATTCCAACTCTATGACATTCTGAAAAGGCACAACTATGGAGACAATAAAAAGGTTAATGACTGACATTTTAGGGATAGGGAAGAGGGATGAATATGCGGAATACAGGGGATTTTTATTACAGTGAAACTATTCTGCATGATACTGCAATGGTGGATATGTATCATGATTCATTTGTCACAAAATCTACAGAAGGTACTACACAAATAATGGGTCCTAACATAAATTATGAACCTTAGTTCCTAATAATGTATTAATATTGTATCATCAATTATAACAAGTGTACCACACTAATGCTAGCTCTTAATAATAGGGAAACTGGCGGGGAAGACATATAATATGGGGGAGGAGGATATATGGGCATTCTTTGTATTTTTTCCTCATTTTTTTAAACGTTAAAACTGCTCTAAAAAGGTCTGTTAATTTTTTTAAAAAGTTGTTACAGATGCCCAGCTGGAAGTCTTATTAGCAAATATGACAGATTCCATTGTTAGTCTCTCATGGACCTTACTATAACATGCATGGAAATATTCCGAGCTTGTTTTTGGATACATTCCTAGATATCCATCTGTTTTGAGGCTTTGTATCAAGACAATTAACTGTTGTAAAGATGAAGATGTATTGCTTTAAATATCATCCAGGCCAAGATTTTTATCTTGCTGATGTGAAAATACATGCAATATCGAAGAATCATAAACATTCAAACCATCTTACCTATTGTCTTCTTTTTCTGTGAAGACAAATACAGACAGATCATGTTTCTATTTCATATTTTGTGAATGTAAGAGTAAATTGAAAAATCCTGCTAAGAAGTTAGTGGAAAACTTCACTAAATTCTGTCAGTAGTAAGATGGAAAAAGATGTACTTTTTCTTATACTTGTTCGTTATTTTTTCTCCAACCCTTCATTAGAAAAATAATCTACTAGTAACATTCAGAAATCTGAGAGAATTGTACACATATATGTTTGCTATTGCTGCCATAAAAAATATCACAGCCTGGGTGGCTTAAACAACAGTTCTGGAGGCTGAAGTTCAAGATGAGGATGTTAGAAGGTTTGGTTTCTTCTGTGGCTCCTTTCTTTGGTTTGTGGATGGTCGCTTTCTCACTGTGCCCTCATGAGCTTTTCTCTATGTACCTGCATCTCTGGTACCTTTCTCTCTTTTTATAAGGACACAAACTCCTTATAAAGACTCCACTTTTATGACCTCAGTTAACCTGAATTACCTCATAAAGGCCCTACTTCCACATAAAGTCACATTGGGTGCTAGGCTTTAATATATGAATTTGGGGGGACAAACTATACTCTAGTTTCATTCTTTTGCATATGGCTTCCAATTTTCCCAGCACCATTTATTGTAGAGGTTTTCTTTTCTCCATTGTGTGTTTTTGGCTCCTTTGTAGAAAACTATTTGCCCATAGACATGTGGTTTTATTTCTAGGCTCTCAATTCTGTTCCATTGGTCAGTGTGTCTGTTTTTCTGCCAATACCATGCTGTTTTGATATCACAGTTTTGTAGTATAATTTGAAGTTCGGTAGTGTGATACCTCCAGCTTTGTTCTTTTTATCTCAGAATTGTTATGGCCATTCAGGATCTTTTGTGGTTTCATACACATCTGAGAAAAATTTTTCCTATTTCTTTTAAAAAATGTCATTGGAATTTTGAGGGGGATTGCATTAAATCTGTATATTGCTTTGGGCAATATGGACATTTTAATTATATTGATTCTTCTAATCCATGAACATGGAATATCTTCCCATTTCATTGTCTTTTTCTATCTCTTAATAATCTGTAATTTTCAGCATATAGGTCCTTTGCATTCTTTGTTAAATTTATTCCTTTGTGACAAAAAAGAAATGAGGAGGGGATAAAGGTCTGAATTTGCAAAGGGGGATGGAGATTAGATGCATTGAAAAGAAAAATGACTATGGTATATATGAAAATTTCTTTTTCATAAGCCTAATGGTAACCACACACAAAATACCCTAGTTACCATTAGGTAAACACATAACATACCCAGAATAAAAAAAAACAAAAACAAAACAAAACAGAAAAAAAGGAGAGGTTGGGAACTTCAGTTGCCCACCAGCCTGAAAATGGCCCTAAGCCCCTCACCCAGACTGGCTAGGCACACCAGTGGGGACCCCCACCCTGAAGGGTGTGTGACCAGCTGCAAACAGCCATCATCCCCTCATCCAGGCTAACCAGGCACCCAAGCAGGACCCTCACCCTGATCCGGGACACCCTTCAGGACAAACCAGCCGGCCCTCTGGTGGTCAGGGCGCTCTCACATGGGAGGAGCTCTGCTCAGCCACAAGCCAGGCTGATTGCTGCCAGTACAGCGGTGATGGTGGGAGCCTCTCCTGCCTCCTCAGCAGCGCTAAGGATGTCTGACTGCAGTTTAGGCCTGCTCCCTGCTGGCAAGTGAACATCCCCTGAAGGCTGCCGGGCTGCCAGAGGGATGTCTGATTGCCATCATGACCCAATCTCTCGGGGAGCAGGCCTAAGCCAGCAAGTGGTCACCCGCGAGGGGTCCCAGACTGTGAGAGGACACAGACCGGGCTGAGGGACCCCCTACCCCCCGAGTGCACATATTTTTGTACACCGGGCCTCTAGTATATATATAAAAGGCTAATATGCTAAGTGTCTTTCTCACTGTCTGACCAGTCGCTATGATATGCACTGACCACCAGGGGGAAGACGCTCAAAGCAGGAGCTGCCGTGATGCACATTTGCCATTTAGAGAGAAATGGCAGTGCAGACCTGGCTGACAAAGCAACACTCCGCTTCCCCCAAGTGGGACACAGGCCCCACCACCCTCCTGGAGTGACAACCCACCAAATCACATCTAATGCTGCCGAGACCTCATGGCCAGCCTATAAATGGTTGCTGTGGACACTGGGTAATGATGTCACATAGCAACGCCTGGCTTCCTCTCCCTAGCCACTAGCCTCCTTGCAGTTTCTTTAGCCCAGGAACATGACTTGCTTTATACCCAGGTGGAAACATTTACACTTTAAGCAAATGTTTGTGAAGTGTTTTCCTGTGCCTCATCTCATTTGATCCTCACAGAAATCCTGGAGTAGGTAGATAGGAGAATCAGTGGAATCCTACTTTCTTCTCATTAGCCAGAAAACGGAGATTTAGAAAGTTTAGAAACTTGACCCAACTAAAAAAGAAGAAATGGTGGACCTTGAAAATAACTTCAGGTTTTCTTACTGTGCAGAATATTGTCAAATACTGCTGCAGTTAAATATTTTACCCTTTGTTCTCCTGCGTGATCTACAATAATAATCTGCTTCATGTTGATAATTACTGCTGTGTTGCTGACAATTACCTGAAAGAGAAGTTGGGGTGCTTCACTGAGCTGGAAAATTTTTAGCTAAATCAAAAAGCAGGTCTAATTAAGCAAGTTTATCATCCTATCTAATAATAGACAAACATGGTAATTAACCATAACTTTGCTACCCTTCCCATTGGCGAATCGGGGCGATATGCAAATTAACTGCCAACCAAGATGGCGACCGGCAGCCAGGAAGCTGAAGCGAACAGAAGGCTTGCTTGCTCCAGTGATGGAGGAAGCCAACATTCCCCGCCTGCCACTGCCAGCCTCTGAGCAGCACTCTAAGAAACAATGTTGCAATTATAGAAGCTAAACAAGCTCCAGATATCTGCTTTCAGCCGGCCGCAGCCTCAGAGCTGGAGTAGGGCCTCAGGGCTGGAGCCGGCTCTCAGCTCCAGTGACAGCTATAGAAGGTAAATAAATCCCAGAATAAAACAAAACAAAACAAAACAAAACAAAAAAAACAGAAAAAAGGGAGAGGTTGGGAACTTCAGTTGCCCGTCAGCCTAAAAACGGCCCTCAGCCCCTCACCCAGACTGGCCAGGCACCCCAGTGGGGACCCCTACTCTGAAGGGGGTGTGACCAGCTGCAAACAGCCATTATCCCCTCATCCAGGCTGGCCAGGCACCCAAGCGGGACTCTCACCCTGATCCGGGACACCATTCAGGGCAAACCAGCCGGCCCCCACCCGTGCACCAGGCCTCTATCCTATATAGTAAAAGGGTAATGTGCAAACTGACCCTAACAGCAGAAGGACTGGGAATGACTGGTCACTATGACACACACTGACCACCAGGGGGCAGACGCTCAATGCAGGAGCTGCCCTCTGGTTGTCAGGGCGCTCTCACATGGGAGGAGTTCTGCTCAGCCACAAGCCAGGCTGATGGCTGCCAGTACAGCGGTGGTGGTGGGAGCCTCTCCTGCCTCCTCTGCAGCGCTAAGGATGTCCGACTGCAGTTTAGGCCTGCTCCCTGCTGGCAAGTGGACATCCCCCGAGGGCTGCTGGGCTGTCAGAGGGATGTCTGATTGCCATCTTAGGCCCAATCCCCCAGGAAGCGGGTCTAAGCCAGCAGGTGGTCATCCACTGAGGTGTCCTAGACTGCGAGAGGGCACAGGCCGGGCTGAGGGACCCCCCCTACCCCCCGAGTGTACCAATTTTTGTGCACTGAGCCTCTAGTATATCTATAAAAGGCTAAGTTGATTCAAACATGTGTGATACATATAAAACTCTTGCTGGTGCCAATTGCATGTGTGTGTTTCTGTCTGTCATTGTCAATTGTGAATTTGGTTGACACTTCTAATACAGAGACAGGGCAAATAGCAATATTAAAATATTTTTTTAAAATTAATTTCCTTTTAATGTGCACAAATTCGTGCACCAGGCCACTAGTATAACAATAAGAAATACAACACATTTATTGAGGACTTGAGTTTTTCAAAGACTCTAGCACTTTACATTTACACATGCATTTTTAATATTGATAGTTAAATAGAAATTATTATACCATTTTAGAGAAGAGTTATCTAGGTACCATGGATGCACTCTTAGAATTGATTTGGAGATTCTCAGTGTGGATCTTGGCCATATGACTTGCTGACGGCAAGGGAGAGCTGAACTTACTGGGAGATGAAGTAGTGGGAAGTGTGACAGGAACCCAAGGCAATTAGTCTGAAATCAAAGAGGAGACAGTGTAGAGATACCTCACTGAATTTTAGAGGAACCAGCTGAGATTTGAGTAGTTCTACTACTTCTTTCTCCCCAATCATTCACATGCCAATGCTTTGGCAACAGTAGGGGATCTCTGAGGATTGCTGAGGTTTGGACATAAAGAAAGCAAGTCCCTGGCTGCGGAGTAAGTGTACCGATTCCCCACTTCCTTCCACTTCTGGAGACTTCTCAGAAATGGAAATGCACAAGGGGAAAATGTTATAAATGTACCTAGAAAAATATGTTTTATAGATAAGATTGTTATTTCATGAGTGTAGGACTCAGCCACTAGTCTAGAGAGGGACAGGGACTCCCCAAAGATTAAGTGGTCAGAGAAAAACGGAATCAGTTTCACTTGGGGATAACTGTATAAAATTTTTCCTAAGACTATCAAAGGGAAAAATATGTGTGACTAAAAATTACTTAGCCCAGCCAGTGTGGCTCAGTGGTTGAGGATCGACCTATGAACCAAGAGGTCATGGCTCAATTCCTGGTCAGGGCACGTGCGTGGGTTGCATGCTCCATCCCCAGTGTGAGGCATGCAGGAAGCAGTCAATCGATGATTCTCTCTCATCATTGATATTTCTAATCTCTCTCTCTTGCTCTTCCTTTCTCTCTGAAATCAATAAAAATATATTTTAAAGTAAAATTATTTAGTAGTTGATCCTAAAGGTAGAATTTTTTAAAAATCTATATGGATATTTTAATCATTTGTTTAAAATTTGGAAAAATGCTAAAGTTTGGGTAAACAAGAATTGCTTAATTAATTTTCATTAGAATCTCATTTCCACACTCTTGAGTTTTCATGTCCTCTCCCTTGGGGTTTCCTTGAATAGCTTATTTCTTATGTTTGAGGTCACACTACCTTTGTCATATTGGAAAAATTGCAAAATTGAATTCTGCTGCATTTAAAATAGATTTTTTTACCTGAAGAAATACTGTGTTTTTACTCCAGCCTGTGTCAAATCTTATCATGCAATCTGTTCATCAGGTGGAGAGAGGAATCAATACTTTTTTTGCAAATGAGGAGGCATTGTCACTGTGGCAGGAGATAGACTATGATACATAGGAGAGAACAAAAAGAAATATTGCATGCATTTTAAGCTTTTGCTATCCCGCTGCTTCTTTATATGTTTGCATATGGAGTATGAAGCAGTTTTCGGTAATCTTTTTCACGCTTAAGAATGGAGAGTAAAAAACAGGATGAGATGTTGTTACAATGACCCCTTCTTTCTGGGAAAGAAAAGAATAGCAACAACCAGAGAACTTTGAATAAATACTATAAATCTCAAACTCTAGTTACTCAAGAATTCCAGGTTAAAGATAGAGCTGAAAGATTCCTGTATTCTGGTTTAAAAATATATAAGGCATGAAGATTCAATTAATTATGCTAATTAACTATATGTGTTGCTTAGCACTGATAAAGTTTAAGGCCATTTTTAAAAAATGATTTGCCTTGGAAGAGTGTTTTTTTTTTTAAATCTTTTGCCCCAGGAAAATAAAGATATTAATTAAACAAATATATACTTTAAATGACTTTAAAATTAAAATTAAGGGAGTTTAGAGGAAATATTAATGACATTATAATGAGGTATATTTTTAGAAAAAACAGTCTATAAAATCTACAGGTTAAATTTGATTCAAATCAGGGAACTTTGATATTGAACTAGAATCCAGAATTTCAATTCAATTTACTTTACAAGACAAGAGGTATTGAGTACTTGGAGTATCAAGTAAACACTCATAACCTATGAGCATGAAAGCTATGCATTTAGATAATCAGTCTGATCGAAATTTGATGACAAGCTCTGATTTATTATAACATAACAAAATTAGAACCAACTATATAATAAGAAGGCAGTATAAGAAGTGAGAAGTGTGAGGCATAAAGCTCACCTTCTCCATTGTTTTGTTTTATACAGTAGGATAATACATTACACTCCTTCACACTTGACCCCTACAATAGCCCTACTAATTGATCTCTTTGTATCCATTCTGGCATTCTGCCAAACACTGCACTCAGAATGATCATTTATAAATAAAAATTGCTGGCCTGGCCAGAGTGTCTTCTGGGTACATGTGGAAGGCAACAGATCAGTCTCTCTCTCACATAGATGTTTCTCTCTCCCTCACTCTCCCTTTCTCTCTCTAAGCACGTCCTTGATGAGAATGAAAAAAAAAAATCCTGTAGTATTTAATTTTTTGCTGAATTTTTCTGTCTTCCTTCCTCACCCTTAAAGTCTTTAAGTAGGATAAATTTCCAAGTACTTATCCTGAGCTACAAGGCCCTGAATGATCTGGTCTTTGCCCCTCCATTTTCACTTCACACCACCTTCTTCCTTGTTTTTTCTCTACTCTAATCACCCCATGGTACTCTGAGCCTCTATCTGCTGTTCCCTTTGCTTGGAAGTACCTTCTACCTTCTTCCATAGTTAACTCCTCTTCATTCACCCTGTCCACCAAGGCGGGGCAGGATTTGTGTTATGAAACACAAATTACACTATACTTTTCCTTTCTGCTCTTTATTGTGCTTTGAAATTGTGTTTTTATTTGTCTGATTATTTAATATCTCTCTTACTTCAGAAAATGTCAGAGCTTGGGTACACAATACATCTTTTTACATAATTAATGATGTGAGGTTAAAACTTGCTTAGATAGTGTAGTAAACTGAGTGAGTAGCAAACATTTTATAGACAGGCTCATTAAATACACTTTGTTAAAGTAGAGAAGACTGGCAGGTTGACTTTCTCTTATATATACTTTGAAATAAAAATGCTTTTCCAAAAGACCAATGTCAGACTATACCTGATAAAGTTTGTAAAAAAACAATCTACTAACATCTACCATGGATTCAGTAAGTTTAGAAAATGATTTTACCCCCAAATATAGACTTACTACGTGGGGTAAAGTCCAGATGTAGAAACTATTGTAAGTTGTGTTCTTATTTTTCTAATTCTGGAAAAATAAAATAAATCTTTGGATACAGGATAATTATAATGGAATATGTTTTCTCTGTTACTCAATTAAAATGTCAAGTGTTAACAAAATGTTTTCTAAATACTTCCACCAAGTTAATACCTCATATTATCTTTTCATGATTGCTTGCTTGTTTTTCTTTTTGTTGCTATTTTTATTAGAAAACTGAAAATACTTGTAAAATAATGTAGGGTATTTGGATACTTTTGTTAAGAAAATAATTAATCTGAGATTCTGGTCAATGTCTCTGCTGAGATTTCTTATTGCACCTTCTGGAATGAACTTCCTCCCCCAAACACCCAGATTGGAGTAATCCTGCATTTAGACTTGTATGGATGCTAGTCACATTCTTATGTGAGCCAGTTTATTCCATCAATAATCTCAGGGCTGGATAACATAAAACATAACCATAGAAAAGAGTAATCTTAGTCATGAACACAGCTCTCATATTTCCAGGATAGCAAAGCTTGGTTGAAATACTTTCTTGAACTCAAGGCTAAAATAACTATAAAATTTTTTATTATTGTTTTCTTTTTTTTTATTCAAAGGTTCCTAGAAATTCTGCTAAGAACTTGTAAACCAGGTACAGGGTCTATCCAGCATTTATAAATAAGAATTTGAAAGATGTTAATTGAGAAGAATGTTTAAAATCAGTACCATGTGTTCAAGTATTCATTTCGTTTTTAATAATGCTTGTTATTATAATTACGTTAGTGGAAATATTACCAGAGTACTCATGTACTAACAATCTCACATGATGAATAGAGAAAGATTAACTTCTTCCTCTTTTGAAAATTAGTTCTAAAATTGCTCTGTCTTTTTCTAATTGAGCATCTATTCTCAATTAGTCAAAATGCCAGTGATGGTCTTCTCACAGCCCAGCTCCTAATTTAAATTGATAAATGTATCTTAAAACCAATTTTTAGAGACATCTTTATCTCATCAATTCCTGAGTTTCACTTTGGGCTCACCAAAGTTCTGCCTTTTACTCCTTAATTGGCAATCCTGTGCTAGAAAACCATATTATTCTTTTTTTTCTCTATATGACCTTAGGGTCCAATTACTGAGATTTCAAATACCTTACTAAGGAATTGCCCCCGCCTCTGTCAGTTACATAAGAAAATGAAAGGTTTTCTTAGAAACTGACCATGAAGTTAAAAGGTTCTTTGGCAAAATGTAAACATCAACTGAGCTACTCTGACTTTGCACCAACATCCATGACCAACTTGCTCTTTGTCTTGTTCTTGGTTAATCTTTTCATTTTTCAAACTGAAGTCAACTTTTCCTATTACACAGTGTGTTTAACATATCAATGATGACACTCCCGACCCTGTATGAAAAATATAACAGAAAAGTGTGTTTATAATTCTCTGCCACTCTCCAGGAAGGTCCATGGAATGTTTTATAAGGTCCATTTTGCTGAGCCTTCAAAAACTTAAACACAATAATAAAAGAAGCCTATGAGAATATAGCAATTGTATAACTCAGAGGGCATTACATTTCTCTGCATACAAAAGAGATACAAAAAAAAAGGCCAAGATGAAATACCCAGGGAGCTTTATACAGAAACCTGGGAATTTAGAGTCAATATGCAAGAATGAAACAACCATAATTGAGAAGAGAAATTAAGAAACATATGATAGTTGAGAAGAGAAATTAAGAAACATATGATACTGATTTTCTATATTATATAGTCTGTGACAAAGGAGGTCACTTTCATTTCCCTTCTGTATTCATCAGCAAAACATCTATGTTTCATGTATGCCTTATGGGATGAGTTCTGTTTGGGAGGAATGATAAATCCATGAGTAGCTAGGCTGTGTATCTACCCGACACAGATGGGTTTCACTGTGTGCTTACTTTATTGTTCAGGACTTTCCTGCATGTCTTTTACATAGTTGTTTATTGCTGAAATTTGTTGACCTAGATTACCCTTCCTCCTTATATCTACCTGAGTGCTATGAGCTGAATGTTTGTATTCCCTCAAAATACGTATGTTGAAATCCAAGGTGATATTAGAGGGTAGGCTTTTGGGAGGTGAGTAGGCCATGAGGATAAAATTATCATTTAATGGAATTAGTTTTCTTCTAAGAGAGGCCACAGATAGTTCATTCACACTTTCTCTCATATTAGGTTCCAGCTAGAAGGTACCATCTATGAACCAGAATGTAGGCTCTCACCAGACACTGAATTGGCTAGCATTTTGATCTTGGATGCCCCAGCCTTCACAACTGTGAGAAATAAATGTTTGTTGTTGTTAAGCCATCCAGTTTATGGTATTTTGTTATAGCAGTGTGAAGGGACTAGGATATGAAGGTCCTCTTGACATTATTTGTTGAACAATGATCTGTAGACCAGGGCCAAGAGAACAACATACATACACCTGAAGTGCTTGTCAAAACTCATTTCCCTGCACATCTGGCTCCAGCATTTTAGGTTTGATAGTTCTGGATTAGGGTCAGAAATTTTGATTTTATAAGCTCCCAAACTTTGAAGCTGGATTTAGGGTAAAGAACCACTCCTTTATTGACTCTATCTGACCCCAGGCAAGATCACTTAGTTTTGTTAGTGACTTCAAAACCTTGTTGTCTACTGGAATTGTGCTGTTTGAGAGAGTGACAAAAAAAGGGGGGGGGGACATCAAGGAGAGTAAGAGCCATATGATAGTTGAGACTCTTAAGAAGGCAGTTTATAAGTTATAGTAATATTTTTCTACTATGTAAACATGACATATTTTTGTTATATCACATTAAATTGTTAATTCTCTTCCATGCAACTACCTAAAGTATATAACTATATAAAAGTATTTTCATATCCTACCACTGCCAGTTCAAATACTGGACAGGCAATCCTATATAATAAAGAGCTAATATGCTAATTAGACCAAACAGCAGAACGACCATCCGGACATCCTTCCAGACGACCATCTGGACGACCTTCCGGATGAAGCTGGGTCTGCGAGGGCCGGCCAAAGCAGCCGGGTTTGCGAGGGCTGAGCCCCTTGCGTGAATTTCATGCATCAGGCCTCTAGTATAAGCATGTACTCTGGATTCCATCCTTTCTTTGTCTCTCTCTCTTTTTTTTCCACAAGGACTTTACTTCTGTATATTCTTTCTTTATTGCATTAGAAATGTCTCTCTTTCCATTGGCTTATTCCTACACTGAGGATGGGGAGGCATGGCATATGCATCTCACATCCTATATAATAAAGATGTAATATGCAAATGGTCGTTACACCATGAAGCGTAACGACTGACCACGTAACGACTGGATCACGGGTCAGCAGGAGGGTGGGGCAGTGAGCTACAAGTGGACGGTGGAAAGCTACAGGAGGGGGCAGGGCAGCAAGCTATGAGGGGGGCAGGGAGAGGGGGGCGCTGGGGGCAGCAGGCGAAGAGCTACTGGAGGGTGGCAGCAAGCTACTGGTGAGCTACTAATGCACGGATTCATGTGCAGGGCTACTAGTCTTAAAATAAAAACAAAACAAACTCACTTCATTCTACTATCATTTTTCTGACTTCAGCTATCATCCTGTCTGACTGATCTTCTTTAAAACCAAACTACTTTAGCATGGTTATCTTCACTTCCTTACCTCTCATTTATTCCTCATCACAATCTAATGGGTTTTGGGCTCCCACTCATCAAATTAAGTTTCCAAATTGCCATATTCAAAATATACCTCCACGCTCTAATCTGTCCTCTCAGCAACTACTACTCCAGATGTTCACTTGTTTCTTTATGAAACACGCTCGTCTTGGCTTTTATGGTAACAGACGGTCCTTGTTTTCTTCCAGTTGTCCAGTCTTACTTTCTCAGCAACCTTTGCTGGCTCTTCCTCATCTACATTGCAGCAAAAGTCTGAGATCTGGCCCTCTTCTCTTCCTTATCTTTCTTTCTCCCTCCCCCCACCTCTCCTGCTTCCTTCCCTGTCTCTCCCTCAGTCACCTTTTTGGTTTCAATAACAGAAATTTATGACTATTTGCTAGTTTCTAATAAAACTGTTTTTGAAGATCTGATTTTTCTGAACTGTAGGTCTTTATAGACAAATCTATGTTTTAGATCTCCACTTGTGTGTCAGTGAGGCATCTCAGCTTCATACATACACAACTCTTTTTCCACTTCTCTTCAGACTTGTTTCTTTCTGAGTCTTCTATACGTTATTAAGTGTTAGAACCAGTTGCTCAATGCCAACAAAACAAAACAAAACAAAACCCTTCTTCCCCCCAAAAACACTATGCCACTTACTTGATATTTTTCTTTCTTTTACCCCTCCTACTAGCAGATGCACATTCAGGAAGATGTTTTGACTTTAACTCTAAAATTTCAATATGTTCACTTCTCTGTATGTCCTGCCTTCTTACTTTAAGCTATTATCATTATATAATTCTTTTTTTCACCTGAACTTTTGTAGTAGGATTCTAATTTCTATTTCTGTTTTTCTCTAAGCCATTCTCCACAACCAGAAAGAATATATTTCAAAAGAAAAAATCATATCACATCATTCCCCAATTTAAAATTCTTCTGTTTTCCTATTGTACTAAAGATAAAATTACACCCCTTACAATGGTCTGCAAGGCCTTTTGTGATCACAGACCTGGGTTACTCTGCAATTCCTATAACCATCAATCTGAAAGGAGTTTTAGGGATAAAGTAGGCAAGTTTAGGGAATTTTAGGAATAAAGAGGGTCCAAGGGGGAGGCATGCATAGGTGAGGGCTTAGAGCCACCAAAAGGCATACATTCACAGAGGAAAAAAAAAGGTGCCACAGGATAAGGGGAGAGGAAGCCATCCATTCACAGAAGATAAGGAAAAGCTGCAGGGTATGGGGAGGAAGAGGAAACAAACTTTCACAGGGGATAGAGAAATGCCAACAAATGGGAGAAAGGAAAACAGATGTTTACAGGAGATAGAGAAATGTTACAAGATAAAGGTGAGGAAAGAGCAGGGCATCACATGAGGTTTGGGCTTTGAAGCTGATATTCTGCAAAAAGAGTGACCAATCAGAAGGGACCATCAAGAGACAAAGAACTACAGCCTTTATAAACCTTAGCAAAAAAGAGCTTAGTGGGAAACTTCCTTGCCCGCCCCCCCACACCCCCCCCCCAAGTGGGAGTCTGTATTTGCTTCCAATAAATTTCCACCCTTTTCATCTACCACCTTTTGTCCATGGCTTCATTCTTTGAATCAGTCTGGACAAGGACCCATGAAAGAAATCACCCTTGAATCCTGCTCAGAAAACAACCTGAATCATTCCTTCAATGCTGTTACACCATTTTCCTTCTGTTTTTGAAAATGCACAGCTCTTTCTTCCTTTAGTAACTCTTCTTCCTCTTCTCTTTGTATGGAAATTTTTCTCTTTAGTTTTGGCATAGCTAAAGCTATTATTCCTTAATGAGATCTTCTTTTAACATCTAACCTAGAAAACAATTCTGTGATGCAGAATTCCTATATTGCTTATTTTCTTTCTTGTACATCTATTAATTTACTTGTTTATTCTCTCTTGTCATCATTACAATTTACACTTCTTGAGGGAAGTATCCATCATGCTCGCTCCTATATGCCCAATGTGTAGTGTGCTACCTTCTTTACTACCAGTGAACTTAAGATTCGCTGAAAGGAATGGATGAATGAATGGAACATGGAGATAATGCCTCCACAGCATTTCATCAGGTGTTTGTACTTTTAAAAACCTAAAAATAAATCAATGTATAGTTTACATATAAGTCTACATATTTTAAGGCTTCGTTACATAATTTACCATACAACTTTAAAAAAACAAGTTTGTAGAAATGGCCTTCTGATAAATGTACTTTAATTCCCATATTTCTGTTTACATAATTTAATAAAACCTATTTCTCCTTCTTTGTAGTTTATTTTCAAACAGATTTGAGATAAATTACATAAAAGCTCTCATAGCCTGGTAAACAGGAAGACAAGCATCCTTGTCTGCACTGATGATGCTGTCTTACAATCATATTTCCAAGAGTACCTCAAAAAGGAAATACAATTGCTTGCCAATTTCTGTTAAGAGTAGTTCATACAAAACCAAAATAATTGTTTTTAAAGATAGGCATTGGAGCTGAAGTGAGTAACTGTTAAAATATTATATTTATTAGATTTACTCATTCACCTATTAAAATGTTCTTTGCAACCAACATAACCTTAGTTCTGATTAAGATGTAATTTATTTATTTTCCCTTTTTAAATTTTATTTTTTGATCACAGTTTGCATTCAATATTATTTTGTATTAGTTTCATGTGTACACATAGTGGGTAGACAGTCATATATTTTACAAAGGGTTCTCCCCAAATTCCAGTACCTACTTGACACCATATATTTCCCTATGCTGTACTTTACATCCCCACGACTATTTTTTAACTGCCAATGTGTACTTCTTAATTGATTGACATGTAATTTAATGTGTTGTTTTCAGTGGCATATGGAGGGTAGGAAGATAGTAGGCGAAGTCTATTCTGGAAGGAAAGGGTATTTTACCACTGACATTATTTAGAATTCTTCCACATTTTTATAATAACAAACAAGGTGGATTTCTAGTCAGTTTTACTATTGCTTAAAACTCTTTACAGAAAATGCACCTCATTATTGCCTGTACCCTGATGGAAATGGTTCCCAAGGGACTTGCCTCCCATTTGATATGGTATAAGCTTTGGTAAGCTTTCCTTTCTCACTTACAAGAATAGATTAGACAGCATAATATGAAAAGAGAGTGAAAGATTCTTATAGTGGGTGTCAGTTAAATTGATAATAAGCAATAAAGCCCCAGGGGAGATACAAATCAGCAGCAAATTGAAAGTTAAGACAATTTATAACACACATGACTATTAAAAAAATCAAACAAAGAAACAAAATCAAGTTATAAATTCCCAGCTAACCTAACTATATGAGAATATACTGTGACTTTTGAAAATAGACTTGACTTGTACTTAATGGTAAACATCAATGCATATAAAAAATAGTTTCCAAAGTAGAATCAACACTGAGCAAGTGTCTTCATTATTACATAACACTAACACCAGAAAACAAAGAGCAACTTCCAAAGTTACTTTATCATTCTCTGCAAAGAACAGTTCAATACCCTCCTCCTTAATCTCTAACTTGCATTGCCGAAGGGACAGACCTAATAGTTTGTTTGAGCGGCAGATCTTACAAGAAGTAAAGACACTTAAATCACTCTTAGTGCTTATGAACAAGAACATCGACCATCTACACACATAGGTTAGACTTCTTATGCAGAAAACGATAAAAATTCTGCTAAAGTTTCTTCCCCCTAATTCTTTTCTCCATCTTTTTCTCTGTTCCACTTTTCATTTTATCAGTTTGAATGTTGCTCACATTTACAGAAAATTCATTTTTTGAGACTTAAATCAGAATTCAATGTAAACAATATCTTCTCGGCATTGAATTAGCCAAGGCATTTCACATGTTAATTCAGCTCTATTATGTTTTAGATATCATTTTACTTTATTTGCACTTTGCTGAACATAAAACCGCTTCTATGTTTTGAAAAATGAAATAGAAAATATTAAGATAAATTACATATACATATTCAAATACCATTGAACTTGTCCAAGAAGCTTGGCTTCATGAATAAATTTTAAATAAAAGAAATCCAATTCTTTGTGTATTCTTTAATTTCTTTCATCAATATTTTGTAGTTTTTATTGTATATATAAATCTCTATGTATATATATTTTTGCATGTCTTTACCCTAAATCACATTAGTAGGTTTTTAATTTATTTTTATTGTGGTAAGAACATGTAACATTAGATGTACTCTCTTATAAAGTTTTTAATTGTATAATGCTGTATTGTTTACTAGAGGAACAATTTTGTATAGCAGATCTCTAGAACTTAATAATGTTGCATAACTGAAACTTTATACCCATTGAGAACAATAAATCCATATTTCCCCTTCACCAGTCCCTGGCAACCATCATTCTACTCTCTGCTTCTATGTGCATGACTATTTTAGAAACCTCATGTAAGTGAAATCATGTAGTAATTTGTTCTTCTGTGATTGGCTTATTTCATTTAGCATAGTATTCTCAAGGTTAACACATGTTGTCATACATGGGCAGGATCTCCTTCTTTTTTAAAGTTCATTGCATGTACACACCATATTGTAAAATCTATTTATGTTATCAATGGATATTTAGATTGTTTCTACATCTTCATTATTGTGGGTGATGCTATAATTAATAAGATAGTGCAAGTATCTCTTACAAAGCCTGATTTTAATTCTTTGGATCAATATTTGAAAGCAGTATTGCTGGAGCTTATTGTATTTCTATTTTTAACTTATAAAATATCTTTATTGATTTTTAGGGAGAGAGGAAGGAAGAGGGAGAGAGAAAGAAAAACACCTATGTGAGAGCACAACATTGATAGGCTGCTTCCTGCACACCCCCCACCTGGAATCCAGCTCCACAACCAGGGCATGTACCCTGACCAGGAATGAAGCCAGCAGCCCCTCGTTGTCTGTGTTGATGCCCAATCAACTGAGACACACTGGCCAGGGTGGGTAGAATAAACATTTTAAAAATATTAATTCTTCCCATCTATGAATATGGATTTCTTTCCATTTGTTTGTGTATTCTTTAATTTCTTTCATCAATATTTTGTAGTTTTTATTGTACAAGTTTCATCACCTTGATGCTATTTAAATTGAAGTATTTTCTTAATTTCCTTTTTTATAGTTTGTTGTTAGTATATAGAATTTCAACTAATTTTTGTATGCTGATTTTTTATTCTGTAACTTTCCTGTGTTTGTTTGTTAGCTTTAACATGGTTTTTTTGTGTGTGTGTGTGTGGAGTCTTTAGGTTATTCTACATATAAGACCAGGTCATCTGCAAATATGGATTACTTTTTTTTTCCTGATTCGGCTGCCAATTATTTATTTACTTATACATTTATTTCTTTATTTAATTTTTTTTTCTAATTGCGCTCTCTAGGAATTTCAGTGCTATTATGAGATGCAAGCGTGGCCATACTCAAAAGCCCAAGAACAGATGGCTTCACTAGTGAATTCTACCAAACAGTTAAACAGGAATTAACAATGCTTTCAATCTCTTCCAAAAAAATGAGGAGCAGGGAACATTTCCAAATTTATTTTGTGAGACCAACAATGCCCTGATACCAAAGCTGGATGAAGACACTACAAGAAAACTACAGGCCCAAATCCCTGATGAACATAAATGCAAAAATCTTCAACCCAACAGTAGGAAACAGAATTTAATAGCACATTAAAAGGATCATACATCTGGACTAACTGGGATTTATCTCTGGAATGCAATGATATTTCAACATACACAAAAAATCAATTAATGTGATATACCACATTAACAGAATGAAGGGGGATAAAAACACATAATAATCTCCATAGATGTAGAAAGAGTACAGTGGGGCCTTGACTTACGAGTTTAATTCGTTCCGTGACGGAGCTGATAACTCAGATTACTCCTATGTCAAATCACTGTGACTTTCGCTGCGCCAACTAGCGGTGGGGTATCTGAAGCTGGCTCGTAACCCGAATTTTTTTGAGCTTGCAACTCAAAGCAAAAAATCGGCCGAGAGATGGCTCGTATCTCAAAAAAACCTCGTTAGTTGGGACACTCATAAGTCAAGGCCCCGCTGTATCTGACAAAATTCAAGACATTTTTCATAATACTCTAAACAAACTAGGAATAGAAGGAAATTATCACAACATAATAAAAGCCAGCTAACATCATACTCAACAGTGAAAAATTGAAAGCTGTTTCTTTAAGATTAGTGGGATTTTAATTTCTATTACTATACACATAAAACGTAAGAGCTGAGTGACACCTTAGACAACATTTAATAAAATCTTCTGATTTGGTAGCTTTGGAAACTTGAACTAACACAAATGCAACTCATAAATAAAATATACTCTTGGATTTTCACAAAAAGTAATTTGTCTCTTTTCTTTGTCAACTGTTTATCTTCGTCTCAACTGTAAGTTAAAGAAAGCAACTAGCGTCTACACACAAAAATAAATTTTAGATATCAATATGTTGAATAGTTTGCAATTCATTTATTATGTCTAATTTAATAATGTGGATGTTTTGAACTCATTATGAATAAAAGCTACACACATGTTGTGTTTTTTAGTAAACTCAAGAAGCTGGAATTCTATCTGAGAAAAATCCAGGCCCAGAAAGGTAAATAAATCTCGCCTCCTATCTTAACTCATAATAAAGGTATTTATTGTTCTAAAAAATAAAATAAAGAAATTAATAAAAATATTAAAAAATTTAAAATAAAAAATAGTTTTTTATTGGAAATACATAATAAATAACATCCACTAGTGTTCATTTCTAAGGATAGTGCAGTACTGGGAAAGAAAGAAAAAAAGGAAGAAAAATGACATTTCTGCAACAAATTTATCCAATGAACAGTTACCCACTGAGTGTTTAAGTAAAACTACTGTATAATAACTGATGGCAACAAAATGCCTAAGATGCATTTGCAAAAATAATAAGAATGAACATTTTTAGTGTTTTACAATTTATGAAGTGCATTCACCTAGAACATTCTAACAGTATACTGTAGTAGAAGTACGTGAATGCCATCTTTCTCTCAAATCTTACTGTACTGTACTCACCCTTCTTCTTGTGATGATTTGAGATGATACAATGCCTTTAGGCTACTGTTGACCTTCTGACAACTCAGGAGAAGGAGGATTAATCTATGTAATGCTTTTCACGCACTGTGACTGCAACTTTTGCAGTTTGAGGTGCGACAGCAAAACTCAGATTTCTTTTTTCTTTATGATTTCACCGGTGGAAGACCCATTCTTGCAGGAGATCTTAGCAACCTCAGCATGTGTTTTTTCTTTCCTTAAATGAGAACGCTCACCTTTTTACTTAACGATGCACTTTACGGTTTCTCTTTGGCATATCCCATTGCCAGCATCACTCCACCATTAGTAAGGAAAATGAGGGTGACTTGAACACAGGTACTGCGATACCAGGCCAGTGGATCTGAAAAAGAACGGCTCCTGATTGGCTAATGGGCAGCTCCTAATTGGCTAATAGGTGGCTCCTAATTGGCTAATGGGTGGCTCCTAATTGGCTAATGGGCAGCCCGAGCCTCTGCAGCGGGTCCAGGGGGTGGAGACGCAAACAGAGTTGGGACCTGGGCTGGACAAGGGTGATTCACAGCCTGGGTGGGTGGGACAGAGCAGGACTCCCCACATTTCATCCTGGAACTCAGAACAGTGTGCAAGTTAAAACATAAGTAGGCTACTTCTGGAATTTTCTATTTAATGATTTTTGAACTGTGGTTGACCACAGGTAACTGAAATCACGGAAAACAAAACTTGAGGAAAGTGAAATCTCCGGTAAAGGGGTGGCTGCTGTATTTTAAAAGAGCTCCTTTTTTTGTTTGTGTGTTTGTTTTGTTTTTTTCTTCTGTAGGGAGGATTTTTCTAATATTCACTATGAGAACCAGGGCGAAGTCTTAGAAGGAAACGTACAAAGTTGTGCCCTCCTCTAACTCCCAGGTGATTGGGTCCCCCTGGAGTTTTTGACTCTTGGTCTTGTCCACACTGAGCCTCCAGCAAGCTGTTCAGCTTTTCCTTGTCCGGCACTGAGTCCGCCTGCGGCGGTTTCAGAGTAAAGGTTTCTACTCAGGTGAGTTGTGATTCTCTTTTTGCACTCTCCATTTTTGCATCCTGCAATGTAATGGTCTACACGTTGTGTCTCCCCCAAATTCAAAGGTTGAAAATCTAATGCCCAGACTGATGGCGTTAGAAAATGTGGCCTTGGGGAGGTGATTGGCTCATGAGGGCCCTCATGAACGAGGTTAATGCCCTTGCTGAAGAGGCCCAAGATAGTTCCCACCACTTCAGGCCAGAGAGAAGGCAGCAGCAGCCTGCACCCCAGGCCTTCAATGAGCCCAAGCATGCTGACACCCGAATCTTGGACTTGTAGACCTCAGGTTGTTTACAAGCCATCTAGTTTGTGGTGTTTTGTTACAGCAGCCCAAATAGGCCAAGTCAACCAGTTTGCCCAGTGACCTTACTTCTCTTACAGATCTAAGAAGAGTTGTAACTTTTTCCATTTAGCTTTGCACTTGTTAGGACAAGATCGGTGACTTAAAAGCTTTTTACCTGTTGTACCAGACCCCTTAACTCTGGTTTGATTTTTTTTGAACCGCAAATTTTATCCTTCAAGATATATTATTAGAATAACCATAGACCGGGGTGTATTTACTCTATACTATTTTGAAGATAGTCATCTCTGTAATCTCTAAAGCATTCACAAAGTCCTGCCTAGGAAATATTATTTTTATTCTTTTTTAAGTATGTAAACAATTCTCTGCTTGATACCAAGATAATTTTTCTACTTATTGCAATCAGTTATTTTAGTTTTAGGTAATACAGTGATGAATTAAAATTTCTAATTAGTATAGACTTTTAAAAATTTTAATTCTCATGAAGTGCCATTAAATATAAGTTGCCTAGACACTTAAACATCAGTCATAGAAATCACATTAAAGATGCTACTTATCTACTTTGAACAGCATTAAATCTTATTAACATTCCAGTTATATACTTTTAGTATTAATTGTTATGGATATTTGTGACATACCCTGTCAACATAAAGTCATTAGGTGATAAATAGCATATGACAATCTTGTACCAAATATTTTTCAGATTGTATGTATTGCAAGTCTTGTAAGAGAAAGATGAAGTATGGAAACCGACAGCTAACTGCCTAAAAATTAATTGAATATTTGGAAGAACACATTATATTTAGAATTTAGCATCAAAAGGTAAGTACTCTCTGGCGTCATATGAAAAATAAATCATGTAATCACAGGGACATTTTTATTTTATAGTTTTGAGAATTATCTGCATTATTTATAGGATATATTCACTATGATTTATTACATGATTGTACAGATTATAGTTAACAAAGCAGTAAAATCACATAATTTACCACTAAGGTGACCTTCACATCCACAATGTTGCTGAACAAGTTGTTTTTGTACCGTATTTATATTGATAGAATCATCTATTTTGTATAATAAACTTGATAATGACTCAAGTACTTTTCTAATAAGCTTCAATATATATTTTTAAATAGAAATATTAAAAGTAAGATATCTTCTCTTCCAGCTCATTAATGTCCATGCTGTTCTCTGAATAATTTCTTGATATTATTTCATTAAATAAGCTAAGAGGGTTGTCTATAAATATATGACTAAAGCTAATTCAATTTTATTTCTTTAGATAACTGCTTTTCCCAGTTTTATTTTTGATTCTCTACATATTCGTATTACCAAAAATTTCAGTCAATTTTTTTTCATTAAAACACAGGTGAAAGTTCAGTTATCATGTCCATTTTATGCATTTGTTTTTGCTATTCCTCCTTCATAGAATGTCTTCTTCACTCCTCTCTTTCTAATTCTAGTTTTTACTCCTTGCATATTATGTTGTCTGTGGCTACTGCAGCAGGCATTAGGATTGCTCTGCAATGCTCTAATAACTTTTGTCTGCATTATTAATGGAGGCATTATATTTTTACACTTTCCAGCACATAGTAGGTTTTCAAAAGCTAGTGATTGAAATAATTTAACTATTTCAGAATGGGCAGGCTTTGGAATAGATTATACGCTTTGTAAAGATGGCTACATGTTTAATAACGTTTTTATGTCCCTCATAATACTCCTAATTGCCATTCAAGGCCTGCTTTTCAGTTCTCTGCAGTGAATTTTTTACTTCTCTGCAGTGCTTGACAATTTTAAATAATCCTATGATCTTAGTATCCTTTGTTCTCTGGACCACATCACTTGCTAGGCTATTTTGTTCAAATTTCTTTGGCAATTTCTTAGATTTGGGTATCCTCAATCTTTTTCCAGTTTTTACCTTGTTCTGGTTTTTGTTGTTGTTTGTTTCTTTTTTCTTTTGTTATTTTCCTGGCCAATCTTACCAGCTTCCATTACTTAACTGATTAGCTATTCTCTGACAAGAATAATAATAGGTAATATTTATTAAATGCTTTCATGGTTCAGGAAATTAATTTGTATTCTCTCATCTAATTTTTATCAGGTACAATGGTATAGGTTCTCTTATTATTTCCATATAACAAATAAGGAAAATAAGAGATTAAGTTGCATGCTCAAAGTTATAAAATTTAACTGTGTTAGAGTCAGATTACAAATATAAGTTACCAGACCAGTACCCTGTATTACTTCCTAATTATGTTAGATACTATCTTTGTAATTCCCTGACTTCTCCTGGCCCATGTTCCAGCTCTATTATGAATATCCACTTGAAATGCTTTATGGACAAAGCAAGCTCTACTCTTGAAGAGTGAGCAACTCCTACAGTTTCATTATGTTTCCTACTCATGTAATGTAAGCATAGCCAGTCAGTTGTTCAAGCTAGAAACCTCACAAGTGCCTTACTAAGTTTTCTTATCCACACAGCTAAAGGCCTTAAGTCCTCTCAGTTCTACTTCAGAAATATCCTTGACTTGACTTCCCTTCTTATCTTCCTAAACCCTCATTGCTTCTTTTTAAAACTTGAATATTACAATAGTTTTATCTTCAAATTCAACCTCAATTATGCAGGTAGAATTATTTTTATAGAAATATAGATTTAAATTTATTTTTAATGTAAATCCTTCATTGCCTTCCCTTATTTACATAATACACTTCAACCTTTTAATGAAAATATTCACAATATAGCTCCAATATCTCTTTTTGACTTGCCTCTTGTATCCCCACTCCACTTCCAAGAACCTAGTATTCTTGGTCCCCCCAAATTCTAACACTTTAATGAGTATGTCATGCCCTCTTATTCTTCTGGGCCTTGCTTATGTAGTCTCTCTGAGTGACATCTTTCCTTCCTCTCAGCCCTGTGGAATGTACCTATCCTCAATGCATAGCTCAAATTACATCTTCTCTCTGAGACCTTTCTGCTACCAACTCTCACTCCTACATCTTTTTTTATTTTACTGTTTTTTACAGAGAGGAAGGGAGAGAGATAGAGAGTTAGAAACATCGATGAGAGAGAAACATCGATCAGCTGCCTCCTGCACATCCCCTACTGGGGATGTACCCGCAACCATGGTACATGCCCTTGACCAGAATCGAACCTGGGACCTTTCAGTCCGCAGGCCGACGCTCTATCCGCTGAGCCAAACCAGCTAGGGGTCACTCCTACATCTTGAATAGAATCCACTACTCCTTCGTTAGGGCTTCAAGTCTCTTTGTCCGCATCCTTACTATAGAACTTATTGCAATATATTTCAGTTGTTTATTTGTACTTTGAGGCATGGCTGTATTCTCCCTTGACATTTAAAAAGGTGGCTGTAATCAGTTTTCTGTTTTAATCGTCAAAATGAATGTAAAAAGGTCAATATAAGGTAAGCAACAAAAATATTTTCTATATGTTGCACACAAAAATGTATGTCTTCCTTTGTGTTTTATTTTCTTATGCTTATTAAGTGTAGCAAATTTAAGAATATTATTATAATGGTAACAGAACAGAAACAATTAGAATTAAAGTCATATAAACATCTGTTTAACTTTATATGTACTCTAAATGTTTGTATTTGGCCACAGTGGTAATAACTAAAGACATAAGGTTTAATTCATTAAAGATTTTCTAACCCTATTTATGCAAATGAAAATACTTTTATTATTCATATACAGTCTATGACATGGACAATTCCACATCCAGTCCCCTTTGAAAATTTTTCTTTGACTTGCACATGTGTCAGTTTAATTAATAATTATCACTAAGATTTTCTTTGCTCTAGAATTAAATTTTATTTACTGACTACTATTAAGGGTTTACTAAGTTAGATAGTAGTGTTAGATAGAACTAGGATGTAATTTCAGTACCACTATTCATTAATTTTTGGTTAAGGACATATATTTAACTTCTCTGAATCTCAGTTTTGTCTTTTCTAATATAGAGTGAGAATGACTACTTGGAAATCTGTTTTGTGTATAAAAAATAGTATACATAAGGCCCTAACCGAAGGCAATGGGCACTCATTGCTATTATTGTCACATTGCTATAGTGAATAAATTGTTCCTGTAGTGTTTTGATTTTTTTTGTCATCTGTAATGTCATCATGAATCCTCCAGAGTCATGGTTTAGGGGAGGATTGTCTTTAGCATTTGATTGAATTATGTCTGATGTGTCAGAATGGAAGTCACATGATGAATGTGCAAGTGGAAATGTCTGCCACACAGTTGATTTATGCATGTTCTCCTTGAATTATAAGAGCAACCTTACTTGCAGACATGTTAGAGTTTGAGTCACCTCCTTCTTCTGATTCTCAGTTGACAAGAGATTAATCCTTAGAATGGCAACACCTAAGTTATTTTTAAAATACTTACAGAATTTGTGGCTAATGCTTACTTTTTCTATTTCTCTACATTGAATGTTTGCTTTAAAATGGGTTTCAGAAAATCTTTAAAACACTTGTACAAAACATTTTTACATATTACTGCATTCCATCTTTATTGTACGTTTTTAGAAAAATTGTCTGAAGTGGCTATTCTTTATAATTTCTATAAAGCGAATGTGATTATGGTTCTTAATGTGTAGGATAATTACCTAGTGATAAAAAATGAGTATAGCCATATATTATAGCACAGTAGAACAAAAGGAAATAGTTAAGGCTCACATCTACTTGTTAAATAGAGAAGTGAAAAAACAGGGCTAGAAGGAACACTTAGCATTGGACCAAAGAATCACCACTGTGGAAGACTATGGTATGCAGTAGTAAAAATAATCTGGTAGGTTTACTCATATTTGGGTTATCATTTCCATATGTGCATCTGTCCATTCCAGCTGTTTACCTATATTTTAGAGGCTTAAAGGTTGAACAACACTTGAGAGAGCCATGGTATTTTTACCATAATTGTTCATTATAATACAGGACTAACTCAACAAATAATAATCAAACACATATCAGATAGTGGCAAAATTATAGGGAAAAAATACAACAAGGCAGAAGGATAAAAATTTCCTAGTCAGGCTTGATGCACTTTATAATAGGGTAATCAGAGAAGACTTAATAATAAGGTGACCTTGAAGAAAGGCCTGAGAAATGAATGAGAAATCCATGTGGACATTGGGGAAAGCTTCTTAAATATAGTGAAAGCAGGTGCAAAGACCCTAAAGTGGTGTGTTCAAGCAAAAATCAAAAAAGGAGAGTATGGGGGAAAGAAATAGGAGATGGAGACAGGCCAGGCCACTAGGTATTTGTAGAAATTAAAAGGCTACTGTGTTTTGCTCTGTTAGATCCAGAAAACATTAGAGTAATTTGAACATCCATTGTATGAAAGGC
Source organism: Myotis lucifugus (assembly GCF_000147115.1). Classification (NCBI taxonomy): domain Eukaryota; kingdom Metazoa; phylum Chordata; class Mammalia; order Chiroptera; family Vespertilionidae; genus Myotis; species Myotis lucifugus. The sequence continues at coordinate 26,293,567 of NW_005871049.1, read as the reverse complement.
AAGGACAGAAGGAGGTAGACTCATCAGATAGAAATTTACTGCAATTAGCCAACTAGAAATGAGTTATTTGTGTTGCTAGGAGGGGGGGTGAAAAGAGGTAGTCACATACTGAATATATTTGATGATGAAAAGTATAAAGGTATAGGCTAGGAACTTTTGGGAAGCTCAGTGTACAAATGGAAGATTAGCTTACCTATGAGCAAAGATATTGATCTATGGGTGTAAAGATGCAGGTTAATTGGTGAAGGAGACACTGGGAGCTTGTGAAAGTTCTCTTTCAGCTACTTCTATTTCTTTCGATGAAAAAAAAAGATATTTGCTGAAATGAGAAAAGGGATGGAGATTTTAGAGGCTAGAGGAGAGGAAAAGAATTGTGAACAGACTGGGAGAGTAGAAGAGTGAATGGACTTTGGAAATTAATACAATTACTAGGTAGTAATTAGGAACCACTTGAGGTTACTAGCTTTGTTTTCAAATCAGATTTTTTTTTTGCATAGTTATGTCTTTCTCTACTCATAGTGTTCTGAGTGGATGAGGTATAAAACATGAATTATATTAGATTTCACCAGTATTAGAATTTTGTCCTGGGAATGAAACAAGTGAGTACACAACAAAGAGGGCGGGAGAATTGAGGGTCTATTCAGGGAGTGGTTTTAGTGTTGGGCCATGTAATGTACACTGGGAAGGAGGGAATTGAGGACATGATCAGTTGAAGGATAGTAAAATCTTATCTTGGTGTAATTGAAGCATTTTAGTGCAAAGATACCGGAGAACATGAGTTTTAGAGAGAACATATAGTGGTTGGAGAATGAGATGTTTGAAATTGAGATTGTGTAAATTATACGTAGTCATGTGTAATGACTGGGTCAGGCATATGATTGAGGGAATGAAAGAGGTTAATTGGGGTAGTAGATCATTGAAAGAGAGGAGATTTAGGTACTAACTGGATAGATATTAAATCACTAAAAGTAAATAAAAAAAACTAGTATAGGAGAAAATTTAGTTTCATAAATTCAGAAGCTACAATAATTGAGAAATGAGATTGGCTTAGATAGCTGTAAACTGCAACAAGAATGAATTGAGAACAGTATGCTCTTACCAAATGAGATTTAAAGATGGAGCTCTTGATCTCTCCCTTATCACCAAACCATTTTACCCTGGAGAAACGTAGTGTTTTGCTGTCTTGTCTTTATAGTGTATCTTCTACTTCATTCCCCACTCCTAGAAGAGGGCCTTTATGATGCTAATTATTTTCCTTTTAGCTTCCATTCTATCTCCAAAAAGAGGCTGCCTGCTGGTGTTGCCACAGAAACATTGTGGAAATTTTTTATTACCGCTCTGTCTTGCTTCAGAGCTACTTTTGCTCCCTTTCCTTGGATTCACTGGAGAAATATTATTTCCTGGGTTTTAATAGTTTTTATTCAAATCTTATAAAGAAAGAGATAAAACTGGGTTATAATCAAATAAGGTTTGGGAAGCATTGGTTGAAATGGGTCTAACTTCTCAGAGCCCTTAATGAACTGGTTGGCTTTGTGACTCTCGGAGAGCTATAATAAACTTTGTTTTCCCAACAACTTGTATCATTTTGAGGAAACAGTGTTCCCTCAAAACTAATTTTGGTATATTCTGTATGAAGCTGTGTAAACTTCATTTGCTTTGTGCCTTAGCATATGAATAAATGAATAATCATAATACCCAACATTTAAAAGCACTTTTGGGGAGAAGGCAGACTCCCTCCCTCCCTCCCTTCCTTCCTTCCTTCCTTCCTTCCTTCCTTCCTTCCTTCCTTCCTTCCTTCCTTCCTTCCTTCCTTCCTTCCTTCCTTCCTTCCTTCCTTCTCTCTATCTGCCTATTTAATCCACATTACAGCCCACATAATGTGCTATTATTATTGATCATTACTTTATAGATGAATGAACTGAGTCACAGAGAAATGCAGTATTTACCCATTCTCACACAGCTGGTAGGCAGTAGGATCAGGATTATGATTTTGACAATGTAGCTCTGGAGTCTGTACTCAGCTCATTAAGACTGAAAATTAGGAAATTGCAACTTTTGACGAGTGATGAAGAAAATGATGACCAGAAAACCATAGCTGTGGAATGTACCTGCCATGTATCTCTTAAAATATTTGTAAAACAACCATTAAAGAATAGGCAGGATAGAAAGTTTTGTTTGTGCTGATAAAATGCAGACAGACCACTTGATAATTTTTGCCTAATATGTTTTGGTATGCCAGGCTGAAAGCCCAAAGACCTAATTGAAAAAGATTTCTGTAATGGTTCTGTCCCATCTATGTGGAAATAGGTTAGAAATAGTAGCAACAGTACAGCACAGTGGGTACATTTTATTTATTTTTTTATTGTTAAATTTAATGAAGATTAAAAATCCTACATAGATGTGAACCTACCATGTGAATGTATATGTGTGCTTGTATATATGTATGTGTGTATGTATATTTTGTTGTTCTCTCTCTCTGTCTCTCTCTCTCTCTCTCTCTCTCTCTCTCTCTCTCTTTCTCTCTGTTTGTGTGTGTGTGTGTGTGTGTGTGTGTGTGTGTGTGAATCCTCACCTGAAGATATTTTTTCCATTGATTTTTAGAGAGAGTGGAAGGGAGGAGAGGGGGAGAGACAGAGACAGAGAGAAACATTGATGTGAGAGAGACACATTGATTGGTTGCCTCCAGCACACGCCCAAACCGGTGTTGGGGAACCAACCTGCAATCCAGGCTTGTGCCCTTCAGTGTGCAGTATGATGCTCTACCACTGAGCCACACTGGCCAGGGCTTGTGCTTTTAATACCTTGTTGGCTAATTGTGTATTCTTATATCGGCTGGGTTTGAAAAAGCATCTCCAATCTTTAATCATCTGAGAGCTGATCTGTTTTATTTCATTATAATTGGTCATAGTCAGATAAACAAAGATGTCAAGTTTAGAATAGGCCTCAGTAAGTCTAAACTTGTAGCTATTAAATTAAAGGTTCATAGACACTTCCACATGTATTCAAAAGCTAAATGAGAAGTTTATTTGTATATAAACAATTTTGCTCACTAGTTTGCTTATATGGACATTTTTCTGTGGAAGATTCTATATCATTCATTAGATGACAGTCTTTATTCCTTAGTCCTCCTGAAATAATACACCCCTTTCTTTCCTAAGGTGCATGTCTGAATGTGTGTGTGTAATACGTGGTCTTGACACGTTAAAGCCACTTAGGATTTTGATATATAGTACACCATTCTGGATGAATGCAGACATTTTGACTGTCTCCTTGTTGTCTGACACATTCTGCTATCTCCAGTTTATCCTGGATTGTGCCCTTTAAAGGCATTTGAAATGGACTTTGTTATGTAAATTACAGACCATGGCATTTTTGTTGAACTTGTTTAAAAGATTTGAAGATGATGCCGGGACCGGTTTGGCTCAGTGGATAGAGCGCCGGCCTGCTGACTGAAAGGTCCCAGGTTCGATTCTGGTCAAGGGCATTTACCTGGGTTGCGGGCACATCCCCAGTAGGAGATGTGCAGGATGCAGCTGATCGATGTTTCTAGCTCTCTGTCTCTCTCCCTTCCTCTCTGTAAAAATATCAATAAAATATATTTAAAAAAAAGATTTGAAGATGAATTGGTTACAGTTAAAATCTATCTGCTAACCAACTTCTTACTTGGATCTTAAGCATAAACTTAATTTTTATTGGTGGTAAAATTGAATAGACAGAAGTATTGAGACTAAAAGTGATCTGAGAAAGCTAACTTCTCACTATTAACTGGGAAAACCCTCTAAAGAAAAGATATACATTTTATGATTTTAAATAGTAAATTTATTGGTTTCAAACTGTGAGACAAATGAATGGAACTTGTTTTTACATTAGGTCTCCCCTGAGAAACCAGTGGTATCAATTATACATCTAATCCTCATACCAATGATTCTTTATTCTTTTTCTGCTCAAGGCTTTTTTTTTTAAAGAAAATGCATTTGGTGTTAAAATCCTATTATTATTTTTTTCATTAATTTGATGATAATTTTAGTACTGTTTTGGTATGAATAAAACTACTAAATAATCACTCTTTTCAGACATGTTAATTCATGTCTATAATTTTTGGGCAACTAATTTTAAAAACATGTTGACTAATGTATTAAAGATCTCAAAGTGTTAAAGTCATATTTCTCACTTCTCAACCCATTATTTGTAAAATGAAAAATGTACTGCATCTATTTATTTTATAGGTTTTATAATTTATAAGGGTAAAGCAATTCTGCTGATACAACTTTTTAACAGAATCATTACACAAGTGTTAATTGCAAGTATTGACTAATTTTGCACCTGTTTTATAGAGGAATGTACTAAAATATTGTTTATTGGCATTTTTCAGTGCTTATCAGTACAGCATCAGTAAGATTTATGTAGTTTTCTTCTAAGAAGCTTCATAAACCTCATCTGTTTGCAAATTTTATTCTTTCACTCTGTATCTGACCCTTGGTTGGCTTCTTTCTAAGAGCCTTTTGCTCTATATCTAGTTACAGAAATTTAGGACAATTCATCCACTTCCCATAGTACATATACAAACAGTTTTATTCCCATGTATTTGATATTTTTGAAAAATACTTCTCTCTTGGTATATATTTAATGTTACTATGTATTTAGGGATTTTGGGGTCCAAAGGTTTTATGCATGTTACTTAATCATTTTAAAATATTGATGAATTTTAAATCTTTCAAAGCATTCTGCATTTGATTAAAAATGGTCTATCTTGGAGAAGTTAATATATGTAGATTTAGATATGGAGAGTTAGAAACATCGATGAGAGAGAAACATCGATTCAGCTGCCTCCTTCACACTCCCTACTGGGGATGTGCCCGCAACCCAGGTACATGCCCTTGACCGGAATCGAACCTGGGACCCTTCAGTCTGCAGGCCGACGCTGTATCCACTGAGCCAAACCGGTTAGGGCAAATTTTAAATCTTTCAAAGCATTCTGCATTTGATTAAAAATGGTCTATTTTGGAGAAGTTAATATATGTAGATTTATATTTGCACAGAAAAAAGATAATGCTTGGAAATACATATACAAATGTGTGTGACACAATCTATGTTTTCAGAATAAGATTAGTATAAAAGAATAAAAATTCCTTATTTGTCTTTCTACGTGAACAACGAAGTTGCACCCTAAGCACAATCGATTACCAAATGATACTGATGAGTAGAGTACATCATAGGAAACATTTAAACCAGCTGCTGGCTGGTGTGGATAGGTTGCTTGAGCATCAGCCCATGCATTAGGAGGTCACCCATCTGATTCCCTGTTGGGGCACATATCCAGGTTGTTGGCTGGATCCCCAGGGTGGGGTGTGGAGGAGGCAGCCAATCTATGTTTCTCTCTCGTTGATGTTTTTATCTCTATCTCAATTTCCCTTCCTCTCTCTAAAATCAATAAAAACATATAGAAATAAATTTAAACCTGCTAACGGGATGAGTAACAGGAGGACCTGCTTGATGTAAAGCTCAGGCAATCTTATCCTGTGTTCTTGGATTCCTAGGAGTGTGTGGATAGAAGTATATTTTTTAATATAAATAGTTTCCACTCTAATCATATTTATTTTATTTGAAGTACTAAAAACATTAAAAGGAACATTTCATTAGGCTTCCAAAGGAATCCATGACACATAAAATGTGAAAAACCCTGAATGGAAATTGCTAAATTTCATCATTGTTTACAATGTACCACCCGCTATTGTAAGCATTTTACTTGTCTTCATTTATGAAATTCTCTCAATCCTAGGTGGTAAGTACCATTAGACTTAATTTTATAGAGAGGAACTGGGTCACAAAGAGGTTTGGTAACTTGTGGAGAGCATACAATCATAACAATTTCTGGCTACAGAGTTTGTATCTTTTAATACTTCACTGACTCTAGATATAATAGCAGCTTATAAGGTACAATAAAATATTTTTTAAAAATTTAAAAAAGACTTTATTACAGATATTGACATTATTTATATTTTAATATGATTTATTTAAATACAAACTTTTGAAATAACATATGTTATCCTATATAATAAAAGCCCAGTGACTGAAATGGTGGAATGACCAGAATGACCAGAGACCAGAACGACCATGGCTCCTCACCCCGGCAGGCAGGAAGGCAAGCAGTTAGGGGCGATCAGGGAGGCAGGCAGAGTGGTTAGGGGCGATCAGGCAGGGAGAGGCGGTTAGGAGTGATCAGGCAGGCAGGCAGAGTGGTTAGGGGAGATAGGCAGGCAGGCAGAGGGGTTAGGGGTGATCAGGCAGGCAAGCAGAGGTGGTTAGGGGTGATCAGGCAGGCAAGGGAGTGGTTAGGGGCAATCAGGCAGGCAGGCAGAGTGGTTAGGGACCAGCAGTCCTGGATTGCAAGAGGGATGTCCGACTGCTGGTTTAGGCCCGAACTGCAGGTGGGATAGGGCCTAAACTGGCAGTTGGACATCCCCCAAGGGGTCCCGGATTTCGGGAGGGTGTAAGCTGGGCTGAGGGACCCCTCCCCCCCATGTGCTAATTTTGTGCACCGGGCCTCTAGTATACTTATATTTGTACAGATATATATATATATATTTTTTTTTTTTCTTCATTGATTAAGGTACTACATATGTGTCCTCATCCCCCCATTGCCCCTGCACTGCCCTGATCGTGCCCTCACCCTGCTAATGTCTGTGTTCATTGGTTATGCTTATATGCATGCATACAAGTCCTTTGGTTGATGGCTCCCCCACCTTCCCCTGCCTTCCCTCTAAGGTTTGATGGTCTGATCGATGCTTCTCTGTCTTTGGATCTGTTTTTGTTCATCAGTTTATGTTGTTCATTATATTCCACAAATGAGTGATATCATGTGATATTTATCTTTCTCCAACTGACTTATTTTGCTTGGCACCGTGGTCGGCAAACTGCGGCTCGTGAGCCACATGCGGCTCTTTGGCCCCTTGAGTGTGGCTCTTCCACAAAATACCATGTGCAGGCACGCACATACAGTGTGATTGAAACTTCGTGGCCCATGCGCAGAAGTCGGTATTTTGTGGAAGAGCCACACTCAAGGGGCCAAAGAGCCGCATGTGGCTCACGAGCTGCAGTTTGCTGAGCCGCAGTTTGCCGACCACTGGCTTAGCTTAATGCTCTCCAGGTCCATCCATGTTATTGCAAATGATAGAAATTCCTTTTTACAGCAGCATAGTATTCCATCCTGTAGATGTACCACAGTTTTCTAATCCACTCATCTGCTGATGGGCACTTAGACTGTTTCCAAATCTTAGCTATGGTGAATTGTGCCTATATGAACATAGGGGTGCATATATCCTTTCTGATTGGTGTTTCTAGTTTCTTGGGATATATTCCTAGAAGTGGGATCACTGGCTCAAATGTACAGGTATATATTTTAATTCACACTATTTTAACTTGTCATAAAAATTTCCACTCTCAGTTCAAAATATGGATCAGTTGCAACTTTCAGATTTTCAGTGATCCATGATATGGGAAGAAGCACCCAGGTGAATATCAATTATACATAAATGCATTGTTTGTTAGCATTAAACCACAGGTCCTTTAACCTGATTATCTTCTAGCAATCCTCATGAATTGCTTTGCAATATTTTTACTTAATCCCTAATGAGTCTAACATAATAGTCTGCAAATTGTTCTGAGTTTATATGGCTTTTTTAGTTAATGAGGTACCATGGGCTTACTAAATGAATACATCAATAAAACCACTTCTATTTTTCTGTGTTTTGGCAGGGAAATGATTCACCTACCTTAACTGCTGAATTTAGGGAATAAGTTTTAAACCACCTAACTTCTAACCATGAGAGAAATCTAGTGCTTACTGACATGATATATGTTTTATGTATAACACAGGTGGATACATTCATCTTTTGAAAAGTCTATTTTGCTAAAAGAATGTCAAGTACTTGTATTCCTGCTATATTAGATTTAAAAGGAATAAAACAATGGATTACAGTTGTTTCTTTTTTTTTCTGATTTAATTCAATGTGGCTGTCATGGCTATCAACCAGCCATGCTATTGTTGCAGTTTTACTACGTAGACTAGTTCTTGATTTATTAGCTTTCAGACTCAAGCTTTGCTGTGTTGTTACATTCTTTTGGCTTGTACAGCACCTGTGTAGACCTCTGATGATATAGTTTTATTTTATTATTCATGCAGCTTTCAGGGACAAAAAAGAGACACACTGGTTCAGAGGTCATCACCATGATGTAAGGTCAAGCTATTTGGCTTTTGAAGCTCCTTTTGGTAATATTCTTTCTGATTTCCTTACAAACAGGGACAATCTAATCAGCTAAAATGTAGTGTAAAATGCTGTGGCCTTTGGAAAGTGAGCAACCTAAATGAAAAGGAAATTGTTTAAGATATGGCTTACCTGTCCGTGTTAAGTCATCTTTTGTAGAATGGGTGGGCACATGGAAGCTACTGTCATCAATCTCCAGAAAGAATACTCTGAAAATAAGGGTTTTTGCCAAGTTGAATTTGACCATTTGTTATCATTAGAGAACTGTTCGTAAAAAACAGAATTTTCTTCTTAGCTGACAATGCAGAAATATCTAAGACCTAAATAATCAAGGCTCAAGAAAGAATTTTAGGTTCATTCATCAAAGTTTCCCTTCTAACTAGGCAACCAGTTATCATACATCAACCATTCTTTGCACATCCAGAATCAGAGTGACATGCAACTTGAGTAGAAAGCAGCTTTACAGGCAATTAATCACAATTCTTTCATTTTTAGAGGTGGGAAAATTGAACGAATGATTATAAAACAATGAATTGTGTCACACTTAGGAAGAAATCAGGAGTTTAACATATCTATAAATGCTGCCCAGTAATTTGCAAATTAAAAATTTGGTACCTTAATATATGCATAAATGTCAGTGGTGACATTAAGAGAAACTCTGTGCAAATATTTAATTTAACTTTTTATATCAACAAGCATTTATTTGAGCAAAGTCCTTGATTATTTTTCAGCACAGTTGCTCTCTGAAACTTTCGTCTCTATAAATTATCCTATCTAATAATAGACAAACATGGTAATTGACCATACCTTCGCTACGCCGCCCATTGGCTAATCAGCGAGATATGCAAATTAACCACCAACAAAGATGGTGGCTAATTTGCATACTGCAGGCAGGGCGGGACAGCGTGAGCCACCAGCCCGAGCCACCATCCAGGCCCCTGTGGGCGACCCCAGAAGCTGCCTGCCAGCCACCCGTGATTGGATCCAGTCCCGGGCCACAGGCCGGCCCCGGAAATCCCAGAAGCCGCCTGCCTGCCGCCCATCATTGGATCCGGTCCCAGGCAGCTGGTGGGCCCCGGAAGCCCCAGAAGCCACCAGATATGACAGTAACTCTATCAGTAAGCACTCTGAAAGTCAGTGGCATAAATGCACCAATTAAAAGACAGATTATGAGGGTGAATCAAAAACAAAACCCACTTTAAATATAAAGACACATATAGATTAAAAGTAAATGAATTAAGCTGCAGCCTGTTTTGCTCAGTGGATAGAGCATTAGCCCATGGACTGAAGGGTCTCAGGTTAGATTCCAGTCAAGGGCATGTACCTCAGTTGCTGGCTTGATCCCCAGTCCCTATCAGAGCATGTGCAGGAGGCAACCAATCAATGTGTCTCTCCCTTTCCCTTCACTCTCTCTAAAATTCAATGGAAAAATATCCTTGGGTGAAGATTAACAAAAACAAAGTAAATGGATTAAGTAACATTAAAGAGATTATAAGAAAAATATATTCCAAATTTTGTTAGTTGTATAATGGTTATGTTTAAATTATTAACACCTAAGAAATTGGGTGAAGGGTACATATAATATGCTGTAGTGTTTTATAGTTTTTTTCACATGTATGAGATTATTTCAAATTAAAATATTAAAACATTAAAAATTAATAAAATATTAATTGAAATGTGTATGCATTACATGAAAAATCTCCTAATTGCTTCTAGCATAATTTATTAAATTGTGCTAAAATTTACAAGGGTTCAATTAAAAAATATCTTAATTCTAAATGATATAATAGAAAATATATGATAGTGCAGTTATAAGCACTTATCTGAAAATAAAAATTCAAAGAAGTGAATTTAAAGAAGGGATTAGCCAAAGAAAATATATGCACAACCCATGGACACAGATAACACTATGGTGATGGCCAGAGAGAAGTGGGGGGCAAGAGCTGGGTAGAGGGGGCAAAAGGGGGGAAATAGAGACATCCTATATAATAATAATAAAAGGCTAATATGCAAATTGACTGAATGGCAGAATGGCCGGTTGCTACGATGCACACTGGCCACCAGGGGGCAGATGCTCAATGCAGGAGCTGCCCCCTGGTGGTTAGTGCACTTTCCATATGGGGGAGTGCCGCTCAGCCAGAAGCTGGGCTCATGGGCTGGTCAGCACAGAGGTGGTGGCAGGAGCCTCTCCCACCTCCGTGGCAGGACTAAGAATGTCCAACTAACGGTTTAGGCCTGATTCCTTGGGGGCCTAAGCCTTTTGTCGGACAACCCCCGAGGGCTCCCTGGCTGCCAGAAGGATGTCTGACTGCAAGCTTAGGCCTGATCCCCCGGGGAGTGGGCCTAAGTCAACAGGTGGACATCCCCCAAGGGGTCCTGGACTGCAAATGGGTCCACTGCTCAGATATGGCAATCTTCACCCCGCCTAACCTCCACAAACCCCTAAGCCAGCCTCATTTGCATTTTCTCTCCTTTCCATTGTTGCACCTGCATTGTACTCTACCCAGAAACCCTCATTTAGTAATTACTCACTAAAGCTTTTCATATGCTCTTGGTATATAGTGTCATCAATTTCAACATAGGAACCAAATTTTGAGTGTGGAGGGTGTTCATCCTGGTTCTGTGGAGAACTAAAATTATTTGTTACGTGAGTTTGGGAAGAACATTCTCTTAGGAAATATATTCTAAAAAGTCAAGTAATGTGTACAGAGGAAAAACCCCCACTTCATTCTGTATATTCAGGAGGACTCTAATAGCCAGAAAATTCAATTAATTATTGTTTGAATATAATGTATACTTTAATAGTAGAAAAAAGAAGTCAGTATAGCACTACATAAATGTATCTATAATTGTATAATGATAGCAACCAATGAAACATTTATATATCTAGAGGCCCAGTGCATGAAATTGGTGTATGAATAGGCTCCCTAGTGGCTGCTGGCTGCCAGTCGGGACCTCCCTTCCCCTGGCTACCTGCCACTGGCTGGGGCCTCCCTTCCCTCGGTTGGCTGGCTGGTCCCACCCCCTGATCGAACTCCAGGTCAAGGGGGCAATTTGCATATTAGGCCTTTATTATGTAGGATTGTTTTATGGGCAGATAAGATCAAAGTGATTTTGACTTCTTAAAGCATCCTAATATGACTTTTAATCATTTTTCCATCACTGACCTGCAATCTTTTTTTTCCCTTTCCTCTCAATTGGCATAAACGTAAGTCCCGCCATTTTGCAGATAAGGAAACCCAGGCACTGCTATTACTGCCTGAATTATAGTTATTTAGCAGATACATATTTTGAATTTTGGATTCTATAGCTATATTTCTATGACCTTATACTGTGCAAAATAACACTTTAAAAGTTTAACAGAAATAGTACTTTGAGTCCTCAAGCAATTTCATATGAAAAATATTATTGGCATATTGGTAGAAGCTGATAAAGACTTTTAAATGCAGCATTTAGGTAATAAATACTCTTGCTGCAAATTAGATTCTTATTACAATACAAGATTAATTTGTGAAGCTAGAAAATCTTGAAGTCTGATTACTTCTGTATCAAAGTAAGAAGGAAGTCTCTACCATTCAATTATGTGCAGGAAAATCCATATTTTTTTCCTCCCTAAGTTGGGAATGATCATATGGGTGCCATGTGCCAAGAGGGTATCAGGATGTCTTTTAAATTTATGTGTAATCTAATCCACACAGACTATTTGTATGAAAAGATAATTTTCCTACTGTGAGAAAAGCGATATCTGCAAGCTTAATTTGAAGCAAATCTCTGAAGGTGGTGAGGATATATTAGGTTCTCCAATTCTAAAGTTATCATCTTTATGTCAAGTTCTGACTTTTGAATTTGGAAAAGGGACCACTGTATAAACCAGCATAAACAGGCTAAGTAGATTGGAATCCTTAGAGATAAGAATAAGATGGGTATTTTTTGTTTGTTTGTTTGTTTGTTTGTTTGTTTTGGAGGGGTGATTGGCATGTAAGAGGATATATGCGTATTTAGATATTTTACAGTGATGGTCTGTAAGGAGAGAGGGCACAACATTTTGCTGAATATCTTTTAAATTCTTCTGAAATGTCATCTCCTTGGAAGCATCTCCAGATTGGCCACCTCTTCTTTGTTGCACCCAGCGCACCATAGATCAGTCTCTGTGGAGGGCATGTGTGTGTTAAGCGGAGAGTGTAGACTACCTGGGTTTGAATCCTGTCTCTACCACACACTAGGTGGGGGAACAGAAGCAGGTTAAGTTACTTACATTCTTGGTGCCTCAGTTTTCTTTTCTGCAAATTAGATGATACGCATATTTCCTAGGTTGATGAGAAGTTTAACTGAGTTTACACTTGTAAAAACACTTAGAACAGTGCCTGATGTATAGCAATCTCTTGGTAAATATTAGTCTAATAGCTTTTAAAAATAATAATAATTGTGATATATTATTGCATTTGTATGTCTTTCCCCTTGATTCCCTTCAATGAAACTATAAGTATCTTCATAAGATGCTTTTACAAATTATACTTGTAGGTCCTATCAAGTAGTCTGTGAGCAGTGAATGGTATTATCTTTGCTGGTAATAGTCAACACAAATTCATTTTTATTTATTTCTTCCAGCATAGCTTATTTATTGAAGAAATGGCATCATTTTCTCATGAAGAGTTTCCTATGGTCTGGTTTTGTTGATAGCATTCCTGTGATGTTCCTCTGTCTTTAATATTACCTGTAAATTGGTAATTGACTATAAAGAATTGGTCAAATGTATGTTTGATTTTGTTTGCTGGCAAGACCTCTTCATAGTTTATTATATGAGGAGGCACATGGTATTTGTCATTGTTTATCTTACATTGTCAACCATTAATACCCAAATGGTGATATTCTAATTTGTCATTTCTTGTTCATTAGCTGGAATTCTTCTATAATGAGAAACTCCTTGTCATCTACTATATGATTACACAGAGGTGTATTTTATATAGGAAAAGCAGGATAACTGCTTGTTTTTAACTTTATTTACCATTTTTCAAAATATTTAATTGGCTCCTTATTTTCTATTCAAAGTGATCATTTTGTTTGTTTTGAAATCAGTAATTACCCATGGATTTAAACAGTTTGATGTGTTTTAATACATTGGTTATTATCCTTTTGATGATTAAATTGTGCCATTTTAGGGGCCTGGCCAGGTGGCTCAGTTGGTTGGAGCATCGCCTGTGCACTGAAGGATAGTGGGTTTGATTCCCGGTCAGGGCACATATCTAGGTTGCACGTTCCATTCCCAGGTGTCACACATACAGGAGGCAACCAATCTCTCTCTCTCTCCCTTTCTCTTTCTCTCTCTCTCCCCTTCCTCTATCTGCAAAATCAATAAACATTCTCAGGTGAGGATGAAATTAATGTTGCCCTTTTTGGCTCATAAGGTGCTCTTTAGATTGGCTCCTGAGTCTTTTTGACACATCTTTGGTAGACTTTTAGAGCTTCCTTGCCATCTGATATGACAAGATATGCTGGGCTCATCTTGAACATGTTCTGTCCAGACCTGCAATCACCCGTTTTTACAAGAAGCCCTGGTTTCTATTAGAGAAAAATGGTAGTTCAAGAGTATGATCCGGATATAAGTTAAGGTAAAGATGCTCATTTTTTCAGTGGATGAAGCAAGGAAATTATATATATAATATTAGCTTATGACTTCATACTTGTAATTCAAATTCAGGAATACTAGGTTTCTACATAACCTCCTCTAACATTTATATGCCCTTTTTTTCACACTTGAAAATCTTCATTCTCAAGGATGTAAAGATGATGCAATTAAAATATGATATGATTACTCATTTGCCTTGCACCACATTGCATCCATAATAGTCTCAGTTAACAACACAAATACCACCAGCGCTAATATAATTATTAAATATTTTAAAAACTTATTTTGCAAATCATTTTCTAAATGTACCATATCTACATTTTAAGAGGATATCCCATTATATACTATGTCCTGTTCTTTCCAACCCACACTTAGACTATAAGCAAATATTTATTTGTTGCTTTCACATAAATTTGCTCATCTGATACTTGTTCTCTAGTTAGTACATTCCTTAGGAAGAACCAACACATAATTATTGGTCACCTTATGTTTCTGGCGTTATTCTAACATTTAAAAATAAGAATATAAAGTTATTTAAGAGGCTATCCTAAGATTTACTATGTGAGAAACACCAATGTAACCTGTTAGTCATGGTACTAGGATACTAATAGGTGACACCAGGGTCTGATTTGAAGGGAACAGAAGTTGCCTGCACTAACCAGCCTATATAAAGATTTTCTATTGTAATGATTCCAGCAGCCATGCTGCTCAGCTGCTCTTTGTTCCCTAAGAAACTCCACATTTTCTAACTGTGTTTACTTCCTGACTATTACCATTTTTTTTTCTGGATTGGAATTTGTCTGGACCATTTAGAGCTCAATGGAGAATCTTGGAGAATGCTCTTTTTCTCCTTCTCTCAGGTATGGAGCTGAGTTAGAATCAGGTTATGTTACCCAGTGCCTGTACCTCCAGTGCATTAATAGATGATTTAGTTCACATATGAGACTGCTGTGCTGTTCATTTAGTCAAAAAATGGGAGCCAAGCCACTTAAACATCATATTTAATACTGAGGGCAGTGTCCTCAAAAAACAATACACTGGAATTCACTCAGTTCTTCCTAGGGAAAGGTTTGGTCTTAAAAACTCAACTTTGCTATACTGCAGTTGTCAAGAGAATGGATACCAGCCAAATAACCAAACTACTTTAGGTGGACTTAAGAGAGATGGGTTTGTGCAGGGCACCTAGATGAAGTTCTTCAAGGACATACAAAAAATGTATAACCGTGTTGCTCTGCTTTAGGAAAACTATACCAATAACATCACAAAACTGGAAAATAGTTTTTCTGTGACTAGCAGGGCTTGGAATTGAGCTACGACTGTATATGGGTAGACTCAATTTGCAGGTCTGTAATTTGTTCTCAGGGAGTTGAAAAGACAGATTGGATAGCCGCTTAATGTTCTCCTAGAGGAGATAGAGGAGGATGATATAAAGCCAGTCCTCATGGACAAACATTGTGGAGAGGAATGTGTATCATGCATTTCTTCGCTGGGTGGATTGCAGCATCAAGGGCATAATCTTTAGGCAGGAGCAACTCCTACTCCTGATCATCACATTATTCATCCATGTATCCATACAGGGAAGCCAGATCACATCTATTTTATGAAATTGGTAACTAGACCTACATTGACAGGGGAATTGGAAACACTACTATAAAACTAGAATTGTCTAAGGACTATAAAACTTATTTCACCAATTCAAATGTAAACAGAGGACATAAAAAGATAACATAAAAACAAATGGTTTAGGAATGTGTTTAACTCCTGTGGTGATCTGCACAGGTTTCCAGAAAATGGTGTAGCACAAAACATCAACAGTGATTAAATGCCTAAATGGTTACACAAAGCAGATATGCAATTCAGTCCTCAGGGACTGTCATTGTTGCACAACAACATAATCAAATCTTCCAGTTAGGGCTGCTATTGTGGAGTTGAGTTAGTTGGCAGGCCTGTTAGACACCACTTTCCTTTTTCATAGACACCTCATTATTTATCATCCCTTCAGTCCTTTTAATTGCTCTGAGCAAAGATTTCTTTTTCCATTTAGCAATGGGGACCGAACCCATCAATACCCAATTTAAGCAAGACACTCATAAAGACAGCAGTGAAATTACTGCTCTGCTGCTTTTCTAAATATAAAGATAGTTAGGCTTCTAAAACTAAGCCTTCTTGATTGCTGAATAATTCTTCTGATACACAGTGTTTCTAATTAGCTAAATCAAAATTTGGAAAAACACGTTTTGCATTGTTTAAATGTATTTGTTAAATTGCCATTCACTTTTATTCGTGTATAGCACACAGATAATTTGTCCATCTTTTTCACTGATAGTTATAAAAACATGAACAATAATTGTTTATGAAATATTAAATTACATTTAATGCAAAACAGCAATTATCTCTTAAAAATTAAAGAATAGATATTTTTAACTCAGATGTTTGTCAGCTATTCAAAATAAGATGTAAATAATAATCCAACAAATTCAATTAAAATAATATGTACTTTCAACTTGGTAAATGTAATCTTGACTAAATTTACCATAATTGTATGATATTAAGCACTGAATATTTTAATTTCTATAAGTTATATATCATAATTTCTTATATTAATACCATTGTAAAACAGTGGGAAGTAAACATAATTTCCCAAAATGTTTTGTCTTTTTTATTAGTGAGATAGTCTTAAATATTATTAAACTTAATTATAATATTTAATCGATATTAAGTATTGAACTCTTTATACTGGTTGGTTTTCAGTAGCCAACATTCTCACTAAAGTTTCCTTAAGTAAACTGGGATAATGCAGTAGAAATATTAAAAACTTAATCACATAAGATTAAATAGTGCTAGGTTATTTTACTTATGGTTGATAAAATTCCCAATGAATGTATTCTTTCCTCTAATTCTCTTTTTGAGATGGAGAAAGGATCAATAAAATACACTTTCTCCCAAATTTACCATGGATTATACCTATGGAAAAAGATTCATTGAATATCTGCTTATGCGAATTTGAGGAGAATTAGTGGAAGGGACAATATTGGGACCTAGATTGCACAGGAAAAGAAAGCTATAAGTGAAAATCTCAAAATAGCTCATGTTTCAATAGGTAAAATACATTTGAAATACAAGACCAGCTTAAGGAAGCTTACTCTTACCAGATCAATTATAAAATGCTTAGATATAGTTCTTTGAAGTTCCATGGGAGGTTTTTACATCAGGCCCATAAGTTTAGCTACACCTAATTTCCCCTGATATTTTTTATAAATTCCGTTAGTCTTGGTTTATACCTGATCAATCCAGCTAATTAATATTTAAGCATCTAAAATAATAATATATATTTGACATATTAAAAGTGATACCAGTCACTTTTATGATGTACTCTGCTTGTTCAGGCTTTGTGCTAGGTATTATAATCACCATTTTAAAGAGAACTAAGACTTGGATATTCAAAGTGACTTGTTCAAGGACAGCTAGTAAGGGGTAAACAAGGGAATTAAAAACTTGGTGTATGACTCTGGAATTCCAGTTGTCTTTATACTGCTAGGTTTAGGACCTCATACCAGGACTTGCTAAAAAGACGGAGAGGGGTACTGGGGCTGTTTTGTGAGTAGTGATTTGTGGAGGTAAAAAAAAACTAATGACAGGTCATGAGGTAAAGAAGACCCATATGGGTCATGGTGGGCTCTTCTTGTGACCATTCCTCTCTATTCTTGTGGGTTGTCTCTTGATTGTTGGTAATAGCCCAGGGAGGGGGGAGATATGACAGAGCAAAGGTATAGTATCCAATCATGGAGTTTGGGATCAGGCTGAATTTTCATAAAGAAAGAACACTGCTTGTATGTTTAGAGCCAAAGGTTCAAACAGAAAGACTACTTCAAATAAATTGGCCAATTGAGAGAAACTAACCACTCAAGACCCATTGATCAGCTCATATTTAAGAAATACTCTTGATATATGATTACATAGACAGAGTGACAAGCGCAAATCCAGACATAGCAACTATTTTAACACAGCTCAGATTTACCACCCAGAATAAATGAATAGGCCATCCTACATAGAGTGTCCAACCTGAAGAAGAAGTTATGTTTATTAATTACTGTGGGGTTTTCTTGTACATCTCAAATTACTCTGTGTGTGTGTGTGTGTGTGTGTGTGTGTGTGTGTATTGCAGGAGAGGGGCATTGACCTCTAATTCCTTGCTGATTTCAGTTTGCTATGTTTTATCATCTGCTCTTACTTAAAACTTAATGTAAAATTCTCAGCAGATAATTTTCACTTGATATTCAATGCATCAGTTAATGCATGAACTATTAAGTTATAAATATTATCATTGACAGGTGACAGACAGGTAACCTTTTTACATAAGAACTGTAAGCATATTTAGTAGTTATTTGCTGTATTTAGAAGAAAATTAACTTAGTATTTCTATAATGTATACTTTTTAAGTATAACATTTATTTTGAACTTCATATGGTGTATAAAGGTGGTAAAAATTATATTTGTTTCCAAATATATCCCAATAACAAACTTAGAGATCTATTTATAGATGTTAAAACCTATAATAAATAACAAACACTAAATGCTCCTTCCAGAGCTTAAATATTGGACTTTATATTAAATGTTGCATCTGAAAAGGATAAGTTGATTGACTGAGGTTACAATAAAATTGGTAAATCAAAAAAGTAAAATAAAGGCAGAAGAAGAAATGAAGGAAAGGAAGATGGGACAGAGGGGTAGAGTGACAAAGAGAAAAGGGATAGTAGAGGGAAAGGAGAAAGAGCAAATCTATTTTATAACATTTAAGATCTGCTTAGTTTCTACATATTCTGTCAGAAGTACATAGTTTATGTTTATTTGCATGGAATATCAGAGAACATTGTGATTTGCATTATCTGGAAGTTCATATTAAGCTTGAGTTAAAAGTGAAGATATGACAATACTATTAAGGGACATTTCTTTTTCAGGAACTATGGAACCTTAGAGAAACAACTCAGGCTTATATTTGTGGGCATATAGATTTATCTATATATATATATAAAAGCCTAAACAACCATTATGACTGGACAACTGGATGACCGGCCAGTAGCTATGATGCATGCTGACCATCAGGGGGCGGATGCTCAACACAAGAGCTGCCCCCTTGTGATCAGGGTGCTCCCACAGTGGGAGTGCCACTCAGCTGACCGACCTGTCCAGGTGGCCCACCAGCCCGGCGGCAGCCATTCACTCCCTCAGTAGTCCTGCAGGTCCAATCTCTGGAGAATGGGCCAGGCACTGATGGACTGGTGCTGCTGGCATGATCCTGACAGTGCTACTGGCCTCCTGGGAGTTGGCCTCGGGCACTGCGGTTGCTTCCCCTCCCTAGATGCTCTGCAAGGAAGAAACGATATAAAAGTGGCCATAGATGGCTCCCAACAACCAGTGTGAACATCAGCGGGATGGGTCCGGATCCCCGGACAGGGCCAATGGCATCTAGGCCCCACCCACACCCCCTTGGGATGGGCACCAGATGCTGGGCTCAGGGCTGGGGAGCGCTGCTGCAGTGGCACGAGTTGGACTGCCAGTTTCGGCCCAATCTCCACAGGCCACGCTGAGGGACTCCACCTGTGCACGAATCCATGCACCGGGCCTCTAGTAGAACATAATGTTGGAACTAGCAAGTTTTGGTGTTGAATTTTATTTTATTTTATTTTATTTTATTTTATTTATTTTTTTAAAAATATATTTTATTGATTTTTTACAGACAGGAAGGGAGAGAGATAGAGAGTTAGAAACATCGATGAGAGAGAAACATCGATCAGCTGCCTCCTGCACATCTCCTACTGGGGATGTGCCCACAACCCAGGTACATGCCCTTGACCGGAATCGAACCTGGACCTTTCAGTCCGCAGGCTGACGCTCTATCCACTGAGCAAAACCGGTTTCAGCATGGTGTTGAATTTTAGATTGTCACTTAAATAAAAATGTTTAGAATATATTTGTGCTTTTGAATAAATTTTATTATTTCATTAAGAAATTCATTTTTAGAAAGAAAAAGCATCTCCAAATCTGAAGGTGTAATGTTAACAGGTAAAACATGTAGACTACATTTTAAAATGATTTCAAAATTTATTTAAAAATAGATTACCTGAACCACTCTCAGCAAGTATGTGTGAAAAATTTTAACATTCTGTAAATAGATTTGTATTGATCTGTTAACTTCCATAGAATTAATTATTAGAATTACTCTGCCATTTGAAACTTCATATATTTGAAATTTGTGTCTTTGTCATTACCTTTAGACTTGGCTACATATTAGTTTGAAACTGTAGTAAACCCAAAGTTATAGCATTGTTTATCTTTAGACCACTGGATCTCGATCTCTCTCTCCCTCACAGTTTAATAATATAGCAATAGAACAAGAGAATTTATGTGAACATAAAAGCCATATTCCAGACACTTTACAATTTGAAGATAAACAAAAGGCAAAACATTTGCTTTTATAAATCTTTATAGTTAGGATAAAAACCTATTTACCTTGATTTATTTAGACTTAATTCCAAATCAAGATAGAAAGCTAGTTTCCAAAATCCTGGAATTTTCTCATTTCAGTCATTAAAATGGTGTCAGATGCATTTTGCATCGAATTTTATCCCTGAAAATCATCCCTTATTGTATAGATAAGTATCTGAACTTTCCTTGTTCAATTTCAAATAACAATGATACGGTTCTTCTTTTCTTTTTCTCCTGAAGAGGAGAAGAAAAATAAAAGTCAATGTCGTGGAAAAGTTAGGATGATAAATGTAATTCTATGTTGTTGAATACTTTCCAGAAAAGGTTGGAAAATAGTGTTCTGGAGTAATAATTTCTTTCTCTAAAACCTTTAGTTTGGCCCAGCAGTGTTGATGCCTCAGGGCTTCTGAAAACACTTGCGCTAATCATTTACTTAGGGTCATTGGAACTAAATACTCATTCTTGTGTAGAAATTATTATTTCTTCAAATAAATATTATAACACATTAATAAAAACTCACATCCATCCTACATTAAATACAAAAACAAATAATGAAAACCTGTGGATTTAGCTCTGTGACCACGGTGAAAGATTCTATAACCTCCCTAAGCCACCATTCATTTAGCCATTTATTCAATCAGTCATTCAACTCATGTTTATTGAGTTTCTAATATTTATGTAATATTTCTCTTGGCATCTGGTGGAGGAGATGTGAAGAGACTCAATATTCCTCAATTTTGTGTTCTAGTTTTGGAAAGAAAATAAGCACAGATATATTTAATTAGTGCCAAAAATGAAGTATAAAGTGAGTAAAATAGCAATGTGTTGATGACAGTATATTCAACAAATACTTATTGAAAACCTCCTATGTGCCAGATGCTGTTCTAGGGATTTGGGACATATCATTTCCTCAAATAGGCAAATCACTGCTCTGAGGGACCTACCTTCTAGGGAGACAGACAATAGACAGTAGGCATATGTAGGGAGCATGTTATTATAGCATGTTAAAAGGTGATTAGTCCTTCATGAAAAAAAATATTTATAAAGAAGTGGAACAAAAAATATTGGAGCACTGGGAGAAGGATTGCATTTAAAAAATGTATTTCTATTGATTTAAGAGAGGAAGGGAGAAGGAGAGAGAGATAGAAACACCAATGATGAGAGGTAATGATGGATTGGCTGCCTCCTGCACGGCCCCCACAGGGGATTTAGCCCCCAACCCCGGCATGTGGCATGTGCCCTGACCAGAATTGAATCATGACCTGGTTCATAGGTCAACGCTCAACCACTGAGCCACTATGGCCGGGCATGGATTGCATTTTAAATATTGAGGTCAGGGTAGAGCCAGTCACCTTTAGAAGATGGAGTTCATTTAGCCATTTATTCAATCAGTTATTCAACACATGTTTATTGATTTTCTATTATTTATGTAATATTTCTCTTGCCAGTTGGTGGAGGAAATGTGAAGAGACTCAACATTCCTCAATGTTGTGTTCTAATTTTGGAAAGAAAATAAGCACAGATACATTTACTGATAATGGGCATATCAGTTACAGACTTCTGTAGTTATTCAGGAAAGGAGATCGAAAGGAGGCCGGGTAGGGTTTTGATATGCAGACAGAATATGAGCAGTAGGGAGTATTAGAAATAAAAACCATTCTATTTTCCCTCTTAAAATACATTAAAGTTGAGATTGTCAAATAAATTTTTAAAATTCAGCTACATGTAATAAGGCTCTTGACTTACAAATAAGATAAAGTAAGACTGTGTTAAGTTGAACATTTCTTAGGTTATGCCCAGATCAGTTTGATCCTGCGAGGATTAGGGAGCTTTCTATATCTCCAATAAATCATCACAATTGTGTTAGTTCAGGAATGATGATACTGCAGAACTACAAGACCCAAGGGTGAAATACTACTTCTATGACAACATAACTATCCACTGAACTCCATTGTTAATTACATGCATATGTATTTAAGTGGAAGCTTAAGATGAAAGAAAAGGCAGATTGTTTTGAGGCATAGGGCTGATGTTTCTTTTTGCTTAGCATCTGGTCTTCTCTCTCCATTGTCAAATAAGGACTTTATGGCTCAGATAGATGACTTGGCCAAACCAAAACTACTAATGTATTTGGAATGAGAACCAATGTCTCTTAGATCTAATTTTGGGGCCCTCAAAGTACATAACTCTCTTAATCCATTTATTAACTCCAAAAGGTTTATTGAGAGTCTGCAATATGTAAGCTACTTTGGGAGGATCAGGCAATTGAGAGGAGTGAATCCAGAAGGCAGTCGCTGCTGTCAGAGAGCTTTATTCTGGCGGGAGAAGGGGAAAAGGTCATATTTAAATAATAACCAACTTAATAACTAACTAAACAAATGTTAGGTAATAAGTGCTAAACAATATGTGAAAACGGAGTGATGGGTAGGTGCTTTTAACTGGTCATTTATTTTGGGTCAGGTACTGTTCCAGTTGTTTATGTGTACTGTACATTTGACCATCAGTATAACCTCATTCAGGAGCCATTATAATCCCCATTTTGGAAATTAAGGCACAGATAAACTGAAATTTATACAGATAATAATTGTCAGAGCTGGAAGAGAGACTCAGCAAGCAGACTTCTAAATCAACTTGCTATACTACTTTCAGAGAAGGCCACATGTGAGCCAAGATTTGACAAATGTAGAGGTCTGCAAAGTATTGCTAATAGTGCAAATATAGTAAACTATTCTTGTAAATCAAGGTTTATAGCCACGCAGCCACACCCATTCATTCACATATATCTTTGCTGCTTTTGGGTTACAGAAGCAGAACTGAGTAGTTGTGGCAAAGACCAAATGGCTCACAACCTTAATATTTCCTACATAGCCCTTTACCAAAGAATAATTGCTAATCCTTGCACTAAAGTAAGGAAGGGACCATGCCATGATAAATTGATAAAACTTTTCAGGCAGAGGCGAGAACAAGAGAAAAAGCCCTGAAGTGGGACTGTGATTGGCATATCCAAGAGGAGTAATAGTTCAGTGGGGCTGAAGCAAAATGAATGAGGCAGGTATTGAGAGATAATATAAAAAATAGTAACAAGATCACTAATGGGCCTTAACAGCCCTGAAAAGGACTTCGAAGCTGATCCGTAGTATTGTGGGAAGCCGCTGAAAGATTTTTAGTGTAGAAGTGACATGATTTGATGTAGTGGAAACTGTGGTGTTCCTCCCAGGTCCCCCTTCAGGACTGAAGGTCTTACTCCCTCAGGGCATAAACATGTTGGCAGCAGAAAACCCTCAGGCATCAGTCCTCTCCTAAAATTACCTTAACTGAAGAGAGTTGATGTGCTAAATTAAAGCATGCCGCATTCCTGGGGCAGGCTGTAACAGTGTCTGGTTGATGTGAGAAAAGAAAGTTTCAGTCTTACTGCCCAAACTTGGAACAACTTTGCAAGGCCTTGTCAATTTCAGAGCTCCTGTGGGATTAGCTGAGGGCTTCATTGAGACTGTATTGCAGCTCACCTTCTCCCTCGGTCCAATCTTGCTTCCTTCTGCACAGGTGATGATGTCCAGGGCACCTTCTAATAAATCTCCTTCATACTCATCTCTACAGCAGAGTCTGTTTCACTGGGAACCTGACCGGCAATATCTGCCTTTCTTATGAAAAACCTCACTAAATGCAAACAATATTATAGGTAGGCAAGTGTGGACGCAGCATGGGCGAATAGAAAAATCGATATGATATGATGATGCATAGATAAAAATGTGGTGAGATTCTTAGAGTCTGGATTTATTTTGATGGTTGTTCCAATAAAACATGTAACTAAATTGGATGAGAGAGAGAGGAGGGGTAGTGTCTGGGACAGCTACAAGATTTTTAAGTTAACCAACTGACAGGTGATCATAATTTCTGTCTTTGGGGGTGGATTGGATTAGAAAGTAAATCAGGACTTTTCTTTTGTATGTACATTAGGCCCTGATGATTAGGGTGTTATTGTTAATGTAACAAATTACTCAACAATCTCATGACAATAAAATTTTATTTCTCACTTATAAACCAACATAGATGTAAACGTTGAACAATTTTACAGATACTCTTCCCTTAAGGGTTGACTAAGATTTGAGCTTCTTCTATCTCATAGTTTTAAGCATTCTGTGGCTCCAAGGTCATCTTATTATCCTCTACCAGCAGAGTAGGCGATCACATTCTATGCCCAGGTTAAAAGAGGACTGCAAGGGACATGTTGACCCTGACTGAGCCACCTCTTTCTCATCTGCTCTAGACTGTAAGTAAAAGCACAAAGCTTTGGGAATCACGAAGTCATCTCCGCTGTATCCATGTTAAGTTTGAACTTTTTCTTATACATTCAGCTAGAGATGTGAAAATCCAGTAACTGTGGGTGTTGAATTCAGGGCAGTTGTCTGGGATAAAGAATTAAATTGGGGAGTCTTTGGTGAATAGATGGCATTTAAAGCCATGAGAAGGCATCCAGTTTCCTAGCGGTTAGTGTTCATTAAAAAGAGAAGACATTCAAGTCCTGAACCCTGGGTCATTTCAATATTTTCAGGTCAAGTGGATGAAGTGAAACAGCAAAGGAGACTGAACGGAGATGTCAATGACAGAGAAGAACAAAGATTGTAGTTTTCCTGAGGCTAAGCAAGGGAAGTATTTTGAGGCTGAAGTAATGAACTATATCAAATATTGCTGCTCAGTGGAGTAAGGTGAATTCAGAGAATTGATCATTAAATCTACAAACATAAGGCTTGACCTTAATAATATTAGTTTTGTGGGGCAATGCATCAGACACCTGGTTAGAATAAGTTTAAGGAAGTGAGCATGTATGAAGTGAAGCAGCAAATGTGGTGAGTGTTTTTTTGAGAAGTTGTATATAAGGGCATAGAAATCCTTTATGAGGCAGGTGATATAGTTAGTGTCTAAAATACCTTATCAGATTAGAGATATATATCAGTTTACATGGCTATGTTTGTATATACCGAATTTCCCCCCAAAATTTATACACACTTCAAATGGTTATAAAGTCAGTGTTTATTAACATATAGTTCATTTTCAAAATTTAAAAGACTCTACAAAACTGAATATATATAATGTTTTTGGGTCAATGCCTGTTTTCAAACTGATGACTGTTCTGGTCCAGGCACTGCTGATAACATGAAACAATGGAATTGCAAACATCAAGAATCATTTCATTCAGAATTGGTGCGCCCTCAATTTGTCAACTGCTGTGGTTTTATACTGTAAACTTTATCTTTTATGTATACCCATAAAAAAAGTCTAGTGACACTTTAGGATAAATCTTCTTTGTTCAAAGCATAGTTTGCCTTCACCCATTATTTCAATTCAGTTAAATCTGAAATGGAGTGAAAATCAGCTATAAAAGTATGTATGAATATATATACATTTTTTGGGACACCTTATATATCTACCTCAGTTTAGATGACTATTGTTTCTTGGAAGGCAGGAAGTAGTGATGACACAACTCAGTGATTCTTTATTTGTTATTTTATCATGTAAACAGCGAAAATACATTAATAAAGAGTAATATGCGTATTCATCTTAAAAGTAAGGCCTGACTATCTCCACTAGGATTATAAGTTAGCTTGAGAGCTTTAAAGAGACCAAGAGCAACAACAAAAAAATCTGTTTGACAGTGATGATTGTTATAATGTCAAGGAAAGGGGGAAAAATAGCAACAGGAAGATATAATTAAGAAAGTACCATTAATACGAAATATATTTGCTCAGTAGCTTCAAGATATTTAAGGATTTTCTTTTTAACTACAAGTTCTTTGTCTCCCTTTCCTCACATTGTTCTGTCCCTTACACACAAAACTCCCATAATTTAATTTAAGATCAGGAATATGCATGGTTGCTGTTGGAAAATTCCTTCTAAAAGGCCTGGCCTGAATGAAAATCATCAGATTTTGGAAAGGATAAAAAAGGGCACCAATTGACAGTGAAGGGAACATTTATATTCTTATTTCATTGAGTTCCAAGTCATGCAGACAATTGAAATCGAGTAGGGGAAACAATATTTGGGAACAAACAGCCCCTTACACTTGAAAACAAAGCGTCTGAAAGAGGAAAGTATTTTTAGATTGAACGTGTGCCTGGCCCTGTTTCTTTGATGGGCTGTGACAGGGTGAGCTCTTGGGTAAAATTTATGGCAGAAAAATCTTGGCTCATTAGCACTTGGTCTAGATGAAGTGTCAATATGATGATTACTAGAGATTTTTCTGAAGCAGGGCTTATTTGAACTAGATGAAGAAGGGATTACAACAAATTGAAAGTGGCATAGAGTTTTATGTTGTAAATCCTTGTGCTTTTCAATTGCTACAATGGAAGGATGATATTCTCCTGACACTTCTTTATTGCCCCTTATTCTCTCTTTCACTTGCTAACTTTTCAGACTACCTTCTCTGCATTCAGAGTGATTAAAACACAGATTTGTATTTACTTGCTCTGTGTCTTTCAATACGGTTACAAGGGCTGCAGATGGAATTATTTATGATAGGAGGTGGGTATTGTGATTGGCTTTCAAACATGCACGACCCTGTGTGTGTTGCCTATACCATCTGTCCTTTTGGCACAAACATTTAAAAAGTAGATAATTAGAAAAAAATTTCTTG
The DNA here is from genome assembly GCF_000147115.1 of Myotis lucifugus. Classification (NCBI taxonomy): domain Eukaryota; kingdom Metazoa; phylum Chordata; class Mammalia; order Chiroptera; family Vespertilionidae; genus Myotis; species Myotis lucifugus. The sequence continues at coordinate 26,266,560 of NW_005871049.1, read as the reverse complement.
CACATGCTTTTTATTCTTATTTGGATGACTCCCAACATCAAGAACAGTAGGGACTGGGTTTCATAATGGCCTGATAATTCAAAGTGGCAGAGTTGAATAGTTTTGTTTTTTTAATGAACTTACTGAGATTTCCTAATTGAAAGAACATTCAGAAGGAAGTCCTGTGAATGGGAGGTGGCTGGTAACAGCAAGCATTCTGCTCAAAAGCCTCATTCACACCGCAGAATTCAAAAGAAAATGGAATTTGTAACTGCGGATTTTCTGACATAAAATCATATCCGAACAGCAGGATTTCTAAACAGAAGGTGCCTTATAACTATGTTCTAAAATTAAAGCTCATTTAAACGCCATTCATTCTAAATGGAAAGTGTACTTTAGTTGTTTTCTACATTAAAGTCAAATTCAAATCACTGTTATCCTAAGAGCTAAGTAGCTTAAATAACTTCTGCCATGTAATGAAGATTAGTGTGTACTTCACATTAGGTTCACAGAGTAATTTTGGGGGAAATGTTTTCCTTTTGCACTTGTAATACATAGAATATGATGGGAAATATTCATTATTTGAGGAAGATTACTCAATAATGAGATGTGATACTTATTTTAAGTTTCAACCTCGTAGAAGACTGAATAACATGTGACATTTTCTTGCTCAACCTTCTTCTCAGAGAAAGAAACCATTTTAGGGACTTGCTGTGTCCAAATTATGTAGGGTTCTTATAACATAAGAATAATACTGAACATACACTTTTTTTTGGGAAAAAGAGACAAGGTTTTTAGTGTAAGGTCCAAACAATTGATAATTTATTAGTGAATGACTCAACAGAAATAGGAGTCAGAAGAAATATTAAAGCTAATGTAGCATTATAACCTTTTCTTTCAGATATAGGAAGCCAATTTTACAAAACTCACCAGCCCAGCCTTCATTATAGATCTTAATATGTTCCTTAATGTGAAATCAGATACTAATTGATTAAGCAGAAATGAAGCCTTTTACTCACTTGTCTGTACTTAAAAACAAACATTAAAACCAATAACATATTTAAACACCAATATTAATATATTACATAAATCTGTATGAAACATATAGCTTTCTAAGCACTTTATATTAGCTCAAAATATGTTCTAATTACCAAGGGCAGTAGTCTCTCTTTCAAAATGTCTTTAATCCAGGTGTCTAAATAAATAGGAAATAAAAGATTTCCCAATGCTATGTTTTATATATTTTTCTCTTTTTTCCCTAAAGCTGATGCTACTCAACATACTCATTATCTATCTGCAAAGTGTGTATCGAGGACTCTAATTGGCCACTAGCGGCTCTTTCACATTTTTCCTGCATAGAATTAGTGGCCTTTGACTCATCACTGCAGCTGCTATGAGCAGCACCTGGTGTGTCTTCAGATGTGGCTGTTTATGCTTGTGCTCTGTCTAAAATAAGAGTGGAAGAGAAAAAAACAAACTAACAGATCATCTTTATATCCCCTGAGTTCTTTCTGTCAGGCTACTGCGGCCACCGTAATTAATCACCAGAGAACTGTAACTAGGCTTACGTGTGAACCTCTTCAGAAGATGCTTCTAACTCCTTCTTTCTTGAAAGCACTGGAGAAGTGCTTCTTGGACATGTTCCTAACATTATTCAAGTAGTATATTCTTTCTCACTAAATTGAACAACGTGTTGAGATGAGCATTCTTTTGATGTTATGACTAGTATTAGACCTGTATTTTGCGTTTTCTAAAAGGAATCAAAGCATACTTTACATTGAAATAACAAATTCAGTGACAAAAGCTGAAGTGGAAGGCATTTGAAGCACTCAAATAATGTATTTTACTGTACGTTGTCCATATATTTGTACCAGTTTTGGGGAAATAAAATAAAAAGAAAGAATGAATTATTTTTATTTTCTTAAAAGTGGATACAACCCTGGCCAGTTACTCAGTGGTTAGAGCATTGGCCCGATGAGGACTGAAGGGTCAAGGGTTTAATTCCTGGTCAAGGGCACATACCTTGATTGCAGGTTCAATCCCTGGTCCAGTTGGGGTGTGTGAGTGGGAGGCAATAATCCATGTATCTCTCTCACAGTGATGTCTCTCTCTGTGTGTGTGTGTGTGTGTCTCTCTCCCTTCTATAAAAAAATCAATGGAAAAAATATCCTCAGTGAGGATTAAAAAAAATGAATACAAAACATGCACATTTACTTACTGGAGAAATATTTTTTATAACCAAATTAAAGCTAGCAGTAGACCAGTGATGGCGAACCTATGACACGCCTGTCAGAGGTGACACGCGAACTCATTTTTTTGGTTGATTTTTCTTTGTTAAATGGCATTTAAATATATAAAATAAATATCAAAAATATAAATCTTCGTTTTACTATGGTTGCAAATGTCAAAAAATTTCTATATGTGACACGGCACCAGAGTTAAGTTAGGGTTTTTCAAAATGCTGACACGCCGAGCTCAAAAGGTACGCCATCATTACTGTAGACTGAATTTTGAGGAAAGAATTTGAAACTAAATTTTATTATATATATTTTCAGCCGTTATTTCCCTGGATCATGATGTTATAAGGAATTTCTCCATAATTAATTCTACTTTGTAAATATCCTATTTTAGCAAATTGTTGGCCATTCTCATTGTTTTCCAGCCCTGGTATTGTGAATTATTCTTTGCCAGCTTTATTTATGTATATCTCTATATTAGAAGAGAAACATCCTTGAGTTCTGTTTAATGTATATTCCAATGTAATGACCACTGAAAACAAAATATATTTCTTAGCACTCCTCAAAGTTTCAGGTTAATTCCACTGTCACACCAGGGAATCGCTAATGTAATTTCTTTAGTTTAGCCTATTTTGGGCTTCATGTAAATGGAATTTTATACTCCGGACTCATTTTTATAGCTCCTTTCATTAAATATGATTTTGAAAGTCATCTGTGTTGTTGCATATATAAGTAGTCTGTGCATTTTATTGATGAGTAGTGTTAAATTACACGAAGAGACCACAATTGATTTCATCTCTTTTCTCTTTAATAGGCATGTGTATTCTATGCAATTATTGACTATTATTAGTCAACCTGCTGTGTTATCTTATACAAGTGTTTTTTTCTGCATTAGATATCATATTAAGCTGTCATTATTTGTAGATACTTTTTCAAATTGAAGAACTATCATTATTTTTCTATTTTGCTGTGAGTTCTTTATTTTTGTAATCATAAATGGGTAATGAACTTTAATGCTATTTCTGTACTAAGGAGATTATTATATTTTCCCTTATTTTTTTAATGTGGTGAATTATATCAACACATGTATTTTTGTGACAGATTTATTATATAGTTTATATGTCATATAATTTACCAAGTTACAGTAAATAATTGAAGGGTTTTAGTATATTCATCACCATTATAATCTATTTTAGATACTCCAAGAGAAACCTTATGCCCCTTAACACTTGATCTCTACTTCCTCCCAACCACCTCAGCCCTAATCTCCTTTCTGTCTCAGTAGACTTGCCTTTTCAAAACATTTCAGGCAAATAAAATATCATAATACATGGGCTTTTTAGATTGGCTTCTTTGACTTAGCATGATTTCAAGGTTCTTTCATGTTGTAGAATGTATTGGAACTCCATTTCTTTTTATTGACAAATACTATTCGATTGCATGGATCTGTCACATTTATTTGTTAATTCATAAGTTTATGAATATTTGAGTTGTTTCAACTGATTTCCTATTATAAGTAATGCTGCCGTGAACGTTTGTGTACAAGTTTTTGTGTGAACCTACATTTCCATTTATTTCAGGTGTATATTTAGGAGGAGAATTGTGTCATATGGTAAATCCATGTCCAACCTTTCAGGAACTGCTATACTTTTTCCCAATGCAGCTGCACTACTTTACATTTGTTTTTAAATATATGTTTTATTGTTGTGTAGGTATGGCAAGGCCAACAGCTCAGAAGATGACTGTCATGGGAAAAATAGTTTGTTATACTGATAGATACCGAAAGTGAGGGGGATTCCACTTCACGGGGTTCAGAGAAGTGTGTTATCAGGGGTCAGAGAAGGGTGTTATCAGGGGTCAGAGAAGTGTGTTATCAGGGGCCAGAGAAGGGTGTTATCAGGAGCCAGAAAAGTGTGTTGCTTAATTTCTAACTACTTCGGAGTTTTTCAGATACTTTGCTGCTATTGCTCTTAAATTAAATTCATTGGGTTCAGAGAACCTGCTGTATATTTATTTCAATTTTTAAAATGCATTGACTTGTTTAAAGGCTCCCCCTATAGTGACTGTTCTACATGGACCTGGGGAGGTGTATTCTGTGTTTGTTTTGTATAATGTTCTCTCAGTGTCCGTTACTTCAGGTGGTTGACAGCGTTGTTTGTCATCTACATCCTTACTTTGTTCATTTGTCTTTTTAGTCCGACTAGCTGCGATGAGGGTTTGATGAAACTCTAATCAATATTATAGATTTATCTTTTTTCTTTTGTTTCTGTTCTTTTATGCTTTATGCATCTATAAGCTCTGTCTTCATCATTTCACAGAATAGTTAAGTCTTCCTGAGGAATTAACCATTATTGCTATTTTTAAAATAGACATTTTTGTGACAGGCCCCCTTCTCTTGAAGTTTATTTTATAAAATGTTAATAGTGGTACACTTCTGTTCTTATGCTTAACACTTACTTCCAGTTTCCAGTTTCTTTCAATTGTTCTGAGATACATTTAACATATATCTCATATAAATAGCATATAGTTGAGTCTTGTTTTATATATAATCTGCTGACTTTTTTTTCTTTTTAGCTGGATTGCATTAACTACACTTAAAGTAGTAGTTAATACAGTTATTTTTAAGTTTACTTACTTTTTTTATATGTAACAGTGTAATACCATTTAGATCCTTTCTATATCTTGTGCTGTAACTAGTTATTTTGCTTTTGCAAATGTTATAAAATACCAATAGATTGTTATTATTTTTGCTTCAAACAACTAAACAAGCTCTTTTCAACCCAGGGTGGTGAGAGACTCAGCCTGGGATTGCCTTCTCTGTGCCATGTCCTGTAGACTCTCTGCAGTCACTACACTGAGGCAGTCATGAGATGACTTCATTTGTTTTCCATCTCTTAGAGATTATGGTCCTTGCCTTTCTGATGTACAATGACTTGATGCTCATTGTGTTTCATATATTTTTACTGTTTTAGATGGTTGAGGCAAGAAGAGAAATCTAATTCCTGATATTCCATCTTGGTAAGAGATATAGCCTCCCCCCCTCCTCTTGAAACACATTTGCTGGTATAGAATTCCTGGTTAACAGGTTTTTATTTTATTGCATTTTTCCTTTGGGCGCTTTAAAGATATTGCTCTTTTTTCCCTGAGTCTGTTGTTTCTAATTTGAAATATGCTGTCTTTCTTATTGTTGTTCCACTTTGTTTATGTGATGTATTTATTTTTATTTCGGTGTTTAGGACTTTTGTCTTACCTTTGGTACTTATTCTGCTAAGGTTCTTAGAATAGTGGGTTATAATTTTTCATGAAATTTGAAAAAAATTACTATTTTATCCTGCACCATTTTGTCTTATCCATCTACGATTCCAATTATATGTTAGACTGTTGGATTCTTTCACAAGTCACATATATTATATTTATTATGTGTTATATAATAAATATAACATATTTATTATATTTGAATCTTCTTTTCCTCTGTTTTTAAGTTTGATCCAATAAAATCAATAAGTGGTGAGCAGCTTTCTATTGGGTTATGGTTTTAGTTCTGTTGAGTTTAGGCACAAATTGCCTAAGAACTGTGCTTTCAACCCATTCTCAACTTCCTGTACTACCAAAGGGCTTATAATTTTATTAATATCAGAAATTTAATTGGGTGGTAATTTATTTGCAGCTTTGGTTAGACATAGTTTACCTCTATTTTAAAACACTTTACGCTTCTCTCTCAAGGAGAGAATACCTTATACACTTAAAACTCACAACTGTACTACTTTGAAACCTTGGGAACTCAACACATATTTTCTTCAAGACTGGGGAGACTATGAGAACATGAGGCTATGACTGAGACTTTGAGACTGTCGAGCCCCTTAGGACCATGGCAATTTGAGATCACAAAGTATCAAAATAGAAATTGCTAAATGAAATGATTCTAAAATTTCAAGATTGTGCAGCCCTATCTCCAGCCTTACTCATCGGAACTCTCCTTACACCTGGATCTCCTTCAAATTTGAATGTGACATGACATTACCAAGGTTCATCAGAGGTTTGCTTGCTTTTTTCCATGTCTAAGAAATATTCACTTTTTTTTTGCATGCCTGGTTCCCAGCTTCTAGTAGTCCCCAGGAATGAAAGCTTTCTGTATTGTGTGCTCATTCAGGAAGGAAAGTTTTATGCAGAGCTTCATGGAATTTTTTATCCACAAGTTTTACATGGCTTTAAAATGATATGATAAAGTTCAGGTTCTCTGGTAATACCTGTTTTTAGCAGATGTAAAAGTCTTCCCACTCCTATATTCTAGTCAGAGAAGAATGGTTGTTTTATCATTTCTGTGGTACTAGTGATTTCCTTTCCATTTTTTTTACCATGATCCCATCTCGATTTGTATCATCCTTGTTTACATAGTCATCATTTTTAGATTTATTTTCCTAGATTGGTAATTTCTTCACAAGAATCCAATGTTATATTTGATTTAATGTCTACTTATTTCCTTTAGGAAGTCTTTGGGCTGTTGCTTAATATTCTACATACACTTCCAAAACCTATCTATCACATATTATATGGTAAGATTTGATTTCTGAGAAAACTCCCACATCTGAAATTCTAATATGAAGCCTGTCATCCACAAGACTTTTTCTGATACAAGGCTGTGAAGTGCTAATATATTTTTCATGAAGCGTGTATTATGTAATATGTTACACTCCTTATAAAACAGTTGAACAAGAGGGCATACCTGCCTGCACTACTATGTCTTTTACATTTATTTTGCAAAGAATTAACAAAATAAAAAAGGTATGGATAAGACAGCATATTTGGATTATATTTGAATGAATACCAGTTCTAGTATACCAATTATGGGCATAAATATGAATTTTAAAATATGAAACACACACATTTACGTATATATGCACTTTTATTATTAATTTCTGCTGAAAACTAAAAGATGATATTTGATAAAAATATATATGTATAGATGGAGTTTCAGACATTGTTACATTGAACATATTGACTGGTGGTTATAAGGGTACTGAAAAGAATTATATACTGGGACAACTAATAATCACATTTATGATGCCCTATGATGTTTTTACTGGGCTGACTTCTCTTCTAGAGCTTTTTAGACATAAAGTTGCTATCCTATAAATAAGAACACCTTAAAAAGCAAATGTATTTATCTCTTCTCGGCCTTTTGGCTAAGATCAAATGTAAAAAACAAATATCTTTATATGATGTGTAAAAAATTACTCTTAGATAAAAAACGAACCACTTAAAAACATTTCATTCAGAAATACAAAGTTGATTAGCTACTTTATTGAAATTCAGAAAGAGGAGGAAAACAGGAAAATAACAGGTTCAAAATACTAAACCTTTTACTGAGGGTTACATTTACTCATGCGTATTATTCTACTATAAAGTTTGCTTTGACATTAAATCATGAAGCAAGCCAAATTCTGCAAAAGAAATCCTATGACTGCAGTATGTGATGGCTGTGACAACAAAATAATAAATAATTGACATTGACAATGAAAACTGTGTTTTTCCCAAAGCATCTGATAGCTAATGTGTGAATAACTCCCCTGATATTGTCTGCCTGTCAGTGTGATACAAGTATTCTATTTCAGGGACATAGAAGTTTGTAAAAGTTATCTCTCTTTTTTAAAAAATGCAACATCAAATAGCATGGAAGACTGAAAAAAATATTGATGTCAGTGAACTAATATTAAAAAGACAATGCACCTTACGTATGATGATTCCAATTTTAAGCAAGGATATACTAATTGATGTTAGAAATTATCTTTTTTTTAGGAAAGTGCTTTTAATTAGAATATTATCTGTTTGTTTAGTAGACACTGTTAATGGATCATTTTCTCGCTGACTTTTTTGAGCACTATAGGTTTAAAAAGCTGTTTAGCTCTCGGGTTACATTTTTCAGTATATTTGTTTTACAATTTCACAAAGTTTGGTTTAGTGAAAGAACATAGGAATGATTGATATAGTGGTAGATACAACTTTGGAAGACAAAACCAAAAAAATTATTGTAAATTCATTTGTCATCAAAATAACAATATTATTTTGGACAATGTCAGAGAGAGCTTATTGACTGTACAACTTATTTGCAGAGAAAAATCAATAAAAATAATCTCATGATTAGCATGATAGGGAAAACATTGCAGCAAGAAATTAACTTGACATTTTACTGTTCTTTTGCACTAGGCCCATGAAAGTAATTTTTGTTATCAAAATAAGTCTTTAAGAGCATGTATTATCAAGGCTTATTAATCTAAGTTAGTGAAAATAAGTTTTGAACTATTAGACTATTATTAGATCACATGAAAAAATTGTTTTAATAAATTTGAAAATCCATTCTTATCTGACAATAGAGCTAAAGAAATCCACAAGAAATTCACTTTTTTTGGGCAAAGAGATAGCAATCCTCTAAATCCACTAGTAAGTAATAGTAAACATTTATATAACTGTCCATTATTAAAAGCATGCTATATGAATGAGTCTAGAATAAGAAAAATAAACAATAGGTTTGGACATAAACCAAAATAAAAAAATGATGAGGTCAATATTCTGAATGTTAGATATTTTTTGGTGATCAAAGTTCACTTTCGTCATGGGCAATTCTATGTAGGATGCTTTAGAATGCATACCAATCAGCAGGGACTTCATTAACATAGATTAAAAAATCTCTCTAGCAACAAAGTTGAGACCAGCCAATACATAACTAACATTAAGTCAAGGTGAAAAGTCACATAGCAACAATAAGAAGAGATTTTCAATGAGTTGATTAATGTAATCTAAACAAAATTTATTCCAAAACAAAAGAACTTTAATGTTTTCAATTTGGTAGGCCTTTAACAGGATGGGAAATCTTAAAGGACCATGCCAGTAATAACAGACAGAAAAGGATATTTTCCTGTAGCCGCCACAAAGGCAGGCTTTGATATCTGGAGAGAGAGAGAGCATTGATATCCCACTGCCTTTTGGGTCCAGGATGAAAATCCTCATCAAACTCATGTGTAGTACAGTACACAGAAAGTGATTTTAATGCAGTGAAAAAGGAAATTATACAGAATTCTAGCTGATGAGAAATGTATTTTGTCCCAAACCAAAACATCTTGTAAATTCACTTGCCATCAAAATAAAAATATTATTTTTATATGTAATAAAATAAAGTAGAAATATTTGAGTCTGCCTCTTTCCAGGCAGAAAAAATAGTACTCTGGTAAAAGATGAAGTATGTGAAGATGAGCTGGGTGACAGGAGGCCTTGTGAGCTACTGTCAGGTAAATGAGCCAGGTCGGTGATGTATATATTAAGTCATAGTGTCAAACTTACAAGTGATAAATTCTCACAACATTGTGGGGCTGACTGCAACAGAGACCTAAGGTTAGGGTTTTGTTTAAGTATGGTCTATCAACAGAATGAAAACATGAAATCATTCAGTTTTAATAGAAGATGAGCTTATATAGAAGAGGAGTTCTTAAAGATAAACAAACCTGTATGAATATTTATTTTCTTGTACATGTATTTTGTCCTTTAAATAATTATTTCCTTTTTGTTCATCTAATTATCCACTTAGCAATCTTATTCAGTCTTTAGTAGAAACCCCTGGACATTTTTGATATCAAATAGAATTAGATGGAGAATATATTTAATTGATATGTGAAAATCTCAATAGTATATACTATTGTTTAATGTTATTCAGACATTGAGTATAAAAGGCTTCTGTCCTAAAAGCAGCTGATAGATTAGGCATGGTCTAGGTATATATACTTTTTAGATTCTAGTGTTTTTTTTCTAAAATGTGAATACAAAACTAGGTCCAAATGATGAAAAAGTTTCAGATAAAAAGAAACTGAAACATCAGGACTTTATTACATTAGTCACACATGGTGCACTATCACTGAACTTTAAAATGAGATGCTTTTTTTGTATTCCTATTTTGAACACAACTGTGTTTACTGCATTTGTATTTTTGTATATATATATATATATATATATATATATATATATATATATATATATGGAATTAAAAACTTGCTCATCTGTTTGCCAGTGGACAAAAAAAAAATCTAAATAACTACAAATATCTGGAAGATCAAGGAAGATTTGTATAGTGTGGTAGAGCATGAACATACTTTCTATCAGTCAGTTTTTTCTCCATGGTTGAGAATGTGGGATAAAAACTTTGGTGTGAAACAAAACATTGTACTCAGGTCTCTCAGGAACCATTCCTCCCTCTGCCTCTGCCCTCTCTCCCCCCCACACACAAAGTGTCTCCATGACCCAAGATTGTAATCTAATGAGTTCTTAGGCCCATTTTAGTTAAACTTGATGCAGTGGAATTCAGGAGCCAGCTTTTTCCACTGAAAGGAGCCAAATTGTTAAAATTTTAGGAAATTTGAGCGCTACTTGAATCATGTTGGTAGTTTGAAAATTGAACATATTGGGAATATTTATAATACAAAAAATCATCAAATGCTACCAGTCTCAGCCCTCCTCCCACTCCCTGGTGGCATGTTCAACATTTATGAGGACATCACTGGTTATTTGTCACTGTAGATCATTTCTTCTTTAAACTCTTTGACTTCTGTGAAAGAACTTTCTCCTGGCTGTGATTTTCCCTTTCAGATTGTTCTTTTGTGATTGTGTATATGAATTCCTACTCCTCTACATTCATTAAATGTGTGTTATTTCTCAGGATTTTGTCCTAGGCCCTTTCTATTCTCACTCTATGTTCTCTCCTTGTGTGAATGTTGTCACTGTTTTTGACGAGCTTACAACACTCTCTCAAGCTCTAAAACTATTTGTTCAATTGCTTTCTGAGTCTTAACATGTACAAAAGTGAACTTGTTCCCTTACTATCTGCTTACCTGCTTTTAATGTCTCAAATATGATCTCATGCGATTAAGTGTTCTTTTATAAAATATTATTTAATGACTACATAAAATACAATAACATAATATGTTACATCATGAATTACTTATTTTTTTAAATATGTTTTTATTGATTTCAGAGAGGAAGGGAGAGGGAGAGATAGAAACATCAATGATGAGAGAGAATCATCGATTGGCTGCCTCCTGCACGCCCCACAATGGGATCAAGCCCGCAACCTGGGTATGTGCCCTTGACCGGAATCGAACCTGGGACCCTTCAGTCCGCAGGCTGACGCTCTATCCACTGAGCAAAACTGGCTAGGGCGAATTACTTATTTTTTTTAATTTAATTTTTTTCTTTATTGATTAAGGTATTACATATGTGCCCTTATCCCTCCATTGCCCCCCCCCCATGAATTAAGTATTACTGATTTTATTAATTTCTTATAAACTGAAGCTTATGGGATCAATAACAATTTTAATATATCTTTTTATTACTTTTATCTGGTGCTCATTGAATGTGCAGCTAACAGTCACAAGAAAACTAAATGACCAAAAAAAAAAAAAAACAACTGTTGAATTAAATGGAAGCATACTAAATTAATATTTTTTAAAAAGCCATTTTGTACTCAATGATACAGATTACTTACTTAAGGATAGGATGCACATCAGAGCTGTATACCATGCAAATCCATGGATGCCAATCAGAGTTGCGCATAAAATGTTATTTCTGATATTGTAAGTGCTCTGATAATTATATTTAACTCAGGAAGTGTGATAGAATAGTGTAAACTGAAGAATCAGAGGCAATGTGGCCAGAAAAACAATCACATGCTCTGTCAATAAATGAATACTAAACAATAGTAAAAGCAACAGTATCCACAAATAAATAAAAATATATTTTTGTGTAATAATTTCTAATCATTATGTGCTCTAGTTCTGAAGTAACGTGTCTTGTCAGTGAAGGAATGCTAATGGAAGACTAGAAACTAAAATGAGAGCAGCAAATCTAATTTTAGAGCTAGAATTTCATTTGCCTATCAGTTCATGTACAGATGAGGTGATAACGCTGTAAGAAAAATCAATGGTGCATTTGGAACCCGCATTTCAACTGAAAAAAAGAAGGTCATAACCTGGAAAGCAAGATTTATAGGAACAAAGATTAAGTACTAAGGTTAATTTGCAGTTTTCCCATTGGCTTAGTGAATAAGAATCTTTAAATGGTAGGAAGAATATTGTTTCTTGGTAGGAATAGTACATCTGATTTCATATGCTTCCATGAACAAGTAAATCATGAAATTTAATGCTTCAGTTGATGCAAATTATAGTAGCTGCACATGATTTTTCTCACTAAATCCTGAAAATAAAAGAGTGAAATTATTTTTCCAAAAGGGAATTTGCTAAAATACTGTTACCGCATGGCTTTTAGCAAGTCAGTTTTGTTCAAAAGCTATTTCTGTACTTTTGTTTGGTGATACTTTTAAACAAATGTGACTATTGCTCCTTATGTTTTCTAATAACACTGTAGACAATCCATAGATAGCAATGTTATA